>NC_092740.1:153413820-153722361 GCF_047496795.1 Chiloscyllium punctatum
CCCAAGTTTCACAAGAAAATATTATGTAAAATAACTGGAAAGCCTGCATGAAGTCGCTTCCGATGTCTTCTCCTGGAATAGTAATGATACTTTTGACCCCTTGATGATAGCAAACACGGTTTTGTTGGTGACAGGAAGAGGGTGTGCAGAGAGGTTTTACTTCCTCTGACCGTAACCTCAAGCATAAGCTTGGTCCCACCACTTCCTGCAAGGAGGAAGGCAGCGTGTTCATGACAACATGCATATTGAAGGATGTGGTATTGCCTGAAATGGTTTTCTGCTTCTTGAGTAGGACACAGGATCTCCTCCTTCCTGGTAATCTAGCCTGGACTGGAGCCTTCAACATTACGGCTGAGATACCATCTCTACCTCCACTTCAGACCTTTGACTGCATTTCTCCATTGTCCATAGTTAGCGTACACCTCACCTTTTAGCGGCTTCAATTGCCCTCAGTTCAAGTCTGGAATTACAACCTAATAATGTTTCACTGATTATCTTTACTTAACTTTCAAGTGAGCAGTCTGAAGCCGAAAAGTCCACAGGTCGGCGCAACATTGAGGGCCGAAGGGCCTATTCTGCGCTGTATAGTTCTATGTTCTATGTTCTATGCCTCATTCTTTTGCCTTTCAGCTTAATTTGTTTTGAAAAAGCAAATTCAGTATTTTTTTTAAATTTGCTTTACTTCTCTTTGACTGAAATGAGGAAATGCTCGATGGGATTGATTCTCAATGAGTCACTGGGAGCTCTGTCAGCGGTCTTCCTCAATAATGTTCCTGTATAACAATGGAGCAACCCAAAAGTTTCATTAGGCCCTGTGCAATCTAACCTCTTTAAGTTACTGCACTTAAGTAGCCTCATGCAAAGAAAACTTTCAACAAATCTCCCGCAGACTGCAAAAGAAGGGTACAACATTGATCGCCAGTGGGGAGTCTTTCGAGCTTTATATGATTGTAATATACCTCAGCACTGGCCAAGTTCCACTGTACTGATTGCTCATTGACTGCAGCAATAGTTTAGTTAGCCCTGCACATCAGAAAATCTCAGTTCGGTTTGTGAGGTCTGTGCTAAGTTAGATTATCTCAGCTTCCATGATTCAATGTTACCTCATCTCAACTAAGAAAGGTGAAAGGTGCCTGTAAGTCCCAGTCTGAAGATTCCTATTCACTGAATTCCAGCAAATTCTACTGGAAAATGTGAACATGTGAATCTTGGGCTAAAAGCAATGCTTATAAGCTAGAATCCATCAACAGCAGGTAACAAGAAAGGTAAATTAAATTTTGGCATTTATTGCTAAAGCAATAGAGTTTGGTGGTAGGGGTGTGTTGCTACAACTGTACAAGGCAAAAGTGAGATCACACCTGAAGTATTGCGTACAATTTTGGTTCCTCTACTTAAAGAGGGATTTAATTGCATTGGAAACAGTTCAGGAGGTCTCTAGATTTATTTCAGAGATGAAGGGTTTATCTGATGAAGAGACATTAAGTAATTTAGGCCCATATTCTCTGGAGTTCAGATGAATGAGAGGCGATTTAACTGAGGTGTATGAGGTGAAAAAGCAAGCGTAGAGAGGGTATTTCATCATATGGGACAATCAAGAATAAGAGTTCATTTTTGGATGAAGAGCAGGAGCATTTTTAAAACAGAACTGAGGAGAAATTATTTCTCTCAAAAAGTCATGAATCTGTGGAGTTCAATACCCCAACGTGTGGTGGATGCTGGGACATTGAATAAATTTAAGGAAGTCAAGGACAGATTTTTAATTAGTAATGGGCTAAAGGATTATGGAGTAGTGGTGCTGGAAGAGCACAGCAGTTCAGGCAGCATCCAAGTAGCTTCGAAATCGACGTTTCAGGCAAAAGCCCTTCATCAGGAATAAAGGCAGTGAGCCTGAAGCGTGGAGAGATAAGCTAGAGGAGGGTGGGGGTGGGGAGAAAGTAGCATAGAGTACAATGGGTGAGTGGGGGAGGGGATGAAGGTGATAGGTCAAGGAGGAGAGGGTGGAGTGGATAGGTGGAAAAGAAGATAGGCAGGTAGGACAAGTCCGGACAAGTCAAGGGGACAGTTACTGAGCCGGAAGTTTAGAACTAGGGTGAGGTGGGGGAAGGGGAAATGAGGAAACTGTTGAAATTCACATTGATGCCCTGGGGTTGAAGTGTTCCGAGGCGGAAGATGAGGCGTTCTTCCTCAAGGCGTCTGGTGGTGAGGGAGCGGCAGTGAAGGAGGCCCAGGACCTCCATGTCCTCGGCAGAGTGGGAGGGGGAGTTGAAATGTTGGGCCACGGGGCGGTGTGGTTGATTGGTGTGGGTGTCCCGGAGATGTTCCCTAAAGCGCTCTGCTAGGAGGCGCCCAGTCTCCCCAATGTAGAGGATACCGCATCGGGAGCAACGGATACAATAAATGATATTAGTGGATGTGCAAGTAAAACTTTGATGGATGTGGAAGGCTCCTTTAGGGCCTTGGATAGAGGTGAGGGAGGAGGTGTGGGCGCAGGTTTTACAGTTCCTGCGGTGGCAGGGGAAAGTGCCAGATTGGAGGGTGGGTTGTTTGGGGGCATGGACCTGACCAGGTAATCGCGTAGGGAACGGTCTTTGCGGAAGGCGGAAAGGGGTGGGGATGGAAATACATCCCTGGTAGTGGGGTCTTTTTGGAGGTGGCGGAAATGTCGGTGGATGATTTGGTTTATGCGAAGGTTGGTAGGGTGGAAGGTGAGCACCAGGGGCGTTCTGTCCTTGTTACAGTTGGAGGGGTGGGGTCTGAGGGCGGAGGTGCGGGATGTAGACAAGATGCGTTGGAGGGCATCTTTAACCACATGGGAAGGGAAATTGCAGTCTCTAAAGAAGGAGGCTATCTGGTCTGTTCTGTGGTGGAACTGGTCCTCCTGGGAGCAGATGCGGCAGAGGCAGAGGAATTGGGAATACGGGATGGCATCTTTGCAAGAGGTAGGGTGGGAAGAGGTGTAATTCAGGTAGCTGTGGGAGTCGGTGGGTTTGTAAAAAATGTCAGTGTCAAGTCGGTCGTCATTGATGGAGATGGAGAGGTCCAGGAAGGGGAGGGAGGTGTCAGAGATGGTCCAGGTAAATTTAAGGTCAGGGTAGGATGTGTTGGTGAAGTTGATGAATTGCTCAACCTCCTCGTGGGAGCACGAGGTGGCGCCAATGCAGTCATCAATGTAGCGGAGGAAGAGGTGGGGAGTGGTGCCGGTGTAATTACGGAAGATCAACTGCTCTACGTAGCCAACAAAGAGACAGGCATAGCTGGGGCCCATACGTGTGCCCATGGCTACCCCTTTGGTCTGGAGGAAGTGGGAGGATTCAAAGGAGAAATTGTTCAGGGTGAGGACCAGTTCGGTCAAACGAATGAGAGTGTCGGTGGAAGGGTACTGTTGGGGACATCTGGAGAGGAAAAAACGGAGGGCTTGGAGGCCCTGGACATGGCAGATGGAGCTGTAGAGGGATTGGATATCCATGGTGAAGATGAGGCGTTGAGGCTGGGGAAACGGAAGTCTTGGAGGAGGTGAAGGGCGTGGGTGGTGTCTCGAACATTTGTGGGGAGTTCCTGGACTAGGGGGGATAGGACAGTGTTGAGGTAGGTAGAGATGAGTTCAGTGGGGCAGGAGCATGCCCCAATGGGTCGGCCAGGGTGGTCAGGCTTGTGCATCTTGGGAAGGAGGTAGAACCGGGCAGTGCGGGGTTCCCGGACTATGAGGTTGGAAGCTGTGGGTGGGAGATCTCCTGAGGTGATGAGGTTCTGTATGGTCTGGGAGATAATGGTTTGGTGATGGGGGGTGGGGTCATGGTCGAGGGGGCGGTAGGAAGAGGTGTCCTCGAGTTGACGTTTGGCTTCAGCGGAGTAGAGGTCAGTGCGCCAGACTACCACTGCGCCCCCTTTATCCGCTGGCTTGATGGTGAGATTGGGATTGGAGCAGAGGGATTGGAGGGCTGCGCGTTGTGAGGGTGAGAGGTTGGAGTGGGGGAGGGAGGTTGAGGCGGTTAATGTCCCGGCAGCAGTTGGAAATGAACAGGTTGAGGGCAGGTAATAGGCCAGCGCGGGGTGTCCAGGTGGATGCAGTGTGTTGGAGGTGGGCGAAGGGATCCTCGGAAGGTGGGCAGGAGTCCTGATTGTGAAAGTAAGCTCGGAGGCGGAGGCAACGGAAGAATTGTTCGACGTCACGGCGTGTATTAAATTCATTGATGCGTGGACGGAGGGGGATGAAGGTGAGTCCTTTGCTGAGGACTGATCGTTCGTCCTCAGTGAGGGGGAGGTCTCTGGGATGGTGAAAACTCAGCAGGGCTGGGAGCTGGGATCTGGTGTGGGTGTGGAGCTGGGAGTTGGGGCAGAACCTGTAACTGGAGTGGGTGTGATGTTGGGGGGAATGGGGGTGGAGTCATGAGCAGGGGTAGTGTTCCCTTTGGGGTTCTGGGGGGGTGGGGATAGTGACAGTGGGGTCTGTGGGGAGCATGTCAGCAGAATGCAGGTGAGTGGCGCTGGTGGGGGCAAAGTGGTGGTGACCACGGCAGTAGGGGTGGCAGAAGTCACTGAGCATGTGGCATCAGTGATGATGTGAAGGGCAGAAGTGATGTCAGGTGTGATGCATGAGGAGGTGTGAGGGGTGGAAGTGGTTTTGGGAGTGGCCATGATGGGGGCGGAAGTGACATCATCAATCAGCGTGGTGGTGGTAGCTGCATCAGCCGCATGGCTAATGATGGAATAGGTTCCGAGGCCAGGGGAATCTTCTGGAATGTTTGAGGAGCGCTGGTTATGGAGGTGGGTGGATAAAAGTTTGTTGTGCTTCCAGTTTTTGATGTTTGAGATGGAATTGAAATACTGTTTGTTGAGAGTATGAATTCTCCTGAGGATGTAGTACAGAGTGGGTCCTTTGCAATTCTGAGAGAGTGTGGCCCTTATGGAGAACAGGCCGAGATGAGATTAGCCATAATCTTATTAAATGTAGGAGCAGGCTGAGGAACTGACTGGCCAAATTCTGCTCCTGATTCTCATGTTCTTAAATCTCCTTTATCAATAGACCTGTCAGGAAGTTCTGTCTAAGGTCAATCATGAAGATTATTTGAATGTGATACAGAAGGACAATCTGTATGATCACATTCAATATAGAAGAAGAGTCGACAAATTAAAATAAAAGGCACTTTCACAAGATGTCTATGGAGTGAACACCCTTTTAGGCAATGGCATATTCATTCTTGTTATGAGTATTACTGCCTAGAATGCATAAAGTTCCAGTTAGGTCATAAGAAAGAAAATGTGCTTTGGCTTATTAATAGGGGCTTTTCTAAATGTTAAAGAGTGTTTTCAATTTTTATGCATGTCTTGCCCCAGGCATATGACATGATTACACTAACAAGACACCATCTCATCACCGAATCAGTGTTTAATGCATTATCAATGTGGAATCCAGAATCACATCTGGCGTTTACTCCTGCTGGATTCCTACACTGTCCAAACTAAGTCAAACTGGTTTCAATTGCTACAGTCATGGTCTATTCCACAGGAAACCTTTGTGGTTACTTTGCAATGTGGAGCCAGAATTTTGAATGAGTTCTGAACCATTCTGTTTGTAACAATGGAGCAAGGATAGGTGATAAAAGTAACAGTTTTATTCATTCTGCACAGCTGGATTATGCTGTACAATCAGCAGTATTGTGTGAACAGTAAAGTGGCTGATAAAATAAAATAACTCCAGAAATGTGTTCTTAAGTGCAGCAGTCCAATGATGTTTGGTGAGCAATCTGTATTGCTGGTTAACAAATGTGTTTATTAAATTGTGCACATCAATATCAAGAGTTTGGTCACAACCCACTTACCAACTTTCAACAACTATGTGGGATGCAATATTGTAAAGAACAACAATTTGTTTTTGACTTGTATTCATTTCAATTCTGTTCTCTCAGTTTGACTGAAAGTTTACATTTTATGTATCTCTAAATCATTGAGATTTCTTAACTCCTCAGCATTTTGTTTTCTTTTTCTCTAATGCTTAAGAACATCATTCTCTGATTTCCATAATTGAAAAAATTGATTGGAAGACAAATGCAATGTTTGCATTCATCTCAAAAAGGTTGGAATACAAGAGCAGGGATGTACTGCTGAGGCTGTATACGCTCTGGTCAGACCGCATTATGAATATTAATAGGGGCCCTATTAAAGGAAAGGAAAGATGTGTTGGTTTTGGAGGGGATCCAGAGGGGATTTACAAGATTAATCCCGGAATGAAGTACTTGTATGAGGAGTAGTGGAGGACTCTGGGTTTGTACTCGATAGAGTTTAGAAGGATGACGGGGAATCTGATTGAAACTTACAGAATACTGAGAGGCCTGGGTAGAGTGGACATGGAGAAGAGGTTTCCACTTGTAGGAGACACTAGGACCCGAGGGCACGGTCTCAGAATGAAGGAATAATCCTTTAGAACTGAGATGAGATTTCTTCAGCCAGTGGGTGGTGAATCTATGCAACTCATTGTCACAGAGAGCTGTGGAGACCAAGTCATTGAGTGTATTTAAGATGGAGGGAGATAGGTTCCTGATTAGTAAAGGATCAAGGGGTAAAGGGACAAAGCAGGAAAATGGGGTTGAGGAACAAATCAGCCATGATTGAATTGTAACATTAAACTTGATGGGCTGAACAGCCTAATTCTGCTGCTATATGTTATGGTCTTATGAATAAAGTAGGGTAGAACCCAGTTTCCTGTTTGACCTGTGATAGGATTTTGCATCCAGCAATTAATCCCTAAAGGCTGAATTTGTAATGATAATGTAATTGTAATTTAAATCATGCTGTGGAAGATTAGTATTGGCAAATGCAGGAATTGCTGGCGAAATTCTGCTGGTCTAGCAGCATCTGTGGAGAGAAAGCAGAGTCAACATTTTGAGTCCATGTAAGTTAACTTTTAAAGCAATGCAAAATTCCACCTAAAATGAGTGTTAACTTGAATGCCAAGCATTATAGTGAACTTTGAAATGTCATTAGCATTGGATACAAAAGTGAATGTTTCCTAAACTCCTGTGCATATTTGCAGCAAAGGCAATATAACCTGCTTGATTGTTTGTTTGTACCTGTTGGGTGCTGGTACGTAAATCATGTGTTTATGGGTAAAAAGATTGAGACTGACTACCGATGTGAGTACAACATAAGGTGGATAAAAAGGAGATTATATAGAGTGGAAGAATGCCAAAAAACATTTCTGTGATCAGAAATAGCATTTACACATTGCGAGTGTCAGGCAATGACCATTACTACCTATTGTTTACTCCTTACCCTTTCCTCCCACCCTACCTCCTGTATAAGAACCACTGTTTTCCTAGTGACCATCAGGTCTAAAGATGGGACACTAGGCCTGAAGTGTCAACTCTGATGTCTTTCCACAGATGCTGCCAGACCTGCTGAGCTTTACCAGCAATTTATGTTTTTGCATTATAAGGTAGGCTTTTCTAGCATTCATAATGCAAAGGCTCAAGTGAAAAGATTTGAAGAAAATTAATACAATATGCACTTTTCTTTCCTCTTTCTGTCATTGAGAACTTTGTCTTCACCTTGCAGTTATTGTTTGACAGGCCAGTGTATTGAAAGTTACTGGTACAAACCGATCCTTTGACGCTCAATGGTGAAACCTGTTAATATTTTCTGATTCTTCTCAAGCTCCCACAGTGAATTCCTTTTAACTTTACTGCAGCAATTGTAATTATCGATTACTAAACTTCCAAGTCCGCATATGCAATTGTCGAAACCACTCAGATGAAGTAGTTTTTGTTTGAACTCTGAACAGTTTTTTTTTGGAAATAGGTTGACTCTATAATAAAATCAATGTAAAAGGGAAACTATCCAATATTAAGACGTCATTTCAGGGACATGAAACTGTTTCAAGTTAGGGTCACCACGAACAGGTCATGTCTTGTTGGTTGATTGAATTGTTCTCGTTGACTTATTCTGAAGTAGTTCTGGAATGTGACTATGTTAATTGTTATGACACAGAGCTAACATTAGCAGAAATTTAACATTATTTCTTCTGCTGGTTTTTTTTTGGGACCTAATGAAGTGTCCACTAATTTTAAACGTAAGCTACTTTCTCCTAAATACTAGTGTTTCCCACCATCAATATTCTATGAAATGTACAAAGTCAGTGTTATATTTTCTGCTTTTGAAGAGACTGTGTATTTTAAAATAGTTACACTTGCCTCATTTCTTCCCATTTGTTATGACACTATGTCCTCTCTACTGCCATTTAACCTTTCAATGTGTTTTGAGCTGAACTTTTCCTCCTGGCTCTGTTCTCAGGTGGAATGCTTCATGCCTGAAAAACATTGCATCTATCAAGGAAAGGACTAATAGAACTCACTCTGTGAAGGATCAGATAGGTCCCACAACTGGGACTTAAACATAGGCTCTCTAGTTGGGGGTTCAGTGCTGCAGCTACTGGACTCAGTGGTGTTTTTCAATGATCTTAAAAGCGTTGAGGCAAAAATGATGGAGTTTTCTAAATAACAACATATGTTTAAATATTGTGACAGAAGGTCTTATGCAGCTGTTAAACCAAATATGTTGAGAAAAAAGGACAACAGATCCTTTGAGTATCTCTTCCCATGACTCATGTACTTCCTCTATGTGGGTGGTATTATTGTTAATTATCACAGCTTCACTTTATTGAAGGTGCTGCATTGTGCAAGCATTTAGGCTTCCGAGAAAAAATGTTCTCAATATCCATCTCATAACTGTTGCAACCACGCTTTGTCTCACCTCACTGCTTTTCCAAATGCAAGCTCTTTATCTTCAGTTGTGACCACAGACTGCCCTTTCACAGACATGGCAGATCTTTGAAAATGGTAGGTGGCACCTTGGTGCAGAAGTCCAGGTCAACATTTACAACAAATCCCAACTTCTCCCGAGGGAAACAGGATTCACACTGAAGGCAAGATCATTTGGACTTTGTGCTGATTTCAAACAGAACCCATTTTGTCTGTTGCCTCAGAATGTCAGAGCATACTAGGCCAAGAATATAAATCGGATAATCTTACATTTTTTTCCACATTACGTTTTAGCAGCCATGTTCTTGCCCACTCACTACATCTATCTAAATTTCCTTTAAGCCACTTTGTATGTTTTTTTAGAATTCATGGAATCCCTAGGCCATTCAGCCCAAAACATCCATATCAACCTTCCAAAGAGTGTCCCACTCAGACTCAGGCCCTACCCTTTTCCTGTTACCCTGCATTTCCCAGGGCTAATCCACTTAACCTATATATCTCTAGACACCATGGGCTATTTGGCATGGCCAGTCTACCTAACCTGCCCATCTTTGGACTGTGAGAGGAAACCTGAGCACTGGGGGCAACCCACACAGCCACAGGGTGAATGTGTAAACTCCATACAGACAGTCGCTCAAGGCTGGAATTGAACCAGGGTTCCTGGCGACATGAGACAGCAGTGCTAACTACTGAGTCACTATGCCACCCCACACAACACATTCCCACCTAACATTATATCATCCACAGACTTAGAAATATTGCTTTTGATTTCCACATCTAATTAATTGATTAATATTGAGAACAACTAGGGCCCAAGTTCTGATTCCTAATAGCCTGTCAATGTGAGAATGGCCTGTTTCTTCCTAGTTTCTGTTTTCTATCTGATGAGTAATCCGTAAACCATGCCATTCCTTTCCTGTGTGTTTTGATTCTGCTCACCAACCTCCTGTTTATCTGAAGCCTTCTGAACATTCAAGGACATTATATCTACCAGCTCACCTCTGTCATCTGTTAGCAACATCTTCAAAAAATCCAAAATGTTTGTCAGATATGATTTCCTATGTATAAAACTCCACTGACCTGACCACTCAGATTATTAGTATGTAAGTGTCAATTTGACACATTCTTTTCAATAGATGCTAATATTGGCTCTCACAGTGTTTGAGGGCTCAAAGGTCTGTCATTGCCCAATTGCCCAATTGCCCAGTTTCTTCACTTCCTAAATAGCGAAGTGTCACTTGCAAACTTGTAATCTACCAGAGCCTTTCCAGAAACTATAGACTTTTGAAAGATGGCCGCCAATGCCTCTAATATCCCCAAAGATACCTTTTATTTCAACATCCTGCGACATAGAATATTAGGTTGTGGATATTTATCAACCTTCCAATCTATTAATTTCTCCAACATATTTTTACTATTACCAATTTTCTGTAAGTGCTTGTTCTCCCTTGTCTTTTTAATCTCTAATTCTAGAAAATTTCTTGTAATAATTTAATTCCTATGACATTTTTCTATTGCTTATTATGCAATCTCTGGACTTTGCCTGTAATGAGTCCCCATTTATTTTGACCAAATGTTACATTTTTACAGACCTATGGAAGCTCTTACAGCTCATTATTATATTATTTTGCTGGTTTACTTTTACATTCCATTCTCCTTGTTTCCAGTCTCTTGAACCTCCTTTGCTATATTCTAGAATCCTCAGGTTCATTGCAATGTTTGGTAACTTTGTGTGTCTTTTCTTTTCATTTTATGCAATCTTAACTTCCTTTGTTAGACTCTCACATCTTCAAGTAAGGTATAGTTGCTACCAACAATGTACTAATTATTTAAAGTCAATCCATTGTCTCGGTACTGTCAATATCTTTTAAGGTATTGTACCAATCTAGCTAAATCAATTTCCTCCAATTTCACAATTTGCTTTGTTCAAATCTAGCACTTTAGATTGTATTACCTCACTTGCAAACATGATTTATAATTCTCTTATAGTGCAGTCCATCATCTGAAAACTTATTATACGACAAGATTATTAAAATTCCTTAAGAGTCCTTGAATGCAGTGCGGTAGTTACAGGTTAATGGAAGAGTTCAGAATGCACTTAGAGTGCATACAATCTTTTCTAATGTTGTGATCTGATTTTTTAAAATCCCCCTCCCACTTTTTGATCATGGATACAAATGAAGGAAGCTGAAGTGGCAGTTTAAAATTGATTGACAGTATCATATAATCGCTACAGTGCAGAAAGAGGCCATTCTGTCCACTAAGTCTGCACCAACCCTCCGAACAGCATCCCATCCTGACCTACTCCATCACCTTAGCCCCATACCCCTGCATTTCCCGTGGTTAATCCACCTCACCTGCACATCCTGGACACTATGAGGCAATTTAACTTGGCCAATCCACCTAACCTGAATATCTTTGGACTATGGGAGAAAACTAGAACACCTGGCAGTAACCCACACAGACACAGAGAGAACATGCAAACTCCACACAGTCACCTGAAGCTAGTATCAAATCCGGGTCCCTGCTTCTGTGAGGCAGCAGTGCTAACCACTGAGCCACCGTACCTCCTGGGTGAAAAGGTTTTACCTCACATCTCCTCCAAATCCTCTGTCCCTTCCCTTAACCTCATGCCCTGTGTTCATTGATCCCTCCATCAAGGGGAGTGTTTCTTCCTGTCTCCCCGTCTATGCCCCTCAGAACTTTATACATTTCAGTTATGTCCCCTCTCAGTCACTCTGTTCCAAGGTAAACAACTCCACTCAGTCCAACCTCTCTTTATAACTGGAACTCTTCAGCCCAGGAAACATCCTGGTAACTCTCCTCAGCACCTTCTGTAGTGCTACCACATTGCTCCGATAATATGGATTCCAGAACTGCATACGATACCCTCATTGTGGCCTAACCAACATTTTATACAGTTCCAGCATAATCTCCCTGCTCTTAAATTCTGTCTCAGCCAATTAAGGCAAGTATACCAGATGCCTTCTTAACCTGCTTGTCCACCTGTCCTGATACCTAAGGGATTGGTGGATGTACACACCAAGGCCCCTCTGATTGTTGGTGATTCCCAGGGTCCTACTGTTCCTCATGGATTCACTTGCCTTCTTTGTCCTGCCCAAATGCCACCAAGTCCTGCCCACCTAACTTGTTGGCACTAAATTCCATTTGCCACTAGTCAGCCCATCATCCAAGTTCAGCTGTATCCTTTGTTAGCTCTCAATAGAAGTTTGTTTTCTTTAAAAGATTAAACACTTGACATTTACGAGATTTCAATGGGTTTCATGAACAAGAGGTATTTTTTGTTTCATGATCAAGTCTATATGGGTGGGAGCGATATTAGATTGTTAGATGTTCATTTCCACATGGTTTCTGAGATCTTCCCATGGTAGGCAATAGACAATAGGTGCAGGAGTAGGCCATTCGGCCCTTCAAGCCAGAACCACCATTCATTATGATCATGGTTGATCATCAACAATCAGTATCCTGTTCCTGCCTTATCTCCATAACCCTTGATTCCACTATCTTTAAGAGCTCTATCCAACTCTTTCTTGAAAGTATCCAGAGACTGGGCCTCCACAGCCTTCTGGGGCAGAGCATTCCACACACCCACCACTCTCTGGGCGAAGGAGTTTCTCCTCAACTCTGTTCTAAATGGCCTACCCCTTATTTTTAAATTGTGTCCTCTGGTTCGGGACTCACTCATCAGCGGAAACATGCTTCCTGCCTCCAGACTGTCCAATCCTTTAATAATCTTATACATCTCAATCAGATCCCCTCTCATCCTTCAAGTGTATATAAGCCCAGTTGCTCCAATCTTTCAACATATGATAGTCCTGCCATTCCGGGAATTGACCTCGTGAACCTACGCTGCACTCCCTCAGTAGCCAGAATGTATTTCATCAAATTTGGAGACCAAAACTACCACAATACTCCAGGTGCGGTCTCACCAGGGCCCTGTACAGCTGCAGAAGGAGCTCTTTGCTCCTATACTCAATTCCTCTTGTTATGAAGGCCAGCATGCCATTAGCTTTCTTCACTACCTGCTGTACCTGCATGCTTGCTTTCATTGACTGATGTACAAGAACACCTCGATCTCGTTTTACTTCCCCTTTACCTAATGACTCCATTTAGATAGTAATCTGCCTTCCTGTTCTTGCCACCAAAGTGGATAACCACACATTTATCCACATTAAACTGCATCTGCCATGTATCAATCCACTCACCTAGCCTGTCCAGGTCACCCTATATTCTCATAACATCGTCCTCACATTTCACCTGCCCACCCAGCTTTGTGCCATCAGCAAATTTGCTAATATTACTTTTAATGCCTTCATCTATAAAATTGATGTATATTGTAAACAGCTACAATGCCAGCACCAAACCTTGTGGAACCCCACTGGTCACCGCCTGCCATTCCGAAAGGGACCCGTTTATCACCACTCTTTGTTTCCCGTCAGCCAACTAATTTTCAGTCCAAGTCAGTATTTTGCCCCCAATACCATGTGCCCTAATTTTGCTCACTAATCTCTTATGTGGGACTTTATCAAAGGCTTTCTGAAAGTCCAGGTACACTACATCCACTGGCTCTCCCTTGTCTATCTTCAGAGTTACATCCTCAAAAGATTCCAGAAGATTAGTCAAGCACGATTTCCCCTTCATAAATCCATGCTGACTCTAACCTATCCTGTTGCTGCTGTCCAAATGAGTCGTAATTTCATCTTTTATAATTGACTCCAGCATCTTTCACACCGCTGAGTCAGGCTAACCGGTCTATAATTCTATAATTCCCTGTTTTCTCTCTCCCTCCTTTCTTGAAAGATGGGACAACATTAGCCAATTTTAGTCTTAGCCGTTCTTTTTCTTTTCACATACCTAAAAAAGCTTTTACTAAACTCCTTTATATTTTTGGCCAGTTTGCCTTCGTACCTCATTTATTCTCTGCGTATTGCCCTTTTAGTTATCCTCTATTGTTCTTTAAAAGATTCCCAATCCTCTAGCTTCCCGCTCATCTTTGCTATGTTATACTTCTTCTCTTTTATCTTTATAAACCCCTTAACTTCCCTCGTTAGCCACGGCTGCCCCTGCCTCCCCTTGGGATCTTTTGTCTTTGGAATGAACTGATGCTGCACCTTCTGCCTTATATCCAGAAATACCTGCCATTATTGTTCCACTGCCATTCCTGCTGGGGTATTGAACCATTGAACTTTGGCCAGCTCCTCTCTCATAGCTCCATAGTTCCCTTTGTTCATTAACAATACTGATACTTCCAATTCTCCCTTCTACTTCTCAAACTGCAGATTAAAACTTATCATATTATGGCCACTACCTCTTAATGGCACCTTTACTTCAAGGTCCCCGATCAAATCCGGTTCGTTGCACAACACCAGAATTGGATCCAGAATTCCTTCTCTCTGGTAGACTCCCGTATAAGCTGTTCTAAGAATCCATCTCGAAGGCACTCCACAAACTCCCTTTCTTGGCGTAGGTGACTGGGTGAATGGCTTTGGAGGTGGCATGGAGGTGGATGGTGGTATGAGAAGGCATGGTGTGTTGAAGCACAAACCTCCTGTTCTCTATTAGGCTAGAATTCCACTGGTACCTTGTTGTTGTCTCTCAACTGCCATTCCGCCCTGATGTTGCCCCACCTCCAACTTCACCCCCCCCCCAAGCCAAGGTGGTGGGTCAAAAACCAGACCGTCAAGATCCAGAGCTTCTCAAGGTGATTTTGCAAATGGAGTCTTTCTCCACTAAAGCTCAGCAGCCTAGAAACAGCAAACTGTGTGGAAGCATTAAGTCATGCAGCAGCACAGCACAGTGATTAGATTGCCTTTGGAATATTTGCTGGTTTGTTGCTGGTTTGGACTATTTGTTTTGCGGAAGCTTTTATTTCAACACTCTGATGGCCGAGAAGAAGGAAGATAAACTATAGAACTTTTGATGAATGAGGAATTGGGATTGTGGTCACTGATGCTGTTAGTCAGCTGACCCAGTGTTACATGGCTTTGTGAGAAATTGATGTGTTGTTTGCCTCCTCCCTCTGTCTCCCTGCTCCTATTGCACCTCCTCTTCTTTCATCCTCCTTCCGTTTTCCACTCACTATACCCAAAATGACAAGGGCTGTACCTCCAAATGCAGAAGACCACAACAAATCATGATGTATGCACCACTGAGTACTCCATGGTTCCCCTAGAGTGATCCAGAAAGTGGAAGTATTACTGAAGTGCCAATTAGTTTGTCCAATGGCTTTTGTTTTGGTGGTATTTTGTTTGTGATATGCATGGTCCAATATCCGTGCAGGTTATTCACCTTAGTCAGGAGCCAAGTGATTGCAGGGCATTTTTTGCCCTGAAGCAACCCTATGGTTGTCATAGGAGCTCAAACATAGCTGGTACCATGGACTGCCACAGCATCAAGGCATATTGCCTGCTACTAGGATCTCCAAAATTGACATGTGCTGTTGTGTTGAATATAGCCACACACCAGCTGGACACTTGCAGTTCTGGAAACCTCAGAGTGTACGCGGTGGCACAGTGGTTAGCACTGCTGCCTCACAGCACCAGAGACCCGGGTTCAATACCCGCCTCGGGCGACTGACTGTGTGGAGTTTGCACGTTCTCCCCGTGTCTGCGTGGGTTTCCTCCGGGTGCTCCGGTTTCCTCCCACAGTCCAAAGATGTGCAGGTCAGGTGAATTGGCCATGCTAAATTGTCAGTAGTGTTAGGTAAGGGGTAAATGTAGGGGTATGGGTGGGTTACGCTTCGGCGGGGCAGTGTGGACTTGTTGGGCCGAAGGGCCTGTTTCCACACTGTAAGTAATCTAATCCCAGGAAGGTGATGTAGGCTGCATTCTAAGCAAAACTGGGTACTCAGCCAGTGTACTTCTCTCTGGCAAAGCAAGATGAAAAACACTCAGCTGACATTGCATAAGGAGCCTCAGTCATCTCACTTACATAACAGTGGCAAACAGTGGTGTCTAACATTGAGCCTGAAGGAGCATACACTCAGTCACTGGCAGCAGTGTCTTTGCACTATTCTTGTGCAAATGTAATGAATTCCAATTTGGATCCAAAATCTTACTCAAAGCAGTGAAAATGCATAAAGCATCAAAGCAAAGTTCGTTGCCAAGGATGCTTGAAATTTGAAACTAAAACATGTTATGATCCCAGCTGAGGTCGCCCTGGACACGTTAAATCCCACACTGAAATCTAGCTTGATAGATCTTTTTTTTTAAATTAACAAAGCGATCTTTCACTAAAAGAACAAGCACGTAATTTGGAATATCTGCTTTTAACTACAAAACAAAAGTTTACTGTACAAAAGAAAAGCAGATCCAATAAAATAACCCAACACATTTCTATATGCCATGATTTGAAAGATTTCAAAACACACAATAAAATGCATTCTGATCTATGCCAACACCATCACTTAACTCAAACATCAGAGCAAATTCCCTTTTTACATTGTGTATGTGGTTTCAACTTAATTGTTTCTTTCAATGCCTGATCTTAAGAGTTTGATAGGTTCTTCCTTGATTATTCACATAACTGAGCTTAGACTTTCTCAGCTTTGAATAACCATTTCAGGGTTCAAAACGAACACTTCATATTGAAATCTTTACATTAAGGTAACCTTTCTCATAATTGTTCTGAAGTATCTGCTTCAGACTAAAGTGATTTTTACATATAACTCTAACTAGGACTTCTCCAAACTCAAAACAAAAGTTTTCCAAGCTATGGGTTTTTCTCCTAAGCAAAAAGAATCAATTCCTAATTCTTGTAACCAAAAACAAACTCTTCAATGTTTCCTCTGCCTACTGGTAAAATTCACTTGGTACAAACAAGTTGCCATTTTCACCCCAGAGACAGGTTTGCTCTCATACACGTTTTCTTAAAAATAAACTCATGTTTCTAGAACTTCAGACAAGTTAGTCATTAAAGCCACTCTATCTGGCTCAAAAGAGCAAGATTTTATGCACAAGAAAACAGTGCTAAGTTTTGTATACGTTGTAGCCTGTAGAATAGGAGTTCTAGCAAGGAGGGCATTGGAATAATCAATTTCAGATAACAAAATGTGAAGGTTTCCACAGCATTTGGCTCAAGTATGAGCAGAGTTGTTTATTTGACTTTTGTATGTAGTTTGTTATTTTATCCATCTCGTCATTCAATCATTTATATTCCTGTAGGACTTTGCTGACCCAAATTGGCTGGAGTCCTGCCTACATAACAACAATTATTCTTCAGACAATAATCCATTGATAGTGGGGGGGGAGGGTTTGTGATATCCAAAGGTTGCAATAGATTCCTTTCTTTGTTGATGCACAGATTGCTTAAGAGAACTCTTCAATGAGCAACAATAATGTTGTGAACATCAGTTTGGAGGAGTTGCTGTTTTCATAGAACATCATCATTGCCATTTCATTATTGTCAAAAACAACCATTTCTCGTGTGCATAGATTCTGTTCTGCACTCTAATGTGATTTTGGAGCCCAATTCTAATTCTGCATGGCTTTCCATTGTACAGGGAAGGATGGATTGTCTGATTTTCATTGGACAGGTGAATCTTTCCAGCTTGCCTTTTGCCTGTATTCTCGCTGTTCAGTGAAAATAATGCTTCTACCTGCTTCCCAGGTGTCTCCTTCTTATGCATTTTACTGTGAGACTGTGTTTGATAAGTCACATTCCCTGAAGTTCACATTCAGGGAATGTTGAACTTTTATCTTGACTCACTTTGCAGTCAGTGGCCAAGTTTAAATTGTAAATATGTGATCATCTTAGGGATTTAATTGCCAATCATATATACTGCACATCTGCTTCCATTGAGCTGGTGTCTGATGAGTACTTTGTTGTGTATTGCAATGAGTAAGATAGACACATTCTTAACTGCAGGCAAACATTACTGCAGTAACTCTTACGTGCATCTCCTTACCAGAGAGAGCAGCAAGGAGGAAATATAATACCTGCTAAGATTTTGAAGTATACCACCGTCTCTACTTGTAAAAAAGGTATACATTAATTGGGGTATGTACATAAGTTCCCAGAATGCAATATGTCAAAACAAACATCACCAATACTTGGAAATTTGACAGGTTGTGTTTGATATTTGTTTTTACTGGAAATAGTAAAAGACCAATACTTCCAATGTAATAATAAATATTTTAAAAATGATTTTCCTCAACACTAATGTGTGTTTAACAAAAACAGGGTCAGTTGACATTTGTCATTGAAGGTCTTTTTTAGCACCTCAGGCTGGTCGTTTAAGAACTGGAGACTTGTAGCAGCAGCTTTCAGCCTGTAGGTGGCACTTGTTCCTAAAGAAGGAATAATGATGTCACGTGAGCCTTTATATCTACTTTCATGTTGATTCAGAAAGGACGGAACTGACCAATATCTGGACACAGCTAAGCCTTTTTAATGAACTACCTAGCTGTATTTTCTTGTAGGATCACTTCAGGCTGTGTTCCATGACCAATTAAGACTGCCATTTGTGTTTAAAAAAAACTAATCCACAACCACTCATTTTTCTAAAAGAAAGAGTACTCTGCTTCAGCACAGATTTGTAGCCTTTGATTTTGAGCAGTTTTTTTTAACTTCAGCCTTTTCAATTTTGAAATATGACTCTCATACAAATTGCCTGTTATTTCAGAAGAACAAAATCTTAGAATTGTGATGACATAGAAGGAAGCTATTTGGCCTTCATGCCCACACTGCTCTTTACCTGGTGCTGATCTCCTGCCATTTTCCCTCTTCCTGCACACCATTTCAATCCAATGCTCCTCTGGAATGCCTCAGTTGAACCTGCCTCCAAGCAGAACATTTCATATCCTAACTACCCGCGAGGCAAAAAGCTCAAAAAGAGGGTTCCAGCAGTGAGACTGGGTGAGAATGAGAAGCTGCCAAATGAAAGGAGAAGTATAATTTAAATGAAAGAAGGGCACGTGAATGATGCCTTACCCAGGCAGTCGGCATTTTGCGGGAGCTAACCCCTCCACATGGGGAAGTGGCTGGATTCCTGTAGGTAGCCTCCCTTCTTCCAATGAGAGGGATGTTGAAGCAAGTAGCCTCCAGCCTCCTTGGCCCCTCTCATCTCCATCCTCTTCCCTCTCTGAGGAAGCTTTTGTCTTGAGGTGTCTTCTTGATCTCCAACCAATGTCAGCATTGGCCTTTGATATTGCTCCTCTCCTAAATCATACAATCCCTACAGTGTGGATATAAGCCATTCAGCCCAACAAGTCCACACCGACCTTCCAAAGGATAACCCGCCCAGACCCATTCCCTTCCTCTATTACTCTACATTTCCCCCTGATTAATGCACCACACCTACACATCCCTGAACACTATGGGCAATTTAGCATGACTAATTCACCTAACCTGCACATCTTTGGACTGTGGGAGGAAACCAGAGCACTCAGAGGAAACCCACGCAAACACGGGGAGAATGTACAAACTCCACATAGACAGTCACTCGTGGCTGGAATTGAACCCAGGTGCCTGATGCTATGAGGTAGCAGTGATAACCACTCAGTCACCACTGATGGTTGTCATTGCTCAAACTTACAGGTAAGCTGACTGTGTCTGAGGTTAGATCTCACGGAATATAGTGAGAACTAGCCATTTGGATACAGAACTGGCTCAAAGGTAGAAGACCTCAAAGGTGGTGGCGGAGGGTTGTTTTTCAGACTGGAGGCCTGTGACCAGTGGAGTGCTACCAGGATCGGTGCTGGGTCCTCTACTTTTTGTCATTTATATAAATGGTACGGATGTGAGCACAAGAGGTACAGTTAGTAAGTTTGCAGATGACACCAAAATTGGAGGTGTAGTGGACAGCGAAGAGGGTTACCTCAGATTACAACAGGATCTGGACCAGATGGGCCAATGGGCTGAGAAGTGGCAGATGGACTTTAATTCAGATAAATGCGATGTGCTGCATTTTGGGAAAGCAAATCTTAGCAGGACTTATACACTTAATGGTAAGGTCCCAGGGAGTGTTGCTGAACAAAGAGGCCTTGGAGTGCAGGTTCATAGATCCTTGAAAGTAGAATCACAGGTAGATAGGATAGTGGAGAAGACGTTTGGTATGCTTTCCTTTATTGGTCAGTGTATTGAGTACAGGAGTTGGGAGGTCATGTTGCAGCCGTACAGGACATTGGTTAGGCCACTGTTGGACTATTGTGTGCAATTCCAGTCTCCTTCCTATTGGAAAGATGTTTTGAAACTTGAAAGGGTTAAGAAAAGATTTACAAGGATGTTGCCAGAGTTGGAGATTTTGAGCTATAGGGAGAGGCTGAACAGGCTGGAGCTGTTTTCCCTGGAGCATCTGAGGCTGAGGGGTGACCTTATAGAGGTTTACAAAATTATGAGGGGCATGGACAGGATAAATAGACAAAGTCTTTTCCCTGGGATCAGGGAGTCCAGAACTAGAGGTTTAGGATGAGAGGGGAAAGATATAAAATAGACCTAAGAGGCTACTTTTTCAAGCAGCGGGTGGTACGTGTATGGAATGAGCTGCCAGAGGAAGTGGTGGAGGCTGGTACAATTGCAACATTTAAGAGGCATTTGGATGGGTATATGAATAGGAAGGGTTTGGAGGGATATGGGCCGGATGCTGGCAGGTGGAACTAGATTGGGTTGGGATATCTGGTCAGCATGGACTGGTTGGACCGAAGGGTCTGTTTCCATGCTGTACATCTCTATGATTCTCTGGGTGAAAATGATCACATTTATTATTTGACTACAGGAGGTGTTAAAACCAAATGAAATCCTTTTTCTCACCAACTGTAAGGTAAACAGTAATGAGAAACATGCCTGGTTTCATACCTCACTCAGGTATGAGGTTAAACACAGTGGTCTCAATACTATACTGGCTTAGGTTGACTAACCAGAACCTTTGAACCCTGAGAATTGACAGTGTTCATCATTAAACTCTTAATTCTTGAGGTTTTTTGGAATTGAATTTAAATTCCATCACTTACCATGGTGGGATTCAAAGCTAGGTCCCAGACACTATGTGAATCGCTGGATGAATAAGCCAGTGACATTACCGTAAAGCCATCACGTCCCTAGACATGTGTTGTGCTCTGTTTTGTTCAGAGATCTGAAGGTCCTGCTGGATAGGGTGTTGCACAGGGAGGACCTCCCCCTTGCCCGGCACCTGTGAGTAGGCCATAACCCCAGACCCCAGACCATACTCAGCCTGCTCTGACTTTGCCACCTGGGTTAAAGCAATCCCAGGTGTCCATAGGAATTTAGACCACATTCCTGCAGGTCATTCCTGAAGAAGGGCTTATGCCCGAAATGTCGATTCTCCTGCTCCTCGGATGCTGCCTGGCCTGCTGTGTTTTTCCAGCACCACATTTTTCAACTCTGGTCTCCAGCATCTGCAGTCCTCACTTTCTCCTAGTTGAACTTAATGTACAGCACAGGGCAAAGGTCAAACACCTTAAATGGCAACTTACCGCTGCCTCACTGGAAACTCGCCATGCTGCTGTCAAAAGCAATATACATGGAACAAGACGCTCCTAGCATTGAGATCAGCCGCACCAAATGCAAATCTCACCTTCACCCATTTCAGTCAGTTCCTGAAATGTTTCTGCCCGTAGTCATTTTCTTGTTTCATTCTGCCAGATTTTCATCATCACAGTGTTGTCCATATTAACCAGTAATCCATCAAGTCTGATATATAAGATTCCTTAACCTGCATATTAACCAGCTTGAGCTTGACACTTTGATCGAAAAACCATTGAAACTAGGAAATGAGGCATACTGGTAAAACTTGTCTTATATACTTCAAAATGGAGGAACAGAATAAACAATACATTTATTTCCAAGTCTGACATTTGATACGAAGAGGAAGAAAATGAGGACTGCAGATGCTGGGGATCAGAATTGAGAGTGTGGAAGGGCTTATGCCCGAAACGTCGATTCTCCTCGGATGCTGCCTGACCTGCTGTGCTTTTTGATATCTAATTCTTGTATGTGATTTGGGCAATGCTGAAAAGTCCAATCCTACTTGTCAGAAATGATTTACTTGCTTGGCCCTTTCAGGGGTTAGTGAACAATCACAGGCATTGCTGAGAATCCTAGGTAAAAACAATGACTGCAGATGCTGGAAACCAGATTTTGGATTAGTGGTGCTGGAAGAGCACAGCAGTTCAAGCAGCATCTGAGGAGCAGTAAAATCAACGTTTCGGGCAAAAGCCCTTCATCAGGAATAAAGGAGGAATTTATTCCTGATGAAGGGCTTTTGCCCGAAACGTCGATTTTGCTGCTCCTCGGATGCTGCCTGAACTGCTGTGCTCTTCCAGCACCACTAATCCAAAAATTGCTGAGAATCCTGTCAGCCACAGCTGCATGGGGGGGGCGGGGGCAGATTCCCTTCTTAAAACAACATTAATGAATCACAAGGATTTTGTTAATGACAGTTTCATAGTCAATATTATGAAGAATGCTTTAAACTCCAAATCAGTGCTCATTGAAATTAAATTCCACCAAAGTCTAAGTTTGAACCCATCTATTCAGAGAATCATCCTGAACAATTAGATGGTGCATCTAATGCATTTCCACTACTCCACCGTCATTCCTAGTGCGAAAGCTCCAGGTGAAGTGCAGGCAGATGTAGAAGTATTCACAGGATTCCAGTATTCCATGGGCAAAGTTTCTGTCACTCGTAACTCCTAGCAGCATTGAAACGGGAGTAGATTGTTCACATTCTAGCCTGTCCCACTATTGAGTTAAATTAGTTATTCCACTCTCCCTGTCTTTTCTCTAATGCTTTAACATTTGTATCTAACAAAAATCTATCTCTTTCAATTTTTAATGTTTGGTCTCAATAGAATCTTGAGATTTCTGCTACTCTTTGCTGGAAAAAGTGCTTCCTGATTGACCGAGCACTAATTCTACATTTATATGATCCTGATGTGGAGAGTTCATGAGGAAAGCCCCTATCTGTATGGAATGCTTGAATCTTCTTCAACACTTCAACTGGAGCACCACCTCTCTCTACTAAAGTGATGCAAGCCTAGTCTATGCACAAATCCTCAGACTCAATCTTTCTGAAGACAATTCATTACCATTGTTCCATGCCTGTATGTCATGTTCTTCCACTCCACTGGAACAAGTACAGGCCACTGCTGGAGCTACAGTGTATCCTGAGAACAGTGTCATCTTTAAAGTCTACCTGTGCACCCAGACAAGTGCTGGCAGTCCACAATTGCCCCACATGGTTCCTGTCAATTGCCCAGACATGTTGATCAGAGGGAAATTGGCAGCTACTTGCCAACAATGACCTGTGGATGGGTGGGGTCTAACTGGATCTCTGCCCATGGAGCCGACTCCATGAAAGGGTGATGCCTGGTTTCCAGGATAGCAAGCTGGAGGAGCAAGCAATGAGCTGGAGATAGCAGATTATAGCTTAGACGTTCATGTTGGGAGGTGACACCATCTAGTTTCTCTCCAGCCAATAGAGAAAAGCCTCTTGTTGCTCACTAGCCAGAGTTGGCTCACCATTCAACACTTGGTTGGCAAATGGGACATTTTGCTCGTAAGGTAGGGAATCTCCTTCCAGCTAATGTCACGTGATTCTGCCAAATTGCTCATATTGCCCCACTCTGTTCAATGGCTGGGGCGATTCCATCTGGAATGTTTCAGAATGCTGTATTTTAAATAGAGCTTTGTTGTAGTTGTTTTCGTTTCAACCCCTTATGTTAACGGCTATCATTCTACTTTCATTTTAAATTACATTTTTTAGTTGTTCACTATATTTGTGATTTCTGACCATGGACCTTTGAATGTCTTGGCTTCTTTCTAGCTGCTTGTCATTTAGAAAATCTCACTTTCATCCATTGTAGAGGTCCTTATACATCCCCATATTGAAACACATCTGTCAAAGCTTGGTCCACTCCATCGGTGTCTTGTTGCAACTTTCAGCACTGATCTATGTTACTGACAGTGTCATTGTTACACCTTGACTTTATCTGAAAACAAAACACCAAGGTTTAGGTAAAAATCACAAACTATTCTCATTGTTAGTCTCATTGCAACAATCAGTTTTGTTCCAGAAAGATGCTTGTTTTAGACAAAAGTTAAACATATTTCCTTCAGTTATTTCTGCAAACAAATATCATCATCATCAGAAAATGTATATAAAATAATTATTATTGTCTTGCTAACCCGTCCACTGACTTTAAAATATCTTAAACATACTGTGCTTGTCATTGATTTGGACCAATTATTCTTGGTTGAAGTTTAAATATTTTGAATAATGTGGGATATATTGAAGTCATACTTTAGTGTATTATTAATGTAGATGAAATCCAGGCCACCATATAAGCATTCATATTCTATACATTTTATGTAGTACTAAACCAATCTGGCTTCTCATCCTGCTCCCATGCCATTACCTCTAATATCCCTGAAGGAGCTATCCTGTTTCTCATCCACATGCTACCTCTTGGCAACATCATCCAGAGGCACGGTGTTTGTTTTTGTGTGTACACTGACAACCCTTAGCTCTCCTTCAGTACCATCTCTCTCAACCCCCTCCACTGTTGCCAAGTTATCAGACTACTTATGCAATATGCAATACTGGATGACAATAGATGTCTGCTAATTAAATACTGGGAGGACCAAAGCCATTGTTTTCGATCCTCGCTCCAAATTCCATTCTCTAACTACCTACTCCATCTGTCTCCCTGGCAACAGTCTGAAATTAAGCTGGTCTGTTTGCCACTTCATGCAACCTGATCCTGATTGAGCTTCCTGTGTCATATGTGTGCAATTTCTAAGACCTTCATAACATCAGTCAGCTTCACTCCTACCTCAACCTACCTGCTACTGAATCCTCATCCATGCATTTGATATTTCTAATCCTGTTTATTCCAACACACCTTTGCTTGGTTTCTCATACTCTACCCTCTGTAAACTCAAGGTCATTTAGAACCCAGTTGTCTCTTTAAACTCGGTCAGAAGTCAGGTGACAACAGGTTATAGTCCAACAGGTTTGTTTGAAATCACAAGCTTTCGCTGTGCTGCCCTTTCGCCAGATGAAGTGGGAGAGAAGTGCATAGGCACAGAATTTATAGACAGAAAGATCAAAAGGTGGTACAAATGGTGTGAGTGGCATGTCGACAGGCTGAATAATAGGTCTCTGCAAGTGATCACGAGCATCAGACAGTGTGAATAAAGTGTCAACAATAATAAGCAAAGGGATGATCCAGAATCTGATTTCATGAGGCAGAGAGATAATTACAAAGGATTAAAAATAAGGTGGTGCTGGAGACAAAACAAAGGACTGAAATAACATGATAGGTATAAGAGTTATGTGCTGAGGGTCTAACCA
This sequence comes from Chiloscyllium punctatum, assembly GCF_047496795.1. Classification (NCBI taxonomy): domain Eukaryota; kingdom Metazoa; phylum Chordata; class Chondrichthyes; order Orectolobiformes; family Hemiscylliidae; genus Chiloscyllium; species Chiloscyllium punctatum. Next base: position 153,438,907 of record NC_092740.1, read on the forward strand.
AAGTCATAAGTAATCCAGAAACTACACACTAATTAAGGTAGAGAGAACATAACAAGTTATCAAGACAATGGTGTCAAAACAGGACAATAAGGAGGAGTTTACAGATCCAGAACAGTATGCTGGGGTTACATGGAGCGCGACATGAAGCCAAGATCACGGTTGAGGGCATCATCATGTGTACGGAACTTGGCTCTCAGTTCCTCTCGGTTATTCTGTCTTGTTGTGTATCTGGTCTGCCTTGGAGGATGCTTACTCGAAGCTCACCTGCAGAGACCTATTACTCGCCCTGCCAACACTCCACTCACACCATTTGTCTGATCTTTTGATCTCTCTGCTCATTGACTTCTCTGCCTATAGAGTCTGTGCCTGTGTGCTTCTCTCTCATGTCATCTGATGAAGGAGCAGTGCTATGAAAGCCTATATCTACAAATAAACCTGTTGGATTATAATCTGGTGCTGTCTGACTTCTGGCATTGTCCACCCCTTCGGCACCTCCACATCGTGGCCTCTTCAAATGCAAACGGCAAGCCCTAATCACTCCAGTACTCATTAATCTACACTGGCACCTAGTCAAGTGACATCTTGATTTTAAAATTCGCAGTCTTGATTTCCATCCTCCATGGACCACATCCCTCCCTATTTCTGTGACTTCCCCCAGCCTCACAACCTTCCACGATGTCTGTATCGTCTCATTCTGATCTTTTGTGCATTTAGAATCATAATTGCTCCTCTTCTGGTGGTTGTGCCTTGAGTCCTCTTGGCTCCAAGCTCTAGAATAATCTCTCATCATCTCCCTGCTGTCTAACCTTCATCTTCTTCTTTTGAGACCCTCCTTAAAACCCACATTTCTGACCAAGGTTTTGGTCATCTGATATTATATCTCTCCATGTGATTCAATATCATACTTTGTTTTACAACGTTTCTGTTCATAATATGATATATAAATGTCATTTATCCTTCTTGTTATTAGGGATTCAGTGATACTCTTTATTTAAAAAAAACTAAAACACAAGTTGTGGATCAGACCATTGAGAGGTAATTTATTTTGTAGCTAGTATGAGTTTAGATTCATATTTTTAATATTTACATCTTTCATCGTCAAAATGGCACAGTCGCTCAGTGGTTAGCACTGCTGCCTCACAGCGTTAGGGACCCAGATTTGATTCCAGCCTCGGGTGACTGTCTATGTGGAGTTTGCACATTCACCCCGTGTCTGCATGGATTTCCTTCATGTGCTCTGGTTTCTCCCCACAGTCCAAAGATGTGCAGGTTCGATGAATAGGTTAGGTGCATTAGTCATGGGTAAATGTAGAGTAATAGGGTAGGGGGGATGGGTCTGGGTGGGTTACTCTTCAAAAGGTGGGTGTGGACTTGTTGGGCCGAATGGTCTGTTTCTACACAGTAGGGATTCTATGAAATAAGCTATTGAACTAATTTGATCTGTGATTATACAGAAGAAAATTCAATAGTCTAGCAGTTGTAACTCATTTGTTTAGCATTTTTCCTTTTGGCAGTGATTTTGCTATTCAGCTACTGTGGATGAATCTGTACAAATATTATTAAGGAGGTTAAAACAATGACTGCAGATGCTGGAAACCAGATTCTGGATTCGTGGTGCTGGAAGAGCACAGCAATTCAGGCAGCATCCAAGGAGCTTCGAAATTGACGTTTCGGGCAAAAGCCCTGTGCTCTTCCAGCACCACTAATCCAAATATTATTAAGACAAAGCAGGCAACAGAACTTACATAGCATTTAATACTTCTGCCAGATAATCAGAGGATAAAGCATAATTTTTGATTAGATTTTTAAGACATTAATAAGGAAAGTTTATAACTCAGATGTTTCTATTTACCATGGTTGGTAAGTATGGAGTTTGCACATTCTCCCCGTGTCTGTGTGGGTTTCCTCCAGGTGCTCTGGTTTCCTCCCACATTCCAAAGATGTGAAGGTTTGGTGGATTGTCCATGGGAAATGCAGAGTTACAGGGACAAGGTAGGATCTGGGTGGGATGCTCTTTAGACAGTCAGAATGGAGTCAATAGGCCGAATGGCCTGCTTCCATACTGTAGAGATTCTATGATTCTATGAAGTATCAGAGAATATAAAGGAACTGGGAAAGTAGTGCTTAGATAATGCCAAGTATCAATTTAAAAGTCCCAAGATTCCAGAAGAATGGAAAATTTAGGGAGTGCTTTAATCCATAATTCCTTTACCAGCACTACAGATCATGTGTGTGAATTTTACAGCAGCAGAAACTATAAACAAAATAGTAATTAAATAACTTTGTCTTTGACTTTCTATATTCCACTGAGCTTCCTGTTTTTTATTACTTTGTGAAATATTTGTATGATCATGATACACATATACAGTATGTTAGTATTGCAAGTGAAACAAGACAAGTTTTCTAAAGTGTTTGCAGAACATGCAATTGCTTTATGTTGCATGCTGAAGCATTAGACCATTAGTTTTTTTTACCATTTGTGGATTACTTGAAAAATGTCATTTTAGTGCTGCATGCTGTGGTAACATCTTAACTTTGTAGAATTGTAGAAGAACAGAGAGCAGGGTGAATGAAATATGAGAATAACCTCAGCATAAATGATTGCAGGGCTTCGAGAGCATCAACGAAAGCAGAAACAAAGGAAAACAACTTAACATTCACATCTCAGCAGGCTTTGGCTGTGAGTGCAGTGAGAAACGACTAAATTCCACTGAGATCAGGTTTGCCAGGTTTTCAGCGGCAGTTAGCAAAGGAAGGAGGGGAAAAAGATGCTGATGTAACAGATAATGGAATCAATGACATCATTACAAAAGGGAGGAGGGGTAGAATTGGGAAAGTTTTGAATCAATTATTTGCTTCCAAAAAAATGTTTGCTGCGAAAGAAAATTCCATCAGCATTCATTACATAAATGAATAACTGGAAATCTATGGAAATTAGACAAATATTGAAGAATGAGTATTATTGAGTGAGTCAGGAACTGGTGATTGTTTCCAATCATCTGATCCAATTCTAAGGCTGTTCATTCCACAGACGTTAGGATCATTATTTTAGGTAAAATAAAACTTCATTGTGTGCCATTGTGGCAATACCACACACTGGAGATTACTTTTACTCCAATAGTTTTGAAGTTCACTAGATTGAGCTGTGAAAACGGTGGGCTGCTGTGAATCTGTCATCCCCTTGCCTTGCTGTGCCCAGTGTTTTTTTTTTACAGAGCAGGTAGACACCGGTGCTGCTGTCAAATGCAAGAGGGTCCACAGTTGGGCTGACAAATTAGTTTTGACAAGCTGAATAACCGCAGCAAAGAAATTCTGCCGTGTTGATAGAAAAAGCAGAATAGTTGATCAGCCAGCCAAGCAAGGAATGTGTTAAAATTCCAGTTCCTCACTGACCGATGGTATATCTAGCAGTAGATTGTTGCTAATTATGATTGGTTCTCCAGGTTCACAAAAGGTGTTAATACATTTATTTAATGTCATTGACATTGTGTTATTAGTATACATAGCTGTTGTATTTTTTCACCATGACCTTCTGGGGTTATATAAGGAACAGAAGCCCTGAGTAATTCATTCAAGTCAGAGGAATGAACAACATACACACTATTCGAAGCTGCTACAGCCAAGTCTGATACTTTCTGTCTTAGATACCCATAAGCATGTTTTCTGTCAAAGGTAATTGGATGGCAGTGAGGAATAGGAACTTTGAACATATTCTTTTCTTTGTTGTCTGAAATCAGAATCCACTTATAGAGCTCCATGACTATCCGAGCTAATGCCAGTTGACCCTTTTGTATTAGTTTGATTTAATTTGTTTTTTTCTAAAAGGATTAACAAGATGTGTAATAGCTACAATCGTATCATTCCAGTTCCCTGTCTTTAGTGTAATACCACAGAGTAATGGATGATTTTATTTTCTCTTTGTGTTGGTATAGTGTTAAAGTAACAAGGAAATACAGAAACCATAATTTGAATTATTTCATTAAGAAACTTATAGGGATGGATGTCAAAAAATGTAATATCATTCATTCTTAATAACGTGATCATATGTAAGAAGATTCAGTACTGAGTGAAATCAAGAAATCATGTATGTGAACAAGACATTGTTTCTGATCAATCCAGTGTTTTTTCACGCAAACCAGTTTCTTAAAGTTATAAGATTTAAATATATATTTCCTTATTCTGCAGGATTAGAACTTATCTGACCATTACTCCATAATTGTGGTGCTCTGGAAAAAGATCCTCCTGTGGATCTGGGATATTGGTGGAGTTGAGATTCAGAATTTTCCAAATGGCCATTTCTGCCAGAATATTGTACTGAGTAAGAATTGTTTGAGGCACTTTGCTGTCACCAATCCTTCTTTGACTTTGCCTGGTCTTGGGCTTGATTAGTGTTGGAAGATATACCACTGTACAGAATCTGCAGAACAGCCATTCTTCTTAGTTAACAAGAAGGTTTATTGCATGATAGAAATAAACAAAGCTGCATTTGGTCAGGCACGATTACTAGGACCTTGCAGAGCTGATACAGATACATCTGCTCACTCCAAAAGTTAAAATAAAACTCCTTGACTCAACCCATAGTTTGTGCATGACATCAACAGAAAGGGCTGAGCCAATGTACATTAACCGTTCACAATCATTACCTTATGTAACAAATGCTGGAAAAGGAATGAAGAGGGAATATCATAAAATGGAATAATTTTACAACATGCAAAGTGTGATTAAAGCCATGATAACGAAGCGCTCTTTTGAAAGAATTAAACACTGAGTCCCATTCTATTGCTCTTTTTCCAGACCATTTTAGTTTCTTTTCAAGTATTTCTAGACTCTTAAAACTATTTATGAGTCTGCTGTTTCCATTGTTCCTGACTGGGCATAAGATTCCTTAATTTCTCTCTATATTTTTGAGAAAGATCTTCTAACCTCTCCATTCTTCTGTCGATGACCTGAATAGGCTCGAGCTGCCAAGTTACATACTCCTATGGGCTGGTGTTCTGAAATTTTCAAATTTCAAACACACTAATGATGAAAATAATAAAAATGATATAAGATAATATTGAGCACATATCTCACACCATGTTTTAACATTTTTTGATTGAATGAAAAGTGTCCCAATTTCTCTAGTCTTTCATTTTTACTGATAATTAAAACCTCTCACCCTTAATGAATTGCTTCTGCACGCTTCCCAATCTTCCCAATATATTTGCTGCTACATACTGTGCTTTGGTTCCCAAAAATGGCATACACACATCCACCCACACACACAGGCACGCACATACACATGCACACACATACCCAGCACACACACAGACGCACATGTGTGCACTCACACGCAGCACATGCACACCCACACACAGACACACTCACATATACACACCCAGCACACGCACAGAATTGAATTGAATTGAATTGAATTTATTGTCACGTGTACCGAGGCACAGTGAATAGCTTTGTCTTATGAGCAATACAAGCAGATCACAGAGTTAAGTAGCACAGATAAGTAAATAATAGGTAAACAGCTGCAAAACCAAAAAAACACACGTACAGGGGAATGTTAAGAGTTTGTGAGTCCATTCAGTATTCTAACAACAGTAGGGTAGAAACTGTTTTGAAAACAGCTGGTGCATGTGTTAACTGTTGCAAAACCAGCTGGTGGGTGTGTTGCACATTCGCACTCACACACACACAAACACGTACAGTACTGCCTCAGACCCAGTTCCCATGGAGCATTAGAATGCACTAAAAAGTGAAGAGTAGGCAGATTATAATGTTAATCAGGGTGTGATACTACTTTGGAGACCCCTGCTTCAACTAATGCCCTCTCTTAAGCTTGCTGGTGAAATCTGCAATGAGCCCAGTTTAAAGTGACTGGGTCTACAGGGAATGATGGACCGAAGATTTTCAATACAGACCACTGGCTTCCAGACTCAGATGCTGTTGTGTCCATTAATCTTGACCCATGTCATGACAACAAGGATGGGCAGAGACAACACACAGAGGAGGACAGATTGATCAAAGTGAAAAGTGGAGAAGTACTGGAGAACATATTCACCCAGGGTGTTTGAAGAGCATTGGCCTACCTGAACCTCATTGAGGAACAGTGTGAGAGAAAACTGCTTCATTAACGAGATGCTACCTGCTGTAGATACAACTGGAGTCTTGAACAGGATAAGACGAGTATAATCATTGGCTGTGAAAGGGGCAGTGATTGTGAGCTTTTATGCAACAGACTCCTTCCAGGCTGAAGTTTGCAATGGCTTCGAGGGAGCCGGAGTGGCATAAGAAAACTGACCAGAGCTCCATATACAAAGAGAGTAGAATACAGGGAGGTCGGTGGTCTAGGGTATTATCACTGAACTGTTAATCAGGAGACCCAGAGAATGTTCTGGGGAGTCGAGTTCAAATCAGATGGTGAAATTTGAATTCAGTAATAATCTGGAAATAAGGTTCTACTGATGATCATGAAACCATTGATAATTGTCAGGAAAAATCCATTTGACTCATTAAGGGCCTTTAGGGAAGGAAACTGCTATTCTTATCTGGTCTGGCCTACATGTGGCTCCAGACCCTCAGCAATGTAGTTGACTCTTAACTGCCCTCTGGGCAATTAGGGATGGACAATACATCTAGCCAGCCAGCCCACATTCCATAAATAAATTAAAAAGAAGCATCAATGTCCATTATCAGGGAGAAGCAGAGAGAGTGAGCTTTATGAACACGCTCTACACCAATCAGGAGCTTCAGTGAGGACCATTTCACACATGAGGCTTTGTTGTCAATTTTCACTGCGTGCAATGATGGGAGCCATTGGACTCCAATTACAACTGGGGTTATAGTTACTGACAACATCCAACAGCTGAAGAATCCTTGAGGAAGTATGAAGATCCAGCAAGCACTCTTAGCATTTTTAGATGGAAGTATTGGAAGGTCAGCTGTGTCTCTGTGATGTAACTCAATCCCGACTGAGACACACAACCTGACGGTTCCTTATCCCTTCCACTTGGTGGATAGAACAGAAGCATATAAGAATATTTAAAAATCTGAACTGCAACCTTATTCAGCAAGAGTACGGGCAAATGTTTTTCTTTGTCAGTGTGTAGTACAGCAGGAGTGTGTGTGTTTGTAGATCCGAGACTCACTCAGTGCAACTGGTACCACGCCACATTAAACAAATCCATGGATAGGAACATTCCACCGTCTCAAGATAAAGTCTTGAATCCAGAACATCAGGAGCTCAAAAGACAGCTCCAACAGGATCATTCTAGTACAGCCCGAGAGCTCAGATGTCTAACTTTTGCATCACCACCAGAGTAAGAACTGGCAGGGTGGGGGTGGGGAGGTAAACAAATGCCCCAAAACCCTTCAGCTCACTCTTGCCCAGAACTGGTGAACACATCAACAGTGCACTGATGCTAGAGACTAGTGTACTGTGGAATCTTCCACCAGCATGGGCCATTCCCTGGTATGAGTCCCAGCAGTTTTTAAGGTGATGCTCCTTGACAATTTCAACACCCAAGCTGGAAAGGACATAGAGCTCTGGGGAAACGTAATCAGCAGAGAGGGCTTAGGAAAACCACCATCAACGTCACACTCTTGAAAAAATGTTGAGAACAAACCCTTATCATAATCATTACCTTGTTCCTTCAGAGAGATAAGTAAAAGTTGTCATGGCAACACCCATGCTCCTGGTGCTCACAGCTGTTCGACAATGGCCTGATCAGGGTGAGGGTCCATAAGGATGCACATCTAATTGGCTCCACTGATAAGGGCTGGATGGTTCCCACTCTAATTTGTTCTATCATCAACATCGATGTTGCCCCAAAACAGTGACAACAGAGGAAAATCATTTGGAGCTGTCAGAACCTGCAAGGGGTTCTTCATCCATCAGAAGCTGGTTTTCTTTCCCATGATTACTGATGATAGAGACCTACTGACCACATGTTCTCCTGACTCCAGTGCTACACTCCTATAAGGAATGCTGTCTTATCATGTAGCCACTGTGGTGCTCAAGTAATGCTTCCACTACCTGAATCGCCTACTGAATTCAGCAGAACACATGCCATGATTCACCTTTGTCTTGTACAACCTCAAGTTGCACCTCAGTAATCTTAGTAATTTGTCAGAGGGCAGTGAGCAAGACTGCTGTGTCATCCCACACCCGTTTCAGCATCTGGCATCTAACATGGCAAGCTGACCTTGTATGGCATCAGTCTGAGGTTCCTAACATTGGGTGGCCTCTGGTCCTGCAGAAATAGATGTCGAGACATCGATAACAGACTCTGTGTTCTGAACGGTCCCTAAGTGTTCTCATAGAGTTGGCCAATTTGAAAATAAAGGTCCTCAAGCTTTGTGCCAACTTTGGCACAGATTATGCCAGTCTCCATCACATTGAACACAGGCTTTCTCAGCTGCTTGCCACTGCACAAGGTATTTCTGAGTTCATACTCATCTGTCTTTTTATATAGGCCGATCCAATGGCATCCTCATCGAGCTCTTTTCTGCAGAACCCATGTATGATCCTTGAGCAAGCTGAAGACTATCGTACATTTGCATTCTGCCCTGGCTACACTAGCCTGGTATTTCACCCTCCAGAGCAGTTTCCTGATGTGTACGCATTGTTCATATCTGAATTGATGGGTGAGAGTTTGAGAGCTAATTTGAAAAGCTTCTTCTTCATTCCAGCTCTTTCTCTGCCAGTACAGCCAAGCTTGGTTGTCGTCCTGAGTACCTGAAAGGTGAAAGGCACGAGAGGAGCATGGTTACAAATCTGAAAAGTTGTGAGATGAGGAGACTATGAGAAGGAGTAAGAGGAATGAGTTAGTCTGTCATCTTGAATAAATTTACATCCATCACTTACCACAGCCTCAAACATTTATCTCCTCAGATCATTAAATATTTTATGTCAGTAGATCCTTACTTACCTATAACAATAAATCCTTCATCAAATTTCCTTCCAGTACTTCAGTTCTTCCCTCCTCTTTTTTTCCCTTTCTATTAATTATAGAACATATGAATAAGTGTAATTGTGTACAAAAGGAGGGACCAGGCTGAGATTTAGCTTAACTGACTGTAATTGAGTTTGTCAAGATTGTAGTTATAACACTAAAGTGAGAAAAGGTCGCATATTTGTGCCGAAGAAAAAACGATTGTATTAAGGTCCTAAAACTGAATTCCCAGCTTTTTAAAAAATTTAAATAAGATGGTTTTATCAAAGGGAAGGAAAGCCATTGGCTAGAGCTAAACACAAGTTAGTTTTTGGAAGAGAAAGTAGAAAATATAAACCATATTTACAGAGACTGGATTTGGTCATTTTCTGAACAATTCTTGATTGAACACTGATAGGAATATAAGCAAATATAAAGAAATGACCCATTCCCATTTTATCTTACACCTTATCCACAGCCATTTGTGTTTATGATACTGAATAACAGTGTTAATCAGAGTGAGAGGGGCAGAACACAATTAATTGTGTATTTACAATGTTGAGTTGAAATTATCTGAAAGGTGTAAATATTAAATGTTTCAACATGCCACTTGATTATGATTGTAAAATTGCTCTTTAACTGTAGTGTGCAAATATCCAATTTTCAGAGGGAGCTCCTCTATCTTCCAATAATGTTGATGTATTTTGTCATATTACTTAGCTGTTGCCAACCTCAGTTTGGTACTGACCAATTTAGTGCAACAAATTCATAAAGCTGAAAACCAAGGACTGTGTCAGAATGTGAATGGGTGCATGGGTACTATGCAAACTTTGGCAAACATCTTCAGTTCTAAAATCATGGAACAGAGGTCATTGATGTAGCAGCTCAGGATATTTGCCCTGAGAAAATTCTGCAGTGATGCTGTGAGACTAAGGTGCTAGTCTCCAACAACCACACTCATCGCCTTTGTACTAAAAATGACTCCAACCAGTGAACAACTTTACCCAACTGTCATTGACTGAGTTTTGCTACAGCTCTTTGATGTTGCATTGTTGTCAAGAGCAGTCGACTCACATCACATCCACAGAACTCAGCTCATTGTTGCACTTTCTGTGTTACATTCAACATGAAGGGATACTGACTCATTAACCGAGAAAAGACAGGAACATAACGCCAGCCCATGGATTTAAAATCATGACACTTACAGGGTCCCTTTATAGATGACTTAAAAATTAATATCCTGCTGTTTATGTTCTGAATAGCTAAGCCAGTTCTGAGGCAGCTAATTATTCTAGTTTAATGCATAATTGTTGGCTAAGTAATATCCCATATTGAATTGTGAGCTGGCTGTGAAAGGCAGGAAATTGTGATTATGGTACTATTTAAGGTTGAACACTTAAACGCCCCTATGTTTATAGACAATCTTTATAACTTCACCTGCACATCCAGCAATAAAACAGTAATGGTAGAAGGGCGACTTGAAGAGACTGCCCATGCAATTACATTCACAAGCTAAAATCTTAGTGACAAAAATAAGCCAACACACTGCTGACTTTGTTTTGAGTTATTTTCATAATAGTTGCCTGATGAGAGTAGGCATATTTTATCATCAAAAGAGGAAATATTCCTTAGAAAACCCAATAGGCTGAAGTTTAAATATGACAGATTGAAAGCTAGGTATTCAGACTTCTTCAAACAGCTTCCATAAATTAAAGAACACATCTGTGAACTTCAGATCCAAATGCTTCAGTGCACAATGGCACTTATCTGAAAATTGTCCTATCATTTCAGCACTGCAAAAATATTGTGTTACATATAACCAGTTTCATATGGTTTTTCTAAAGCCTTTGAAGTTGGATATGGCCATCTTTTATCTGATTATCTATTGAATCATTCTGGTCAATATGAAAAGCTGCACATATGTCAGAGAGTTGCAGTGACGATACCTGACAGCAGATGTTGGTTGGCAGAGACACAGATGTCTGACTTGACCCTTCCAGCCAGTTTATTTTTGCTGTTTTGCAGCTCTATTTCATGTTTTATTTATCTTTAGGGAACACAGAGTAGAATTTACAATATAGAAATCTGTGTGATATAGTTGTGATATTGTGGTTTAAAGACAATTCACTTATAGTCAGATTTTCACCATCTGAAACATTGCCTGTAGTTCTATTCTGAATATTTTGAATTAAATGTTGAAGCACGATTTGAAATTGGCGATATGGGGTTCCTAACTCTGGATTGAATTATGTAACATACTTCAAATGGCATAGTTGCTGAAATATCATGCATTAATGATTGCATCTAAGAAAGTTCAGTAACCTGCCCCTAAACAGAAATTACTGGAGAAACTCAGCAAGCCTGGCAGCATCTGAAGAGAGCAAATAGAGTTAGCATTTATGGCCCAGTGACCCTTCATCAGCACAGGTTGTAGTTGGGGAAAGGTTGGTAAGTATGTTGAGGTGGCGTGCCAGTGAGGGGGCCGGAGTAGACAGTAAGTGGAGATGGAAGTTGGAGAGAGAAAAACAGCTGGACAAACAAAGGAATGTATAAAGGTCAGTCTGGGGGAAACAATAGCTACTAATGGGGACCTATAGGGGTTGTGGTCAGGACATGGGAGAAGGTGCTCAGGCCCTACAATGATTGAACTCAATATTGAGTCCAGAAGCTGCAGAATTCTCAAGCAGAAAATGAAGTGCTGTTCTTCCAGCTTGTGCTGAGAGAGAGAGAGAGAGTAGATTTTACTTGTCATTTCTACCATACACAACTGATACAGTAAAAAAAAACGAGATAGCGTCCCTCCAGGACCAAGGTGCTACATGGACAATATAAACTACACGATCATACAAAGGGAGGCATAAAGTGCGTAAGAAGTGAAAACCGCACAAGTTACAGCGTAATAAAAGAATGATAAATAGTAGACATTTTTCTTGCAGCAATTCAAAGTGATGCAAAGAATTTCAGATGGGAAAGAGTCCGATCACACAGTGTTAAGGAGCCTGATGGCTTGGGGGAAGAAACTGTTGCACAGTCTGGCTATGAGAGACCGATCACTCTGGTATCTTCTGCCAGATGGCAAGAGGGAGAAGAGTTTGAGCTTCACTAGAGCATTGCAGCAAGCCTGGGACAGAGACATTGGTCAGGCAACAAGATGGAGTGTTGTAATTTGATATGGCAACTGGATGTTTGGGTTATTTTTGTGGACAGAACGGTGGTATTTGCAAAACAGTTACCCCGTCTGCTTTTTGTATCCCTAGCATACAGCAGACACATTGTCAACACTGAATACAGCAGACCACATTGAATGAAGTGCAGGTAAATCACTGCTTCACCTGGAAGGTGTGTCTTGGAACTTGGATAGTGAGGAGGGATTGCAGGCGAAGATACTTTGTGGTTGTGGAAGATTGTTGGGAGTGAAGGAGTGGACCAAGGTGTCTCGGAGAGATTGGACCCCATGACAAGGCAGGAGTGAGGAAAGTTCCCTTGTTTGCCAGCAAATTCTAGTTTTATTTCAAATTTCCAACATCCATTGTTCTGTAAACTTTGGTCACTTAGTCCCTACTGGAATGGTGGATTTGTTTTCAAGTTGGGAAACTAACATCCTAATAGCTGGGCTCTGGCATAACTTTCCTGAAACAATCATTTTGGCATCCCACCTCAGGATATGGGTTATAATGGGTCACTGGCATTTCAATAGTTGAGGCTGGAGCTACCACCGACCCACCAGACATATTGGCACAGTGGTATGTAGTCAGGAAGGAATTGCCCTGGGAGTTCTCAGCATTGATCCTGGACCTCATGAAATCACATAGTATTAACTCAGACATTGGTCAGGCCACCTACCATCAAACATCCATTCTTAGTTGATGAATCAGTACTCCTCCATGTTGAACACTGAAGATGGTAAGGGTACAAAATGTACTTGAGAAAGGAGACTTCAACTCACCAACTGTCCCTCACCAACTGTCGCTCATCAGCAGCACTACTTTTCAATCTGGCCAAGTCCTGACAGACATAGCTACTAAACTGGATCTGCAGCAAGCGGTGAGGGAACCAACAAGAGTGGAAAATCTACATGACAGAGTCCTCAGCAATCTACCCGTGCAGAAGCAAGGTTTCCCATGACAGAATCAGTAGGACTGACCATTACCCAGTCCTTATGGAGACAATGCCCTCTATTCTCTATTGTGTTATGTGACAATCTACCTGCCACATAACACTGCACACCCTCCACGCACACCATGCACCTGTACCACTTCATCACAGCCTCACATAACATTCACATCATCATATGGCCTATTATATCTTAAATGTTAGCCTATTCCTTGCTGACCAACCCCGGCATTTTTTATAGTGTCTGCGCCAACTTTGTAGCAACTCCATGCTAATCCATGCCCTCTATCCTCCTAACAACCGTGCTAACTCACTCAGTGGATATTCTGGACAGTGCTCAGGACCCGGGTGAAGATGAAATAAAATTTTAAATTTCTATTGAAGGCTTTACTATGTGGGAAACACATGCACATTAAAAACTATTTACTACCTTCGCAATTTGTCAATATATAATTCCTCTGGCAACTAACATTTCAGCCAATTGCATAATCCCTAATGCCAACAAGTGTTGGAAGCTGTTCACCCACTTAAAATAGTTTATAACCGCTTATAGCAGTCAGTCAAACTTACATGACAGACACCCCATTGGATAATTGATGGTTGTGAACTCAGTCATGCAGCACTAAGCCAGAAACAGAAACCCTTGAGTTCATGTCAACAAACACCATAAAATAACATGCAATATTCTATTTTAAAAGTTCCAAATATTATTTTCAACTATTTAAAATCCAAGACTTTTAAATGATTAAAAGTTTGATAACTCCCTTTTGCAAGTGATTCAGACAGTTCCCCTTTACATTTCTTCCCCATGTGTTTTGACAGTTCCTCTTGCTACACATTTTAGATTTTTCTCCTCACTTCCCCACCACCTACCTATTCCTGGGTTATGTACATTTCTCTGGTAAGCTGCTGTGGTTGATCACATATATCCCATAACTGAGGTAACATTATCAATCCTGAGGAATGGTAATTGATGGTCAACACTCCAAAGTTACTTTTAATGTTTACGTAGTGATTGTAATGAGGTCAGCCAGGTTGACCTCATAGAGTATGAGTTCCCTGATTGGGGCTGTTAACCTGGTCCAACCAGGGAGCCCTGGCTGACAGATATAAACAGGAGTGTCAGAGGTTCTGCTCACTTGAGAATTGGCTCTGAGGGAGCTGCATCAGTGTGAGGGACTCTCTCCATGTGTAAATAAAGGGCGACTTGGTGACAGGGTACCCAGTCTCTGTAGAATTATTTCACTTGATAGATGTGATGTAAAGTAATTCAAAAATGATATAAATCATATCTCAAAGCTGTCATTCATATATTTTGTTCCATAAAGTAACTTGTTTTAAGTTACTCAAATGTAATGGTATGTAGTCAAAATTTTGTAAGAACTCAGTGCAATTTAAATGTACTTGCAATTTACAAACTGATTCTGATAACTATTTGTATCTGAAGATATTTTCTTCCACGCACCCTACGCTCAATATGTTCAATTTCACAACATTGTGCATGAAGAAATCTTCACTTCATGTTGTTACATTCCACAACATAGGGTAGATCAAAATCTTCGAGTACTTAAAACAAGTTACTTTATGTAACAAAATATGAATGACAGCTTTGAGATATGATTTATATCATTTTTGAATTACTTAACAGATGTGATGTAAAGTGAAATAATTCTACAGAGACTGGGTACCCTGTCACCAAGTCGCCCTTTATTTACAAATGGAGAGAGTCTCTCACACTGATGCAGCTCCCTCAGAGCCAATTCTCAAAGTGAGCAGAACCTCTGACATTCCTGTTTATATCTGTCAGCCAGGGCTCCCTGGTTGGACCAGGTTAACAGCCCCAATCAGGGAACTCATACTCTATGAGGTCAACCTGGCTGACCTCATTACAATCACTACGTAAACATTAAAAGTAATTTTGGAGTGTTGACCATCAATTACCATTCCTCAGGATTTATAATGTTACCTCAGTTATGGGATGTAAAACAGGTGATGGAAAATCAACAATTCGTTCTATATCTTCCAACATTTTACCTCAATGGGGAAAGATGTAAAGTGAATGACAGACTCATGCTGCCTGACCTGCTGCGCTTTTCCAGCAACACATTTTTCAGCTCTGATCTCCAGTATCTGCAGTCCTCACTTTCTCCTAGACTCATTTATCTCCCTTTTACACTAAAATCAGCTTCATAATCTACCTCAAACAAAATCAGACATTGCTGGAAAACCTCAGCAGATCTAGCAGCATATGTGAAGAGAAAGCAGAGTTAATGTCAAAACCCATCTCTACCTGTCCTCAAATGTGACATCCTCTGCACTAAATACAAAAGAGATTTCACAGTAATGACATTTCTCTTAGTGGTATTGTGTCAGATTCCCTTAATGTGCAATCAGCACCAACAACTAGAACTCCACTGAAGAGTCATCTGGACTCAAAACATTAGCTTGTTCTCCCTCCATGGATGCTGCCTGACCCACTGTGATTGCCAGTATATTTTATTTTCCATACAGGTTCCAGCAGCTGCAATAATTTGTTCCTCCAATCAGTATTACTTCTCTGATCATAAAAATTTGTCCCAACGCCCTGCATAAGTATACATTCCAGATCGGGTGCCTTGCCTGAAGAGAATAGATATTGAAAATTCAGGCATGTGCTGCCTTCAATTTTCTGACTGTGGTAATGTATTCCTGAATTTTGAGAATGCACTCTCATTCAGCAAACTCCCTGTCTTACAGGCAATCCCATCAAATAAGGCCTTATAGATAAATTGCTCAGGATGGAATTTTGCTCAGAAAATTGCTGAATAACTTTAAAAGTTTAGGACCATTTGAAACCATTATTTTTAGAAGTCATTTGAAGCTATTTGAAATCATGACTTTTCATGTTATTTGTTATCTGTAATAATCATAATAATTCCGGTGAACATAAGCAGAAAAAAAATCTGTTCTACAATTCAAATTAATTTTCTATTATTAATTGAAAATTTCAACTGACCAAACTTTGCGTGAAATTTACTAAACATTACACACAGAAAAAGTAAAAGATGTTGGGGTATTTTTAGAAGATCGATGTGTGAAAAGCTCAAGCAAAACGTCTAACATCACTTTCAGAAGGTCATTGGAGGCAGTGATATATTTCTAAAACAGGTCTCATAAAATTTGGCAAAACTTTTCAGTGTTTTGATACCTGTGCAAGACAATTTGCACAATTTGTAAGTGCTAAAAACATCCCAGAAATAAATGAAGTTTTTGTCAAGATGGACATAAATGCAATGTTCTATTTTCAGCATTTTGTTTATTAATCATACATTTGGTCACAGCGTTGTCACATTGAGAAATTTTCAGTTAAATAATTGCCTTTCTAAGTAATCATTGCTATTTCTATTTTTAGCCTTGTTTTTGCTGATTATTATTTTTCGGTCCGTGCCTGAATTCTAAGATGAAAAGTACAATCTTCCAATTAAGGAGGCTTTTATCTTGCCTCCATTGGAAATGCATTCTAACCAGTGGCTGTCAATATATAAAATGAGTGAGTTGCCTTTCTCTACAATGTTCCACCCCTTTTGGGGCTCAAAATTGGGTATTAGGTCGGGATACTAATAAAAAGGGGGTCACGACCTGATTCTCTATGGAGAACAGTCACAGGGTAGTGACTTCCCCCAAATTGGTCAATTATTGACCAGAGGGCTGGTTGGGTGCCCAGTTAAAAATAGTGGGCAAGCCCTCATTGTTGGAGGGCCAATAAAATGCCTTCCAAAAGGATAAAGCCACAGCTTTCAGTTCAGATAAGAGAGACAGTGGGTCAATGTTGGAGGCATTCTCTTGCTAACTTTTACGAACGTTTGGAGGGAGCTGCCTCTTCTCAGGGAGACATATGGCCAAACCAGGCAGGCAGAGAATATTCTCAAAGTGTACCTTCAGCAATGGTTCCTTGGTCTACCATTGGGAGTAGCTGGCCTAGTCCCTGATGTCTCAGGGAACAAATAGGGTTTCCCAGACAGCCTCTGGACTCAAGTGGCATTTCAGTTTCTATTACGTAGAGGGGAAGTCCAGTAATATTTGGAAATGAACATCCTAGCTGTACAAGATCTCCATTTCGAAATATGCAAGGCAATCTGAACAAGCATATCTCACTCATCAGCTTTACTGTGTTTTAGTTTTTCAATTGGCCAATGGGCTACATGACACTTTGAGGGTGAATTGCCCTGTTGCCCCTACCTTACCCCCTGGAGAATGGCCTGAGAGTCTAATGCCAGAATATTGTCTTGCAGTTTGAGTTCTCATGCCAATTGGAGTCCCAGAATTGTCCTCCTGATCTCCGTCCACCAACTTCCACACAGTCCAGAGAAGAACATGGAATCAGCATCCAACCATTAAAAAAAAGTGTATGTAACTGACTTAACCATAGACTTAGGACAGCTGATGTTAACTTTGTATAAGTGATTGGGTAATGAGTGGCCTAAAGTGGGCCCCATGTGAGGGTTTATAGGAAGCCCTAAATCAAACAGAAAAGGTTCAAGAATATGACAAAATTACAAATCCTATAAAAGGAATCCAGCTCTATAAATAGACATTTTTTCATCACATTGCAAATAACTTGTTTCACTTTATCAAGTTTGTTATGAATTTGGATTTTAATTCAATTTACTCTGAATAATTTAATAAAATATTACATTAGATAGCACTGTTACTTAGATGGCATCTAATTGAATTGAACTGCATTCATTTCACATGAATTCAGTAACTACGTGTAAAACAAATGCAAGCGCCTGTGGACTCACCAAAATTAACAAGATGCAGGTGCAACCCTAGCTGTGTTTGGCAAAAGTTTCTACAATAAATGTGAATGGAACTCTCTGGTACAGGAGCAAGCTGAAATATTAGCTCATACAGTTCAGGAAGAACTTTAAGTTTACAAATATAGTTTGAGCCAACAAATGGTTTAAGTATCACATTAACAAAATGCTGTCATTCAGAAACCTAAGCATTTTAGTCAGCATAGAGTTTTGTGTCTGTTATTTCTCTTCAATTTCACCAAGTTACATTTGGCTGAAAGTTTCCCCCTCTTAACCATCTCAGCAGAAAGTGTTTGTCATCTGGCACTGAAAGTGATCACAACAAAAGAAAATGATTTAAAAATGGATGACACAATACAGATTGAGGATTTGAATAGTTGATTGAAAATGTCAGTATAGAGTTTATTAGGGTTCTGAGAAAGGGTCACTGGACCTGAAACATTAACCCTGATTTTTCACCACAGATGCTGCTAGACCTGCTGACCTTTCTCTTTCAGTTTTTGTTAGGTTTATTGGTAGTGTACAGGAAAACGCAAAATCTTTTTAACCAGTCTTTAAGATACCTTAAATATGTTTTTACTAGATAGTCTTTTGATTACTAAGTATTTACTGCATTTTAACTAGAAAATGTTCCTTTCAGTTTCTGCATTTCTCCTTCTCCGCATCTGCCTCCACCCTCTCACCCCACACTGAGGTAACCAATATTATACTTTTCATTCCAAGTTATAATGGAGACCTTTTCATAAAAAGGCTTCATAATATTAAAAAGCCTCAACGCTACAGCTCACCAATTGACTGAAGGTTCTATAATGTCAATTATACTCTTCAACCCATAGGTGACAATAACATTGCCAAGTGTAGCAAACAAAGTTTTCAATACAGATCCAGAATAGTGATGCTGTGAACAAATTCTCCATATCATGGTCTTTGGCCCAAATCTTCTTTTGAATGATCTTTTGTAGATGTTCGGCTTGATGGCAGCCAGAAATGGATGATAACAAATCATAGCTCAACTTACATACTGACCACATTTCTTTTCCAAATATTAATTTCTGCCCCTAAAATAGCCTGATAATTTTAATTGCAGTAACAGATGTTGTCAGAATGGTTAAATGTGTATTTACGGTAGGTCATGTGCAACAGAGACTTGTAATTTTTTGGCTTGCTCAACAAACCTGTTTGCTATTTTATGAATCTGCCACTGTGTGTGGAAGAAATGCTAAGTTTGCTTCTTATCGCCTGTTATTTCAATGGGAATTGGTTCAAGAGAAACTACAGCCATTTTCTTTCACCCATGGTATTAGCTGTGGCTTGCTTTGTTGTTCTCCAAGAGGATATTCTCAAAAGCAGATATGTAGAACGTAATAACAACAGCCTATGTATTATTTGTCTCTAATTGAACTATTCATCCTATATAAATTTGTTTTTAATGTGCATACACTTAGAATAATTCTTAGGCATAGCATAATTGTTCATTCTCCTTCTGGATTTGTGCCTTATTTTGGTTAACAGGTACAAGATGCATCCTTTCAGGCTGTGCATGATCAACAGTTATGTTCTGGATTTGTTACATGTGTTGAAAATGCCCTCAATTATTTGATTTTTGATATCCAAGCTATTATCATGAAAATTTGTCAGTTCATGGCTGGAAAACTAGATCAAAGAAACAATTAATATAGCCTGACCGTCTAAAATATATCTTTATTTAAACTAATAGATTAGATTTAATGAAATATCATCTCTTCCACTTAATTTACAAATAGTTTGTGTGTTCATTCAATAATTGGTAATGCATTGATACTAAATTGGGGGAACTTTCAACTGGACCTTATTATTTTTCAGTGAACCAATGTTTTGAGACTTTCATCCAAAGCACCAGTGTTAACCAGACTGTTTGGATTAAAATGCAATCATGTATAAATGTCTTCCTAGTTTCCCATAGCCATTTGACCTCCACCATGAAGCACACACATTGTTAGCAGAGGTCAATATGGACCTCGTGTTGAAAACAGTGTTGTGTTGTACACATGAAACATGGTACAAGATGTAACACTGATGTGAGTGTTGTAGGGCTATGAGGAAGCACAGCTCCAGATAGAGGGACACAGGTGCATGCAGAGCTAGGAGCAGCTATTGAAACTAAATAAATAAAGCACAACAAGGCAAGCCACAGCTAAGACCGTGGGCAAAAGAAAATGTCTGTGGCTTTTCAAATTCCCATTCAAATGGCAGGTGATATGAAGCAAAATTAGCATTTCTTGCGTACACAATGGCAGAATTATAAAATAGTAATGGATTTGTTGAATGTCACTAGTCACCACTTTTATCACTATGAGGAAGAGACTGTGTCAAAATATATCCCATCCTAAATCTCTATGAAGAACAGAAAAAATTCATATAAGAAATTTGAAAAGCTTTGAAGACCACTTTGAACCCTAAACAAGTATTAGATATGAATGGCATGCATACAATATTAGGGACCAAAGTGAAAAAGAGTCCATTGATCAACACATAATATTAATAACATTTTAAACTATTAATTTTTTCACAATCAAAGGATGATCTAATTAAAGACAGGTTTTATTAAGTATGAACGATCCTATTGTGAGAACATGTCAACTAAGAGAAGAAAAACCTGTGCTCAGTAGACCAACTGACTTGTTCAAAAATGCCAAGATTGTGAAACAAGAGCTAGAGCAGATTAATGGCAGAACAAACCAGGTCTTGAATTCTGCTCATGGATTCTCCAGGGTCAAAGGGCAGAACAGGCACAGACAAAGGACAAGAGGCATATACTGCAGAGGACTGCATGTGTAGGAGATGAAAATACAGCAAACTTTGTTTTAACCAGTTTCTTATGAACTGGCACTTTGATAAACTAACACAAATTATATACCCGAAGTACTGGAACACTTTACTGTATTATCGTGATCTATACAATGTCTGAGTTGTCAGTTGAAAGTTCAAGTGAGAAAGCTCTCTGCTGGTAAATTTTATTTAAGTGATGTATGCTGTAAACAAAGTATAACAGTGATGTGTATACCCCCCTGCATTAATTTTGATTATTTAATTTGTGATTTTACATTGATTATGTGGACCAACTGGAATATTAGATCAACTGCTGGTCCCAAAGGTGCCACAAATAAAAGACTTGTTAAATGTAAAAACAGAAAATAATCTAGAAATCCTGGTCTGTGAGAGCTAGCCACACCCATCGAGGCTGCTTGTATTGTTTGCCGTATGTCAAATGTTGGGAAAGCAGTGATTTCACTGCAAGAAACTGAACAACAGTTTGTATACTGATGTGTGCTGACAGGAAGCTCCACAAGCAGGTACAGATGACCACTGAAGCGGTATTGGCTAACGGTTCCAATGCAAGACACTACTCAATGCAGCAGTTCAGTTCAGACAAGTTAATGGGTGAGACATGGTTGGTAACTATTGCAATGTGCACTGCAGAAGGAAAACATCATCAACATAGTGTCTGACAGACACCAGTGCACAGTGAAGTGTCATGACTCTCAAAGAATTGTTTGAAATGAAGCTTTCAAAAGTAAAGTTAGTATTATATCATGGCACAATGTTCAGAGAACAGACTACTCTGTAAGTCAATTGCAAAACAAGGATCTGGTAGAGCTGACTTCATTGACTACCAGCGAGATTGTCAAAAGAGTAAAAGGACTCTTTAACCATTGCAACATTTCTGAAGTTGCCATGGGTGATAATGGCCTGCAGTTCATGAATGAAGGATTCATTGGGAATGATTGGGAAATTAACATCACATATCACCTCCACACTATCCCCAATCAAATGGAAAGGTGGAGGGAGCTGTGACAATCACCCAAAGCAATCATAAAGAAATCAAGAAAATCTTGTGCAAATCTATTTGAGATAATCCTTGAATGGAAAAACATCTATTAATCGCATAAAAAGTAATTCATTGCAAAGCTTCATGTCACACCACATCCAAACCACTCATGCAAGAGCAAAACACTACTGAGGACAAGTTAGCGAGGTGTGAGTGACAGCATGAAGAAGAAATGGCAAAAAAACCAAACTTCGTTTTGTCAGGACTGATAAACCATGATCGGAGTTTGGACAGACAGATAGAGGACAAACCTTCAACAATTCACAACAAAAACCAGCAGCAACTTGGGATCAGCACAGAGCTGTTATCAGCTCAATCATACGCAGTGGAAGTGAATGACCATATATACCATCACGCATAATCAACAGAAGAACATGATCCATAACTGCAAATGGCTGGTGAGGAGTAGGTAAACACACCAGCTACACTAATCATATATCGACCATCTTACCCGGGTGTCCACAGCAACCCAATAGCAGAAATGGTACCCCAAAGGTACCCCATGAAAACAATAAATGATGCCGGAACAATGGACACTGGGGAAACAGCATCACCTGGGTATTTAGCCAGTGATAACACCTTGTCCATTTAAAGACCTGCGCAATTTAAGGAGTATGTGTGCAATGCATATGCAGAGATTGACAGGAATAATGTGCAAGATTGTGTAAATTTGGTAATTTGAGTAACTCAAAATATGCACAGGAATTCATGCAAGTTTCTCTCCTTAGCTTGTATATATTTGGATTGAAATGCAGTCTGCACAAGTGTCCTTCTTAATCTCCCATTGTGATGTGATCTCTACTAGAGGACAAAGTTAAAAATCACACAATACCAGGTTGTAGTCCTATAGTCTACTAGAGGAGACAAACTGTAGTCAGACATCTTAAGTTTTATTTCAGGAAAGATCTCATATTGAACACAGAGCAGTAGCGTACACAGGAAGGCAAAAGTGAGGACTGCAGATGCTGGAGATCAGAGTTAAGATCAGAGTGGTGCTGGAAAAGCGCAGCAGGTCAGCCAGCATCTGAGGAGCAGGAATATCAATGTATCAGGCAAAGGCCATTCCTGATGAAGGGCTTTTGCCCAAAACATCAATATTCCTGCTCCTTGGATGCTGCCTGAACTGCTGTGCTCATCCAGCACCACTAATCCAGAACCTGCCATAACATCTTATCTGATGGACAATCCTCTTGAAACTGCACTCAGTTAATGGTGGAAACAAACATTTTACTGCAGTACTCAGAGCTCTCCACCAACGGCCCAGAGGTAATTAACCTGAATTAATTTAATTTCTATTTCAATGTATACCTTCAAAAGGCACACTGCATTTAAACCAGAGAGGAGCTTTGCAAAATTGATAGCTGGAATGAGCCAGCTGTCAAATGCAGAAAACTTGGACAGATTGGACTTGTTTTCATTAGCATTTAGACAATAGACAATAGACAATAGACAATAGATGCAGGAGTAGGCCATTCTGCCCTTCGAGCCTGCACCGCCATTCAATATGATCATGGCTGATCATTCCTAATTAGTATCCTGTTCCAGCCTTATCTCCATACCCCTTGACTCCACTATCTTTAAGAGCTCTATCCAATTCTTTCTTAAAAGAATCCAGAGACTGGGCCTCCACTGCCCTCTGGGGCAGAGCATTCCACACAGCCACCACTCTCTGGGTGAAGTAGTTTCTCCTCATCTCTGTCCTAAATGGTCTACCCCGTATTTTTAAGTTGTGTCCTCTGGTTCGGCACTCCCCCATCAACGGAAATATGTTCCCTCCTGCCAGAGTGTCCAGTCCTTTCATAAGCCTATACGTTTCAATCAGATCCCCTCTCAGTCTTCTAAACTCAAGGGTATACAAGCCCAGTCGCTTCAGTCTTTCCGTGTAAGGCAATCCTGCCATTCCAGGAATTGACCTCGTGAACCTACGCTGCACTCCCTCAATAGCCAGAATGTCTTTCCTCAAATTTGGAGACCAGAACTGTACACAGTACTCCAGGTGTGGTCTCACCAGGGCCCTGTACAGCTGCAGAAGCACCTCTTTGCTTCTATACTCAATCCCTCTTGTTATGAAGGCCAGCATGCTATTAGCCTTCTTCACGACCTGCTGTACCTGCATGCTTGCCTTCATTGACTGGTGGACAAGAACACCCAGATCTCTCTGAACAGCCCCTTTACCTAATTTGATACCATTGAGGTAGTAATCTGCCTTCCTGTTCTTGCCACCAAAGTGGATAACCAGACATTTATCCACATTAAACTGCATCTGCCATGCATCTGCCCACTCACCTAACTTGTCCAGGTCACCCTGTAATCCCCTAACATCCTCATCACATTTCACCCTACCACCTAGCTTTGTGTCATCAGCAAATTTGCTAATGTTATTGCTGATACCATCTTCTATATCATTTACATATATTGTAAAAATCTGCGGTCCCAGCACGGATCCCTGCGGTACCCCACTGGTCACTGCCTGCCATTTCGAAATGGAGCCGTTAATCACTACCCTTTGTTTCCTATTAGCCAACCAATTCTCTATCCAATCTAGTACTTTGCCCCCAATCCCGTGCGCCCTAATTTTACTCACTAACCTCTTGTGTGGGACTTTATCAAAAGCTTTCTGAAAGTCCAGGTACACTACATCCACTGGATCTCCCTCGTCCATCTTCCGAGTTACATCCTCAAAAAATTCAAGAAGATTAGTCAAGCATGATTTCCCCTTCATAAATCCATGCTGACTCTGTCCTATCCTGTTACTATTATCCAGATGTGCCGTAATTTCATCCTTTATAATAGACTCCAGCATCTTTCCCACCACTGAGGTCAGACTAACTGGTCTATAATTTCCTGCTTTCTCCCGCCCACCCTTCTTAAAAAGTGGCACAACATTAGCCGCCCTCCAATCCTCAGGAACCAACCCCGATTCTATTGAACTCTGGAAAATAATCACCAGCGCATCCACGATTTCCCGAGCCACCTCCTTCAGTACCCTGGGATGCAGGCCATCAGGTCCCGGAGACTTATCAACCTTCAGACCTAACAGTCTCTCCAACACCAAATCCTGGCAAATAGAAATTCCCTTAAGTTCAGGTCCTTCAGCCACTGTTACCTCAGGGAGATTGCTTGTGTCTTCCCCAGTGAACACAGATCTGAAGTACCCATTTAATTCCTCTGCCATTTCTTCGTTCCCAGTAATATATTCCCCTGCTTCTGTCTTCAAGGGCCCAATTTTTGTCCTAACCATTTTTTTGCCTTGGACATACCTAAAAAAGCTTTTACTATCCTCCTTTAGAAGAGTAAAGGGTGTCCTGTTTGAAACAGGTAAGATCCTGAACATTCTTAACAAGATGGATGTGAAAAGGAAGTTTCCACTTGTGGGTTAATCCAGAAACACTCTAAAATTTAGGAGCCTGCCTTTTAGGACAAAGGTGAGGATTTTTATTTCTGTCTCAGAAGGTAATGTGAATGTAACTTTCTGAAGATGATGGAGAAGCGGGTCTTTAAATATATTTAAAGCAAAATTAGATGGATTCTTGCTAGACAAAGGAAGTAATGTGTGCCAGGGGCCAATGGGAATAAGGAATTTGAAGCAAACAGATCAGCCATGATTTTATTGAATGGCTGTGTAGATTCAAGGAGCCAAATGGCCTACCACTACTGTTGGTTCATATGCTGATAAAGCAGGTCCAGAATGGCCCACTTGACCATCCAATTGAGCAAAGTCAGAGAAATATTTTATTTCACGTCGACTTGGACATGTCAAAGATGTCCCTGGTGGTTGTCTAAAATGAATATGCTAATAAAGGAACTCATGCCTGTTTTAAAATCCAAACCGGAAATTGGTTTGCTCTGATTGCAGAAGGAATCAGGCCTGTTTCACTCAGAATTATCTGGTTTACAAACTAATCTTGCCTGGCTTATTTTACCATGACTTTATTGATTAATTGCATTCCTTAATATGTCTGCATAGACCAAGAGAGAAAACCTTTTACTGCTTCCTCTGTTTATTGCAGCAATTTTTTTAAATCACTGTAATCAGGCACATTTACAAATAACGGGTAATAATTTTATTGCATTTGTGAACATACTGTGCTTGATTTTCCATTCCTGGTTGTCCAATTTACAAGTGAAACTTATGGAGTATGTCATTCTATGTAACATTAGAGACTGCTCTGTGACTGCTCGTTTTCACCAAATTCTATCTGTGCATAAAACGTTCCTTGTTTATTTGCAAACATCATCCTTCTACACTCTTTTTTTAAGTAATCTCTTTTTGGAGAAAGGCAGTACCATCCATCACCCCTTCTGTTGGCCTGTCTAACACAATCCCCGAATCTCTGCCTCCCCTTGCTTTGGTCTCACAGCCACACTTACCCAAAATCCCCAGAAATATTGATAGTTACTTTACCTGTGGGACTGAATGTCACCCCAGCAGTGGGATGATTCTCTTTTGTGCTAGTGGAGCTGTGGAACTGCTTGGGAAACAAATTGTCTGACAATTCTTCCTGAAGGTCAGAAGCCCAGTCTTGACAAATTTTAGAATATAAGCAAAGGACTGCAAATGCTGGAAATCTGAAACGAAAACAGAAAATATTTGAGAAACCCAACAGGTCTGGAAGCACCTGGTGAGAGAAAAACAGAGTTAATGTTTCAAATCTAGTGACCCTTCTTCAGAACTGAAAATAGCTGGGAAAGGGTCGCGTTTACACTGATGGTGGGATGGCAGGGGAATGTATAGAGTACATGGAAACGGTGCTCAGAGAGTGTGAAAAGGGATAGGCAAACAAAGGGATAGCTAATGGCAAGCTGAGAGAGAAAGAGATAAACGCTGGCTGGGATGCTAACGAGAAGTGAAAAGGGTTGAAAATGGGTTGGCTATGTTGGGAGTAACCTGTACAAAACAGGAGCTAGGGGGTGTGGGCATAGGTGTTTTTGAGTTTTCCGATACTCTCTGCTTGTGTTGATTTAATGTTAGCATCCTCCAACCATGACATCACTGCAGAACAGTCGGATTTTATATTGACAAGATGCTGATACTTAGGCAATTTATCTGAGGAAATCTACATGCCCTCCCTCCCTCTCTACCCTCTAAAATCCACTCCATTGAGGAGTAATTTTAACTTAGTAACAAGTAGACAGAGTCAAGTTGAATTCTGATTTGAAACCCAATCTATTTTAGTGTGTATTAAAATCAATGAGTAATAAAACCAAGCGGGCAGTCAAATGAGCATTGCACTTGATCCAATTGGATGAGCAAGATTGAAGTTATGTCCAATGTGTCTAATATAAAATCATTATTTAAAATTTAAAATATATTAAAGTCCAGATACATAACATTCTCTAAATGTCTGCAAACAAAGATAGATCACAGTGGGTTAGGCAGCATCCATGGTGAGAGAGCAAGTTAATGTTTCGAGTCTAGATGACTCTTCATCAGAGCTGAAGTGAAGGGAAGGGGACAGGATTGATGCAACAGTGTGGAGGGTTGGTGTTGGAATACTGGGGGAGAAAGGATGTTGGTAGTTCAGATTCCATTCTCTCTACCTCCGCAATCTAAATCTCCCTCCCATCACCACCTCCACCCCGTCCAATGCTGCCTACTCCATACTTCATATCAGTTCTGATGAAGAGTCATCTAGACTCAAAACGTTAGCTTGCTCTCTCTCCATGGATGCTGCCTGACCCGCTGTGATCTCCAGCTTTGGCAGATTCCAGCATCTGCTGTAATTTGCTCCTGTGCTCTAAGTGATATAAATCCGTGGAATTACGCCAAAGCCCAAATCTTTTCTTTCGATGATAAAAGTATAATTGGAAGGCATGCTGTATGTCTGCCTATCTTAGCTGATGCAGATTTGTCTTTCCAAACATGATATATGGGTTTATGTCTGACCTGTTTGACTGCAACATTTCATCCACAGATATGCAGAGAGTTAGGAGTTTGACCCATTGTCTATATTTTTTTCCTCTTCTACTGTGACATAACAAGAATGCACTATGTCAGCATTTCAAAGTTAATTTACAAATATTTGAAACGTTTGAATATTCATATTCACAGCACTCTGCCCAGTCTGTACACTTTTTACATTCGACATTGTTAGTGAAGAAAAGTGGCTTTAAGTGAAGGCTGACAACAGAAAAGTTAACACCTTAACAAAATGTACAGCAGAGATATGGAAAGATCAAACCAGCCTGCCTTTATCAAAACCAGACTCAATTTTAATGCCGTTGTAATCAGCAGTGAAGCAGGCTGAAATTATGAAGCAAAGAAAAATCAAGCGGGCATAGATTGAAACAATTTCTGATGCATTTTGCTGTACGTTGATTTGGCATCAAATGTTGAGCTTGTTAAAGGGCTCAGAATGTCTCCACTTTATATTCTGAGCACAATTCATGTAATGTAAATAGGTATAATCCTTTTATTTGAGACTCATTAAGAGAGAGCCGGGAAAACAGGAAATGAAAGCAGTCAGGAAATTACATTTTACGTGGTCCTGTATGGTTTGAATTTGTATGCAATTGCACAAATACAAGTAGCACAAACCAGCTTTAGGATAAAATGAAACCTTCAGCATGTAATTTAATTTTTTAACCACAACACAAATAAAATCTTAACAAAACATTACTGAACAAATAAAATTATTCTGTTGGGATCTGCATTGTTGATTAAGAAAACTCCTGGTTTTGGGGAATCAGTAAAAGATATTAAAACTGCTTGTTCTCTGTGACCAGGCTAACAATCTAACATACATATCCAAATCCATCTTTTCATGGAAACGGAAGATACATCTGAAATGTTTTTGTTCTGCCATCACTTTTTTTTTTGTTTTAGATTATTATGTCTGAACAAACTATTCAAGCAAAATCACCTTTATTTTAGGCAAAGGTATTGTTTAAAATCTGCAAATTATTTTTTATTGCAAATTCTGCAAGAGTGCCAAAGTAGATTTGTTATGATTCAATTCTATTTTGAGATGGCCTTATGTGTTGTCACCATAATCTCGCCAGACCACAGGGGCTGCTCTCTTACTAGAGAGAAGAAACTGGTGGTGATTTAATCTGAGGGCCACCAGACCTTAGGTAATGGCCTTGGTGTCATTACAGAGTGACTTATGTTGTCACACCCAGCACTGAAATGTCACCTTTGGACAACAATGTCAAAAATTTGTTCTAATTGTACGAAATTTCCTTTCTATTATTTCAGTCAAGGCGTTAACTCATTTACCTGTAACAGGGAGAGGAATCAAGATCTCAAAATTTCACAGGGTAATTGTATTAGTTCAAGGCTCTGTTCATGCAAAAGAATTGCAAAACCTACTTTGGAGAAAAAAAGTGACTGCTTTAATACAATTGCCTTCTCATTCCAGTTGGAAATCAATTGGTTATTTCTCACATCCACATCAGAAAGTATGTTAAATGAGGTAAGTTTTCTTTTACTTTCCCTCAGGGGATCTGGGCATCACTGGCTGGGCCAGCATTTATTGCCTGTCCCTAGTTGCTGTTGCGAAGGTGGGGGTGAGTCGCTTTCTTGAACAGCTGCAGTCCACATGCTGTAGGTTGACCTACAATGCCCTTCGGGAGAAATTCCAGGATTTTGACCCAGCAACACTGAAGAAACGGTGATATATTTCCATGTCAAGTTGGTGATTTGCTTCGAGGGGTACTTACAGGTGGTGATATTCCATTTATCTATTGCCTTTTTCCTTTCAGATGGTAGTGGTCATGGGGTTTGCTGTCTAAAGGAACCTTGGTGAATTTCTACAGCGCATCTTGTAGATGGTGCATATTCACACATCTGAGTGTCAATGGTGGATGGGGTGAATGCCTATCGATATTGTGCCAATCAAGCAAGCATGATATCAAGCCACTTGTGGTGATAGACTTTGAGCTCCCCTGGCCAAAATTCACTCTATGCCTTTGCTGAGTTGATCATTGTCATTTCTGGCGTCTGACTCGACGCCAGGTGTTCTGTCTGGTTTCATTCCTTTGTTATTGAGACATCATAGTCCTTGATATGAGACCAAAATAACTGCAGATGCTTGAATCCAAATAGACAAACAGGAGGCTGGAAGAACACAGCAAGCCAGGCAGCATTGGGAAGTGTAGAAGTCAATGTTTTGGGTCTAACCCTTCTTCAGAAGTTGATGCAACTGAATTGCTTCATAGGCAATTTCAAAGCACAATTATAAGTCAACCACATGGTTGTGGGTTTGGAGTCACATGCAGGCCAGTCTAGATAAGGAGGATAGTTTTCCTTCCTTAAAGAATATTAGTGAACCAGTTGGGAGTTTTATGAAAATAGACAATTTTACTCAGTCAGCATGAGACTTTAGTTCCCAATTTTATTGATTTCAAATCCTTCTATCTTCTTGTGATGGGATTCTCAAATAACTGGTTTGCTGTCGAAAGTATCTGCAGTTTGTTAAAATTTGGGGTGGCCCAGTGGCTCAGTGATTAGCACTGCTACCTCACAGCACCAGGGACCTGGGTTTGATTCCTGCCTCAGGCAACTGTATGTGTGGAGTTTGCACATTCGCCCCGTGTCTATGCGGGTTTCCTCTGGGTACTCTGGTTTCCTCCCACAATCCAAAGATGTGCAGGTCAGGTGAATTGGCCATGCTAAATTGCCCATAGTGATAGTTGTATTAGTCAGGGGTAAATATAGGGTAGGGGAATGGGTCTGGGTGGGTTACTCTTCAGAGGGTCGGTGTGGATATGTTGCGGCAAAGGACCTGGTTCCATACTATAGGGAATCTAATCTAAAATTTGCCAAAGTAGAGAATATGTTTTTTTTTGTTGTTCTAGTTTTAAAGTAGAGTATAGCAGGCAACTGGGTTTGTGTGAACTGTCCCACCATTCTCACTGCAGTACTTTGTAAAGATGATTGGAAATGTTGTTTTATCTCCTATAATCTGAGTTGTCATTAATCTCAAAATGAAAATCACTTTATTTTAACAGCCTATCATTTGAGAGTGAATTTTATCATTATTACCTCTGCAGTCTATAAAAAATTCAAGGAAGGAATGTTAATGATGTAACCACATGTCAAATTATTCAAATGATCTGCTTGTGCATGAAAACTTCAATCGGACTTTCTCTCTTGGCAGTTCTTCATGGATGTAGAGTTTAGGAAAGTTACACTCATTGCTTGTAAGCCCAATGATAAATTGGGCTCATGCTTTTATGTAACCAGTAAATCCTCCTACAGTTGGTACAGGTGAAGGCGCAGTCACTGTTGGGACAATAGTGGCTCAGTGGTCAGCACTGCTGTCTCACAGCACCAGGGACCTGTGTTTGAATCCACCCTTGGGCAACCGTCTGTGTGGAGTTTCCACTTTCTTCCCCATGTCTGCATGGGTTTCCTCTGGGTAGCCTGGCTTCCTCCCACAGTCCACAGATGTGCAGATTGAGTGGATTAGCCATGGGAAATTCAGGATTAAAGGGATAGGGTGAGTCTGGGTGGGATGCTGTTTGGAGGGTTGGCATATACTTGGTGGGCCGAATGGCCTGTTTCCTCCTGTAGGGATGCTATAATCCTTTTCTCTCACAATTTGGCTTTTTGCTCAGTCTCAAAGATCATAGAGTCCTAGAGATTCACAACACAGAAAAAGACCCTTCGGCCCATCATGTCCAAACCAATCAATGCAACCACTTCATTATTCTAATTCCATTTGAAGCAGTTGGCCCATAGCCTGGTATGTCTTGACAATGCAAGCACAATGGAGAGAAAGTGAAGACTGCAGATGCTGGAGGTCAGAGTCAAAAAGTATGGTGCTGGAAAAGCACAGCCAGTCAAGCAGCATCCGAGAAGCAGGAGAATCGATGTCTTGACCACATTCCTGATGAAGAGCTTATGCTCAAAACGTTGACTCTCCTGCTGATCACAGGTTCAAAGCAGAGGGTCTCTGTAGCAATCCTGATATTGCACCTCCAGTTATCACAATCTGTGGCGTATGTTTCCCAATGACAATGGGCAACGTTGCACTTTGTGGGAATCTTCTGAACATAAATTTGCTGCATTACAACAGTGACTACACTTTTAAGCACTTTGTTGACTGCAAAATGCTTTGAAGTACTCAGTGGCTGTGAAAAGCACCTTATAAATGGAATTATTTTTTCAAGGAATCATAGCCAAGTTAACTCTTATTTCATTTAATACTTATTAATTGAAATAATCCTAAAGGGCAAAGGCAAAAAAAAAAGAAGTTATTCAACCCTTTAAGTTCCAGGATCTACTTTCTTGAAATCCGTGGTAATGACTTATAATGCCAGAACATGCGACTTAACCTGTCCATGGAATAGAAGTCATATTGTATCAAGCCTGCCATTTCTGGTCTTATGTTCACCAGTATGGCTGATGGTCGAACCTAGACATATATATGACAGGTTTCTCCTTTGAACTCATGTCTACCACAGACAGCTTGGTCATACCATTACAAATGTGTTGTTGACTGAATGATTAAACTGTGGCAGGCCTTTAACTGCAGTGATGAAAAGAATAATAAATTATGAACTAACTTGCAGCCTTCAAAGTTTTTGGAGGGAAAATATGAAACTGAGGTTTGCTTTGAAGCTCAGACTTATTTCTATAGTTTTGCAAGTGCTAGTCTAATGTTGTATTGCAAAACTCTTCATTTTTCCAAGTTTGTTCATGTATGTAATTAAGTTGTCAGACAGTTTAATACGGTCTTGAGTATAAAGTTGCCTGTCAAGTTATATAGACAGCATCTCCCATTGACCTCTGTCTAATAATAGGGCTGTGTGGGACTTTGACTGATAGAATTGGCCAACTTTGTACTCTCTGCTTCTAATTGAAGTCAAATGGCATCTACTTGACACACAATCCTTCATGTTTTCAGTTTCACGGACATCAGAGACAGTACTGAAACCTGATCTGAAGAATATCAATACTGTTTGCCTTTAGACAGTGTATACACATAAAGCTAAGGCAGCAAAATATCACATTGAATTGGGATCACATGTGATTATTGATTGTACATGTGAAATAAATCTCACTCCACATTGGTAACCATTTTTGTTAACCTATGAAGATTGAAAATTGATTACCACAAAAAAGTTCATAACTTACAGGTCAGAAGTGCTTAATCAGGAAATAGTACTTGAAAGTCATTGATGTTGAAGTTTTTGCCATGGTTTCAGTTTATAGTTAGAGCAGTAGCACTCTCCTCTCTTCAGTCCAAGAGTTTCAAACCTTTTCAGAGTTTTTACCATACAGTTTAGGTTGCCATCCTGGTATAATACCAAAGGAGCATTGAACAATCGGATTTGCTGTCTTCCAGGTAAGAAGTTAAGCCAAAGCACATGTGGTCTCTCCAGTAGGCAAGCAACTTTCTGTTACATTGTATGGAAAAAGAGTAGTGTTATCCCAACATTCACCTCTCAACCAACATCACTGATATCCATTTGCTGCTCAGTGTTGCACTAACATTACAGGATCATGCTGTGACACCTGTTGATGTTCTCATAAAAGGAAAATTCTCCTGATGCTGCAAATCTGAAATTAAAACCAGTACGATGGAAAAAATTCAGCATGTTTGGCAGCATGTGTGAAGAGAGGAACAGTATTAGTATTTCAAGTCCAGAGTGACTCTTATTCAGTTCTGAAGAAGGCCGACTTGATACGTTTATTTAATTGCTGTGTTTCCCTTTGTTATATTAGTGACTGTCCTTCAGAGATGATCATTGGCCATTAAATATTTTTTGAGACATGTTGATAACATGAGTGAATTGGAAAAGTTTTTCAGCTTTGCTATTCCCTGCTCCTAAAGTAACATGATCATAAAATGTCCCTCTTTAAATATGTTTTTGAAAGATTTGCACTAGTTTACCCATTGTGCAATAATCGAATTACATGAAGATTTTTTCATGCGAATGCAGATTTGTTTTCTTCCTTCCTTTCCCTTCATTTCCAAGCACGATCTGCAGTTGAAAGATCAAATAGTCAAAACAGCCAGCCACGTTTGTAAATCATTGGACCAACCATGATTCTATTGAATGACAGAGCAGACTCGAGGGGCTGAATGGCCTACTCCTGTTCCTATTTCTTATGGTCTTAACCCAAGAAATTTCCCTTTATGAATGTTATGCTGTGAAGAAATAATTGCCTGACTGTTTGCTTCCTCCTATGACAACAACCATAGAGATCAAAAATTTAATACATGAAGGATTTAAATACAAACTCATGCTTGACCATTTTGTAAGATAATTTATTGGAATTGTTGTACCACCTCACCAGCTTTGAGATAGTATTGGGGAAGAAATTGGGTTGTGACATGGAGTGGATGTGAAATCAATTTGTTGTGATAAATGCCCAAAGGCAATATCCAAGGCTCACCACGATAAGGGCCTTATAGTCAGCTTTGCTCAATACGTTCAGGAATACACTATCCCAAAGGGCCTCTGAACCCAGTTGTCAGGTTCCAATGGGTGTCAGATGTCCAGAACTATCAAACAATGTGATTTACTCACAGCAACCAATTGATGGCAAGAGGTGGGTTCAACAATCTGAGATGGATAAATTGTTTGTTGAGCAAAGGTATTAAAGGATGTGGGCCAAAGCCAGGTATATGATGTTAGGCCACAGATCAGCCATGATCTCATTGAATGGTGGAACAGGCTCGAGGGGCTGAATGGACACCTCCTGTTCCTGTGTTGCCAATTAAGGTTGGGTTGGTCGGTTCTTGATGCTGGAGAGTTAATCAGAGATCTTCCAGCTCAAAAACAGCTAAGATTTAAGGGAGAGGGTGTTTGAAAACCTATTTCTAATTTAAAATGTAGAAATTGCAGCCAGATTCTCACTGTAAGGCAAAGGAGCTATTATCTGGAGCTGTATCTAATGTGAATTTTCATCATACTCTTGACTTTCTTGTAGATGAAGAAAAGGATTTGAGAACTCATGAAGCAAGTTTCTCACTGTGGAATAGCCAGCTTCAAGCTTGCTTTAGTAATGACAGTATTTATGTGACTTCTCCAGTGAGGTTTCTGGTCAGTTGTGACTCCCAGGAAGTTGTTGCTGAAGGATTTGGTAACACTAATGTCATTAAATGTCAAAAAGAGGTGGTTGGATTCTCCTTCATTGGAAATTGCCATTGTTTGTCACTTGTGTGATGGGAATGTTACAAGCTTCTAACCAAACCAAGCTTTTGTCCAGCTCTTGTACTAAAGTGAATGTATTGACTCATGAATGTGACTGAGTGTCGCAATCATGTGTAGCCCCCTCTGTCTCAGACCTTATAATGGAGGGACGGTTAATGATGCATCAGCCTAGAACATTACCCTGAGTAACTCCCACAGTGAAATCCTGGGGCTGAATCTATTGGCCTCCTACAAGCACAATCATCTTCCTTTGTACTGGGTTGAAGAGTGTGGTGCTGGAAAAGCACAGCCAATCAGGCAGCATCCAAGGAGCAGGAGAGTCGACATTTCGAGCATAAGCTCTTCAGGAATGCTTGAAATGTCAATTCTCCTGATCCTCAGATGTTGCCTGACCATCTGTGCTTTTCTGCGGCTCTGATCTCCAGCACTTGCAGTCCTCACTTTCTCCTTTGTGTTCGGTATGACTCCAACCAGTGGACATCTCGTATGTGCAGTGGTAGTATCCCTACCCCCTGGAATTGGGAGGCTCAGTTCAAATCCCACCTGCTCCAGAGGTCATTAATAACATCTCTGAGCAAGTTGATTAGAAAAATAGGTTAAATTTTTTAAAAAGTGACTCCAACCAGTGAAGAGTTTCCCAGCAATTCTCATTGACTCCAATTTTATTGAAACTCACTATGTCAAACTCTGCTGTCATGATGTCCAGTGCAGTCACTTTTACCTCACTTCTGGAAATCAGCTCTTTTACTCATGATTGGGCCAGCGCTGTATGCTATTGGGTACAATGGGCCAAATGGCCTTCTTCTGTCATGCACTAATTCTGAACTATTTGGGGCCAATGTTCCAGGTGTCACATTACTGACCATGCGTAAGTTTAAATGAATTATTGTAAATGTGCTTAAACATAAATGTAGTGCTGTCTACGTACTGCCTGCAATGAGGTATCTTCGCCTGAAGTGCCAATGCATATGTTCTGCAGCCGTGATGTGAGGACCACTCAGCAGCTAGTTGGTGTTCTTTTTTAGAAATTGGAACAGCAGGCTCTTGTTTTTAATTTCCTTTCGTTTAAGAAGGGAGAGCCAGGTAACATATTGGCAGAGATCTTGAGCCTTTTGTTTTCAGCCTATTATAACTTCAGACTTCTATTAGTTTTAATTGAAGCAATCAGAGAATCATTTTGTATATCTGGAAAAAGAGTTGGATTTTAATCAGAAAGAAATTGCTTCTGTCTTCTGGCTGGTCTTCAGATCTGTGTGGCTGTCTGCTATCACGGAAGCTGATGCTTCTGATTATCCAAATGTTTTGATGCCCCAAGTTGTTATATAGTTGATCTTCAATTAGTTTTCTAAATATCTGCAAATGAGATCATAGAACTTCCTCTTTATAGATGGTCACTGCTGCTAACCATGATATTGGCTCCAGGAAGATATCTTCACCTGATGCTGTAATAATGCTTATGTTGTTCCTCATAACATAAAAACTAGGTGTGGATAACATTGTATTGAATGGTCTACTGGCATTTACTACAGCTAGATATTACATTCAAATATTTCTTCACAGACCCACAAATATCTGGGTGAGTTATAGGCTTTCTTGGTTATAGCAGAAGCATATGATTCAAATAGCACATCGTGCTTCAAGTGAACCTACATAAGATGGAATCTTAGTCCTTTATATCTTCAAGTCATGTACTGGGACACAGTACTGAGCATGTCTCTTAAAGGTATGCTGACATACTGACCATGCAACATCAAACCACAAGTTAAATGTGCAGTGTAAGAAAATAAAATTCCCTGCTTAATAATGACAGCATGAAGCAGCTTGATATTTTATTATTTTCATTATGACATAGTTCATGAACATTACTCTGAGGAATATGTTGTGTAAGATTCTTGATTGAGGAAGTATGTTTAAGGAAGTTTTTGATAGAGGAGGGAAATGGAATTGATCATAGGTAGCACCACAAAGAATGAGGTACTAGGTGACTGAAGAGACTGCCAACAGTGGAGCAACAGGTAGTCATTTGAGTACATGTGATAATAAAGCTAATTCAATTAAATTTAAAGGAAAGGCAACATGCTGGCAAGGTTCAAGTGTGAGGGGCACAAAGTTTGTGGAGAATGGGGTGGAGGCAGTTGCAAGACAGGATGAGTTGCAGAGAGAGAGAAAATGAAACAATGAAAAGAAACAACAACAATGTGATAATTTAAAATTGAAGTTGATAGGAGGAAAGGATATCCCAAAATCAGACTGGAGGCATTCACAAGTTCTGAGGATGGCTGGTTAAAAGGTTTGCTTCAGTTCAGTTCTGTGGGACCTTGTCCCAGTTGCTTGCTTTCATTTTCGGCCCTGTACTCCTCACCCGCACGTGTTATCGTCCTCCCTACCCGTTGCCCTGCCACTTCACTGCTTCGTGCCAAACTCACGTCAACTCACACCCCATCAAGCATGGCTGATAGCCCAGCTCAAGAGGTGTTAAGTACTTAAAGCTTCTGTTGGTGCTGTTTAATTCATCTGTTTGATTGACATTTATAAGGTTGGATAAACACAAGTTTTATTTTCCAAATGCAAATAAATGGATGTTTTCTTCCAGGACATTTCACACATGCTGTTGCTATTGCAGGATTCATTAGTTCAGTACATAGAGTACACTGGATGAATAACAATGCGAATTGTCCTGGAGAGTAGAGAGACCATTGAAAATAGAAGGCAAGGGTAGGGAGCATGGGTTGGTATGTGTTGACACGGAGTGTTAATAGGGACCATGGAGGTGAAATAAACTTTCTGAATCCAGACCACTGGTTCTTCATGCCTGAGATCTAGTGAATTACAAGTCGTGGACAATCTGGCCTGACTCCATGGAAATTGAGGGAAGCTGTGTGTAACCTATCCCAGCCAGATTGGAAATGGTGCAGGCTAGTTTCCTTCGCCACCTTAAACCTTCACCACTCTATTGTGAAATTCACCTTTTCTAAATGGGTTCTCTTGACTCAAAGACCCACCCATTAAGTCTGTTATTTGAATGCCTCCCTTGATGCCCATAACTTAATACATTATTTGTCAATTTAGAGTCATAGAGTCAGAGGGTACTACAGCATGGAGACTAGCCCTTTGGCCCAAACAGGTCCATGCTGACTAAAATGTCCATCCACTCTAACCCCATTTCCCAGCACTTGGCCCATATCCTTCTAATCCTTTCCTATCCATGTATTTATCCAAATGCCTTTTAAATGTTGATAATATACCCGCCTCAACCACTTCCACTGGCAGCTCATC
Organism: Chiloscyllium punctatum; assembly: GCF_047496795.1. NCBI lineage: Eukaryota > Metazoa > Chordata > Chondrichthyes > Orectolobiformes > Hemiscylliidae > Chiloscyllium > Chiloscyllium punctatum. The sequence goes on from NC_092740.1 coordinate 153,476,994, forward strand.
CTATATGTGTAACACCCTCTGTGTAAAAAAAACTTGCCCCTCAGGTTCCCTTTTATTCTTTCCCGACTAACCTTAAACTGATGCCCTCTAGTCCATGATTCCCCAACCCTGGGAAAAAGACTGAGTGCATTCACCCTATCCATGCCTCTCATGATCTTATACACCTCTATTAGGTCCCCCCCCTCAGTCTCCTCCAACCTCTCCCTATAACTCAGACCATTGAGTCCAGGCAACATCCTTGTAAATTTCTTCTGCACTCTTTTCAGTTTAATAACATCCTTCCTATAGCATACTAACCAAAACTGAACACAAACTCAAGTGCGGCCTCACCAACATCCTGTATAACTGCAACATAACTTCCCAACTTCTATACCTGACTGTTGAAGGCCAATATGCCAAAAGCCTTCTTCACTGCCCTGTCTACCTGGGACTCCAATTTCAGGGAACTGTGAATCTGAACTCCAAGATCCCTCTGCTCCACTACATTCCTTAAGGCCCTACCATTCACCATGGAACTTTTCATGACTTTCCAAAATGCAAGACCTCACACTTAGCTATATTAAGTGCCATTTCCCTTTTCTCAGCCCACTTCCCTAGCTGATCAAGGTTCTGCTGCAATTTCTGGTAATGTTCCTCACTGTCTATGATACCTCCTATTTTAGTATCATCAGCAAACTTGAAAATCATGCCTTGTGCATTCTTATCCAAATCATTGATATCAATAACAAACAGTAATGGGTCCAGCACTGACCCCTGAGGCATTTCACTTATCACAAGCCTCCAATTCGACAAGCATCCTTCCATAATTACCCTCTGCTTCCCACCATCAAGCCAATTTTGTATCCCATTTGCCAGATCCCCCTGAATCTCATGCTATCTAACCTTCCAGAGCAGCCGACCATGTGGAACCTTATCAAAGGCCTTACTAAAATCCATATGGACTATGTCTACTGCCCTGCACTTGTCAACATTTTTGGTCACTTCATCAAACAAATCTAAAAGAATTTGTGAGGCACGATCTTCCACTCACAAAGCCATGCTGACTACTCAGAATTAAATCCTGACTTTCCAAATGCACGTAGTTCTTATTTCTCAGAATCTTCTCAAGTAACCTACTTAACACAGATGTTAAACTCAATGGTTTGTATTTCTCAGGCTTTTCTTTGCAGGCCTTCTTGAATAATGGCACAAGATTCGCTACCCTCCAGTCTTCCAGAACCTCACCCCTGGCTAACGATGATACAAAAACATCAGCCAGGGCCCCCGCAATTTCTTCTCTAGCCTCTTGCAGTGTTTTTGGATATGTCTGATCAGGACCAGGAAATTTATCCATCTACATATATTCTAATACATCCAACACCTCTTGTGTGATATGGACTGACCCCGAGATATCACCACTAATTTCCCCAAGTTCACTAGTCTTCATGTCTTTCTCCATTGTAATCACAGAGGAGAAATATTTATTGAGGAACTCACCCATTTCTCATTAAAACAATGTTTGAATTTGCAACTTATTGCAATGGTCTTCAATTTTTAGGAGGAGTGCATGACACACCCGTCAGTGAGACATTTCATCTCAATATTCAGCTAGGGATGTTTTATTGTGATAAAAGGGTGATGAAATGTCATTGTTGTTAAATAAAATTGTGTGACAGTTTATCGAAAGTGATAATGGTGCTGCAAGGCACACTAATCCTTTTGTTTTGGTGTACAATGAGAACATCAATCTATATACTTAATCAATGTTCTGAAGAATTGAGAAACTAAACAGGAAAAAGAATAATGACAGAAGCAAGTTGGAATACAATTATATCAAATACCAAAAGACAAATAAAGAGAAGGAAGGAAAGATTGGATTAAAAGAGAAAAGACAGAAAAGGAAAAGTAAGGAATTAGATTTCAATTTTGACTTTGATAAATTCTCTCAGAAGGATTAGCTTCCTGAAAGTTCAATTATTTATTGACTAGCATTTCATTAACCTTGAGGTTGTTAAAAGGATACTGTTGCTATTAATCAATCTTGTTAACTTGTCACAATGAGGAACCAATGTTCAAATCTGACAAGTTCATAAAAATGTATCTCCTAACTCCTTAAACCTGGTGGTCAATTTTCACACTAGTCATCATTATCATAATGACATCATTATTTTCCCAACAAAATCTAGTTATTTGTTATTTATACCCTTTGAATACAATTAATTATCTGTGTGGTGGCCAGCATGAGAAATCACTTTTCAAAGCTTCTATCGATATTTCTTATCTACAAGGTGCGGTTATTGAAATTAGACAGAAGATTGAGCAGCACAGTGGCTCAGTGGTTCGCGCTGCTGCCCCAGAGCACCAGGGACCCGAGTTCAATCCCAGCCTTGGGTGACTGTCTGTGTGGAGTTTGCACAGTGTCCCCATTTCCTCAAGGTACTCTGGTTTTCTCCCACAGTCCAAAGATGTGCAGGTTAGGTGGATTGTCATTAGTGTCCAGAGATGTGGTAGATTAGGTAGATTAGCCATGGGAAATGCAGGGTTACAGGGATGGTCTTTGGAGAGCCATAGAGTCATAGAAATGTACAGCATGGAAACAGAGCGTTTAGTCCAACTTGTCCATGCTGACCAGTTATCCTAAATTAATCCAGTCCCATTTGCCAGCGCTTGGCTCTATCCCTCTAACCTTCCTATACATATGCCCATCTGGATGCCTTTCAAATGCCGTACTTGTACCCAGCCTCCACCACTTCTTCTGGCAGCTCATTCCATACACGCACCACCCTCTGTGTGAAAACATTGTCCTTTAGGTCCCTTTTAAATCTTTCCCCTCTCACCCTAAACCTATGGCCACTAGTTCTGGACTCCCCCACCCCAAGGAAAAGACCTTGCCTGTTTATCCTATCCATGTCCCTCGTGATTTTATAAACCTCGAAAGGGACACCCCTCAGCCTCCAACTCTCCAGGGAAAACAGCCCTATCCTATTCAGCCTCTCTCTATAGCTCAAACCCTCCAACCTTGGCAACATGTGTGTGGACTTGTTGGGCTGAGTGGCCTGCTCCACACTTTAGTGATTCTATGGAAGATTGAAAAAAAATCAGATTTTAAGTCAATGTTACCAATATATCCAGAAGTATTGTCAACGTTTTGATGGTTTTAACAAAACAACTGGACACTCGCCTTAAAAGTATAAATTGAAACAATGCAACTGTTGTGGAACTTGGAACCTCAAAAATTTTCAAAGAAATTCTACAAGTATTGGTTATTGCAAATAAAATACCACATGTTGGAAATGCACAATAAGTAGTTCATTTTCGGGAATGAAAAGATAAGGAGTTAAAGGATTGGATGTGACCCGTCATCTGAAGTGGAAGTCTGTAGTTTGCAGAACAGAGGTATTTCCTGATTGCTAACAATAGTTTCTCAAATCCTATCCTGTAGTTTGAAGGCTGCAATAAAGCTTTTTCAAGACTGGAAAATCTCAAGATTCACCTACGAAGTCACACAGGGGAGAAACCTTACCTTTGTCAGCATCCGGGATGCCAAAAAGCTTTTAGCAACTCAAGTGACCGTGCCAAGCATCAGAGAACACATCTCGACACAGTAAGAGTCTTTAATTCAGAAAGCAGCACTCTACTGTTAAAAAATAAGAATTTTCAAGTTTTATCATAAATAAATATGTTAATCTATTAACTTTTTCATCACATTTTCAGTCTTGCCTCAATTTAAATTGTAATCGCTTCCTAATTATAATTTGGTATTTAAAATACTGCAATTCTGACACATGAAATATTTTGCAAAGATGTTACATTTATTCTGGCTCTTCTCACTTATTAACTAAGAAATAACATTCTATATCAGGGAAATAAACTTTCTTGTTATTCAATATTTTATTAGATGTTGCTTGGGACATAATTGTAAGACTGTATAATTCATAACACATTGACTATTTAACTCCAATTACTACTATAAATGCCCAAAATAATTGGTAACAGTTAATTATTTTCATCTGTCATTATGTGAGTTCAAATGTTTTCAATTAAAATATCTAAACTTGTTTAAATATTGGCTTTTCATTGAGATGAATGCATTAATAGACTTTAGCCTTCACTCCATTCAACTCTTGCTTGAAAAGAGATATGATTCCAAGAACTTGCTTAAGGATATAACTGACATATAACATTGGTATAACCATGGTATTTTAAAATAAGTGTCTCCAGCAAGTTTTAGGAGATTGGTTAATGTGGTTCGTTAGATGATGAGAGTGTGTTTCAGAGTAGTGCCAATGGTTTCCTTTTCTGGCTGAGATAAATATAGAAATGGCATCTTCCTGCTCCTGAGGGTACAAGGTAATGGCAAACCACCAGTGGTTAAACCTGCCAGGAAAGTGGCTCGAGATGAAGTCTCAGCAAGCAATGAGCACTCACGTGAATGGAGTGGAAATGCTGCGTTAAAATAGTTTCATGAGGAATTGCAGACACATACTCACTTATGTGAGTAACAGTAATCTCTAAACAATCATCTCGAGTGTAACAGGGCAGAAGCCAGAGGATTTGAGCTGCCTTTGAGGTTGAACTGTTTCAAGATGGGCCAGAATTGTCAGAGTCCAATTTCCTACTTATTATGAAATTAATCCACTTCCCTTATTTCTTAACATAAACTAATGAGGTTTGGCTGCACAAGTTCTCACCTCTTTCATTAATGCTCAGTTATTTTGGTTCCACTAATCATTATGGGTTCAGGAACCTGAGAAGTAATCTTAGTCCAGCTGGCTGAATATTGAGAGTTGTGGCTGGTTTAAATACCTGAGCAGTTTCCACACCAAACTGACTGATGTAAAGTTCAGTACAGGTCAGTGTAAACTATAGAGATATTTTCCTTCGGCGTCACTGACAGATTAAATATATGAGCAAAGTATGGTAGTTCCAAAGAACAACAAAGAAATAAGGGAGTTATGTTGCTACTGGATTGCAGCAGAATTAACGATAGAAAAGCAGAGATTACAAAACTAACTTTAGCTATTCAGCTCAACCTGTTTACTTCAGAATTGCCCTCCATAAGATTAACTAGCTCTAATTACATTTAACTATCCTGTTCCCTCTTGCTTCACCTCCCCAATGCAATCTTGAAAATTAACATCATTTCTGTCTCAACCATTAAGCAAGGAAGTGAATTCCACAGTCTCACAACTCCCTTTGTCTCCTTTGCCCTCTATTCTAAATCTCTTACATTTAATCTTGCATCAATGACCCTTAAATATGGATCTCTTAACTACTGGAGATGATTGTGCTATTATTGATTCTGACCCATGCGTTCGTAGCTTTAAACAGCTCTGTTAAATTGTCCCTCAAGCTGCATTGTTCTAACAAGCAAAGCACAGTTTTTTTTATCTGTCTCAACAGAATAACATTCCTGTCATCATTTAGAACTGCTGGCATTTGGACACATTCTGAATCCCATACTTTAGGAAGTTTGCCAAAGCGTTAGAAAGAGCACAGAGAAGATTTAGCAGGATGAATCTCGTATGAGGAATTTCAGGTTTGCAGAGATTTGGGAATCTTCTTAGAATGGCAAAACCTGAGGGTAGATTGAAAAGAAGTGTTTAGAAATATGAAGGGTCGTCTTGATAGGGTTGATGAGAAGAGAGTGTTTCCGCAGACAGGGGATTTGGTAGCTAAAGGATTATTTTTCTTTATTCATTCACAGGATTGGGCACTCCAGGATAGGCAACATTTATTGCCCATCCCTAATTTCCCAGAGGGCAGTTAAGAGTCAACCACGTTGCTGTGGGTCTGCAGTCACATGTAGGTCAGATCAGGTAAAGATGGCAGTTTCCTTCCCTAAAGGACATTAATGTACCAGATGGTTTTTTTTCCTAAAAATCAGCAATGGATTCATCATCAGACTCCTAATTCCAGATATGTGTTGAATTCGTCTGCTATAACAGGATTTGAACCCAGGTCCCCAGGACATTATCTAGCTCCCTGAGTTAACAGTCCAGCAATAATACCACCAGGCTGCCATTTCCCTACTACAGCTTACAGGCAAAGGAATCGGGTGGGAGTAGAAGATGCAGAGAAAAGTGAGAGAAAAACCACAAATTTTCTTTGAAATACAAACACTGTTCTGCTATGGAAGGCCCTGTCTGAAGCAGAAAAATAGATTCAGTAGTGACCTTCAAAAGGGAATTGATGCTATACTTTAAAATGAAGAATTTGTGATGATAGTGAAGTGAGATGAGTTATATAGTGCTTGCAAGTAACTAGCACAAGCAGATAGGTAAAACCACCACCTCCGGTGTTGAGATTCTTAGACCAGCTACCTTCCCCCATAAATTAAATAACAGTGGTTGTACTATTTCATAAAGTTAGTATCTGCCTTTAAGTAATAACTGGTCAGTAGTGCTTCCCCAAGAGAATTGGCTCCATTTGACTTGTTGCTATGTCAGGTGACAGGTGTATTGGCTAATGAGCTAAAGTAAATCATTTGGAAAAAATGCGGAACCTTCTAAAACCTCAGTGTGTGTCAGAACTAATTTCTTATTTCTACCTTTGTTTTCTGTCTTTCCTAGCAGATTTTAGTTTCTCTCATAGTGATCAGATACTATTACATGGACCTTTCTGCTGTTTCTTGAGCTGAAACCCTAAATACTTTCTCTTGCTAATCGTTTCTGACTATGCTGCAGAGTCTCAGAGACTGAAATAATTGTAAGTATCTAATTACAACAATTACGAAGTCGGCTGCAAGTTTTCACTGAAAAATAAATTAAATTCACAAAGATGGCAACCGCTACGAGAGAATGGAATTTATTCAAATCTTAACAGTGCATTTTTCTGGTAGGGGATGCATGTGATTTTATTCAATAGTTAGCATGTATTCCTATGAGGTTATGTTATTTGCATTTGGAAAATGGGTGTTTCCTTGTGACCTTTGACTTATATTTGAGTTTGTGCATGACTGACTGCGGGTGAAGGTGATTAATGTGAGGTCAGATTAATGGACAATCCAGGAGAATGCTCCTAACCAGTTTTTGATTAGAAACTTCATATCGAGTGAGTTTGTGCTGTACTAAAGCTGGTGCTGTATCCTCTCTCTGTTTTAGAAACCTTATGCATGTCAGGTCCCAGGTTGCACTAAACGGTACACTGACCCAAGCTCTCTCCGAAAGCACGTGAAGGCACATTCCACAAAAGAACAGCAGGCAAGAAAAAAGGTGAGTAAGTTTGGGAGGATCGAAGCAAAGGTTTTGATGAAACAGGAATATTCATTCTCTTTATATTGTATAAGTCAAAGTTTAATTGTACTTTGAATGTAAGAAGGAATTCCTCAGCTTTGAATTCATAATCCACGTTATTTCAGGAACACAGTGAAGACACAAGTAGAGCGTGTGAGCTGGGAGCAGGAGTAGACCGTGTGAGCTGGGAGCAGGAGTAGACCGTGTGAGCTGGGAGCAGGAGTAGAGCGTGTGAGCTGGGAGCAGGAGTAGACCGTGTGAGCTGGGAGCAGGAGTAGACCGTGTGAGCTGGGAGCAGAGCAGACCGTGTGAGCTGGAAGCAGGAGTAGACCGTGTGAGCTGGGAGCAGGAGTAGACCGTGTGAGCTGGAAGCAGGAGTAGAGCGTGTGAGCTGGGAGCAGGAGTAGACTGTGTGAGCTGGGAGCAGGAGTAGAGCGTGTGAGCTGGGAGCAGGAGTAGACCGTGTGAGCTGGAAGCAGGAGTAGAGCGTGTGAGCTGGGAGCAGGAGTAGACTGTGTGAGCTGGGAGCAGGAGTAGAGCGTGTGAGCTGGGAGCAGGAGTAGACCGTGTGAGCTGGAAGCAGGAGTAGAGCGTGTGAGCTGGGAGCAGGAGTAGAGCATGTGAGCTGGGAGCAGGAGTAGACTGTGTGAGCTGGGAGCAGGAGTAGACTGTGTGAGCTGGGAGCAGGAGTAGACCGTGTGAGCTGGAAGCAGGAGTAGAGCGTGTGAGCTGGGAGCAGGAGTAGACTGTGTGAGCTGGAAGCAGGAGTAGACCGTGTGAGCTGGGAGCAGGAGTAGACCGTGTGAGCTGGGAGCAGGAGTAGACTGTGTGAGCTGGGAGCAGGAGTAGACCGTGTGAGCTGGGAGCAGGAGGAGAGCGTGTGAGCTGGGAGCAGGAGTAGACTGTGTGAGCTGGGAGCAGGAGTAGAGCGTGTGAGCTGGGAGCAGGAATAGACCGTGTGAGCTGGAAGCAGGAGTAGAGCGTGTGAGCTGGGAGCAGGAGTAGAGCATGTGAGCTGGGAGCAGGAGTAGACTGTGTGAGCTGGGAGCAGGAGTAGACTGTGTGAGCTGGGAGCAGGAGTAGACCGTGTGAGCTGGAAGCAGGAGTAGAGCGTGTGAGCTGGGAGCAGGAGTAGACTGTGTGAGCTGGAAGCAGGAGTAGACCGTGTGAGCTGGGAGCAGGAGTAGACCGTGTGAGCTGGGAGCAGGAGTAGACTGTGTGAGATGGAAGCAGGAGTAGACCGTGTGAGCTGGGAGCAGGAGTAGACTGTGTGAGATGGAAGCAGGAGTAGACCGTGTGAGCTGGGAGCAGGAGTAGACTGTGTGAGCTGGGAGCAGGAGTAGACTGTGTGAGATGGAAGCAGGAGTAGACCGTGTGAGCTGGGAGCAGGAGTAGACTGTGTGAGATGGGAGCAGGAGTAGAGCGTGTGAGCTGGGAGCAGGAGTAGACCGTGTGAGCTGGGAGCAGGAGTAGACTGTGTGAGGTGGGAGCAGGAGTAGAGCGTGTGAGCTGGGAGCAGGAGTAGACTGTGTGAGATGGAAGCAGGAGTAGACTGTGTGAGATGGAAGCAGGAGTAGACTGTGTGAGATGGAAGCAGGAGTAGACTGTGTGAGATGGAAGCAGGAGTAGACTGTGTGAGCTGGGAGCAGGGGTAGACTGTGTGAGCTGGGAGCAGGGGTAGACTGTGTGAGCTGGGAGCAGGAGTAGAGCGTGTGAGCTGGGAGCAGGAGTAGACTGTGTGAGCTGGAAGCAGGAGTAGACTGTGTGAGATGGGAGCAGGGGTAGACTGTGTGAGATGGAAGCAGGAGTAGACTGTGTGAGCTGGGAGCAGGGGTAGACTGTGTGAGATGGAAGCAGGAGTAGACCGTGTGAGCTGGGAGCAGGAGTAGAGCTTGTGAGCTGGGAGCAGGAGTAGACTGTGTGAGCTGGGAGCAGGAGTAGACTGTGTGAGCTGGGAGCAGGAGTAGACTGTGTGAGATGGAAGCAGGGGTAGACTGTGTGAGATGGAAGCAGGAGTAGACCGTGTGAGCTGGGAGCAGGAGTAGACTGTGTGAGCTGGGAGCAGGGGTAGACTGTGTAGGCTGGGAGCAGGAGTAGACTGTGTGAGCTGGGAGCAGGAGTAGACTGTGTGAGCTGGAAGCAGGAGTAGACTGTGTGAGCTGGGAGCAGGGGTAGACTGTGTAGGCTGGGAGCAGGAGTAGACTGTGTGAGCTGGGAGCAGGAGTAGACTGTGTGAGCTGGGAGCAGGAGTAGACTGTGTAGGCTGGGAGCAGGAGTAGACTGTGTGAGCTGGGAGCAGGAGTAGACTGTGTGAGATGGAAGCAGGAGTAGACTGTGTGAGATGGGAGCAGGGGTAGACTGTGTGAGATGGAAGCAGGAGTAGACTGTGTGAGCTGGGAGCAGGAGTAGACTGTGTGAGCTGGGAGCAGGGGTAGACTGTGTGAGATGGAAGCAGGAGTAGAGCGTGTGAGCTGGGAGCAGGAGTAGACTGTGTGAGCTGGGAGCAGGAGTAGACTGTGTGAGCTGGGAGCAGGGGTAGACTGTGTGAGATGGAAGCAGGAGTAGACTGTGTGAGCTGGGAGCAGGAGTAGAGCGTGTGAGCTGGGAGCAGGAGTAGACTGTGTGAGCTGGGAGCAGGAGTAGACTGTGTGAGCTGGGAGCAGGAGTAGACTGTGTGAGCTGGGAGCAGGAGTCGACTGTGTGAGATGGAAGCAGGGGTAGACTGTGTGAGATGGAAGCAGGAGTAGACTGTGTGAGCTGGGAGCAGGGGTAGACTGTGTGAGATGGAAGCAGGAGTAGACCGTGTGAGCTGGGAGCAGGAGTAGAGCTTGTGAGCTGGGAGCAGGAGTAGACTGTGTGAGCTCGGAGCAGGAGTAGACTGTGTGAGCTGGGAGCAGGAGTAGACTGTGTGAGCTGGGAGCAGGAGTAGACTGTGTGAGATGGAAGCAGGGGTAGACTGTGTGAGATGGAAGCAGGAGTAGACCGTGTGAGCTGGGAGCAGGAGTAGAGCGTGTGAGCTGGGAGCAGGGGTAGACTGTGTAGGCTGGGAGCAGGAGTAGACTGTGTGAGCTGGGAGCAGGAGTAGACTGTGTGAGCTGGAAGCAGGAGTAGACTGTGTGAGCTGGGAGCAGGGGTAGACTGTGTAGGCTGGGAGCAGGAGTAGACTGTGTGAGCTGGGAGCAGGAGTAGACTGTGTGAGCTGGGAGCAGGAGTAGACTGTGTAGGCTGGGAGCAGGAGTAGACTGTGTGAGCTGGGAGCAGGAGTAGACCGTGTGAGCTGGGAGCAGGAGTAGACTGTGTGAGCTGGAAGCAGGAGTAGACTGTGTGAGATGGGAGCAGGGGTAGACTGTGTGAGATGGAAGCAGGAGTAGACTGTGTGAGCTGGGAGCAGGGGTAGACTGTGTGAGATGGAAGCAGGAGTAGACCGTGTGAGCTGGGAGCAGGAGTAGAGCTTGTGAGCTGGGAGCAGGAGTAGACTGTGTGAGCTGGGAGCAGGAGTAGACTGTGTGAGCTGGGAGCAGGAGTAGACTGTGTGAGATGGAAGCAGGGGTAGACTGTGTGAGATGGAAGCAGGAGTAGACCGTGTGAGCTGGGAGCAGGAGTAGACTGTGTGAGCTGGGAGCAGGGGTAGACTGTGTAGGCTGGGAGCAGGAGTAGACTGTGTGAGCTGGGAGCAGGAGTAGACTGTGTGAGCTGGAAGCAGGAGTAGACTGTGTGAGCTGGGAGCAGGGGTAGACTGTGTAGGCTGGGAGCAGGAGTAGACTGTGTGAGCTGGGAGCAGGAGTAGACTGTGTGAGCTGGGAGCAGGAGTAGACTGTGTAGGCTGGGAGCAGGAGTAGACTGTGTGAGCTGGGAGCAGGAGTAGACTGTGTGAGATGGAAGCAGGAGTAGACTGTGTGAGATGGGAGCAGGGGTAGACTGTGTGAGATGGAAGCAGGAGTAGACTGTGTGAGCTGGGAGCAGGAGTAGACTGTGTGAGCTGGGAGCAGGGGTAGACTGTGTGAGATGGAAGCAGGAGTAGAGCGTGTGAGCTGGGAGCAGGAGTAGACTGTGTGAGCTGGGAGCAGGAGTAGACTGTGTGAGCTGGGAGCAGGGGTAGACTGTGTGAGATGGAAGCAGGAGTAGACTGTGTGAGCTGGGAGCAGGGGTAGACTGTGTAGGCTGGGAGCAGGAGTAGACTGTGTGAGCTGGGAGCAGGGGTAGACTGTGTGAGATGGAAGCAGGAGTAGACCGTGTGAGCTGGGAGCAGGAGTAGAGCGTGTGAGCTGGGAGCAGGAGTAGACTGTGTGAGCTGGGAGCAGGAGTAGACTGTGTGAGCTGGGAGCAGGAGTAGACTGTGTGAGCTGGGAGCAGGAGTCGACTGTGTGAGATGGAAGCAGGGGTAGACTGTGTGAGATGGAAGCAGGAGTAGACTGTGTGAGCTGGGAGCAGGGGTAGACTGTGTGAGATGGAAGCAGGAGTAGAGCTTGTGAGCTGGGAGCAGGAGTAGAGCTTGTGAGCTGGGAGCAGGAGTAGACTGTGTGAGCTGGGAGCAGGAGTAGACTGTGTGAGCTGGGAGCAGGAGTAGACTGTGTGAGCTGGGAGCAGGAGTAGACTGTGTGAGATGGAAGCAGGGGTAGACTGTGTGAGATGGAAGCAGGAGTAGACCGTGTGAGCTGGGAGCAGGAGAAGAGCATGTGAGCTGGGAGCAGGGGTAGACTGTGTAGGCTGGGAGCAGGAGTAGACTGTGTGAGCTGGGAGCAGGAGTAGACTGTGTGAGCTGGAAGCAGGAGTAGACTGTGTGAGCTGGGAGCAGGGGTAGACTGTGTAGGCTGGGAGCAGGAGTAGACTGTGTGAGCTGGGAGCAGGAGTAGACTGTGTGAGCTGGGAGCAGGAGTAGACTGTGTAGGCTGGGAGCAGGAGTAGACTGTGTGAGCTGGGAGCAGGAGTAGACCGTGTGAGCTGGGAGCAGGAGTAGACTGTGTGAGATGGAAGCAGGAGTAGACTGTGTGAGCTGGGAGCAGGGGTAGACTGTGTGAGATGGAAGCAGGAGTAGACTGTGTGAGCTGGGAGCAGGAGTAGACTGTGTGAGCTGGGAGCAGGAGTAGACTGTGTGAGCTGGGAGCAGGAGTAGACTGTTTGAGCTGGGAGCAGGGGTAGACTGTGTGAGCTGGGAGCAGGAGTAGAGCGTGTGAGCTGGGAGCAGGAGTAGAGCGTGTGAGCTGGGAGCAGGAGTAGACCGTGTGAGCTGGGAGCAGGAGGAGACTGTGTGAGGTGGGAGCAGGAGTAGAGCGTGTGAGCTGGGAGCAGGAGTAGACTGTGTGAGATGGAAGCAGGGGTAGACTGTGTGAGATGGAAGCAGGAGTAGACTGTGTGAGCTGGGAGCAGGGGTAGACTGTGTAGGCTGGGAGCAGGAGTAGACTGTGTGAGCTGGGAGCAGGGGTAGACTGTGTGAGATGGAAGCAGGAGTAGACCGTGTGAGCTGGGAGCAGGAGTAGAGCGTGTGAGCTGGGAGCAGGAGTAGACTGTGTGAGCTGGGAGCAGGAGTAGACTGTGTGTGCTGGGAGCAGGAGTAGACTGTGTGAGCTGGGAGCAGGAGTCGACTGTGTGAGATGGAAGCAGGGGTAGACTGTGTGAGATGGAAGCAGGAGTAGACTGTGTGAGCTGGGAGCAGGGGTAGACTGTGTGAGATGGAAGCAGGAGTAGACCGTGTGAGCTGGGAGCAGGAGTAGAGCTTGTGAGCTGGGAGCAGGAGTAGACTGTGTGAGCTGGGAGCAGGAGTAGACTGTGTGAGCTGGGAGCAGGAGTAGACTGTGTGAGCTGGGAGCAGGAGTAGACTGTGTGAGATGGAAGCAGGGGTAGACTGTGTGAGATGGAAGCAGGAGTAGACCGTGTGAGCTGGGAGCAGGAGTAGAGCGTGTGAGCTGGGAGCAGGGGTAGACTGTGTAGGCTGGGAGCAGGAGTAGACTGTGTGAGCTGGGAGCAGGAGTAGACTGTGTGAGCTGGAAGCAGGAGTAGACTGTGTGAGCTGGGAGCAGGGGTAGACTGTGTAGGCTGGGAGCAGGAGTAGACTGTGTGAGCTGGGAGCAGGAGTAGACTGTGTGAGCTGGGAGCAGGAGTAGACTGTGTAGGCTGGGAGCAGGAGTAGACTGTGTGAGCTGGGAGCAGGAGTAGACCGTGTGAGCTGGGAGCAGGAGTAGACTGTGTGAGATGGAAGCAGGAGTAGACTGTGTGAGCTGGGAGCAGGGGTAGACTGTGTGAGATGGAAGCAGGAGTAGACTGTGTGAGCTGGGAGCAGGAGTAGACTGTGTGAGCTGGGAGCAGGAGTAGACTGTTTGAGCTGGGAGCAGGGGTAGACTGTGTGAGCTGGGAGCAGGAGTAGAGCGTGTGAGCTGGGAGCAGGAGTAGACCGTGTGAGCTGGGAGCAGGAGGAGACTGTGTGAGGTGGGAGCAGGAGTAGAGCGTGTGAGCTGGGAGCAGGAGTAGACTGTGTGAGATGGAAGCAGGAGTAGACTGTGTGAGATGGAAGCAGGAGTAGACTGTGTGAGATGGAAGCAGGAGTAGACTGTGTGAGCTGGGAGCAGGGGTAGACTGTGTAGGCTGGGAGCAGGAGTAGACTGTGTGAGCTGGGAGCAGGAGTAGAGCGTGTGAGCTGGGAGCAGGGATAGACTGTGTGAGCTGGGAGCAGGAGTAGAGCGTGTGAGCTGGGAGCAGGAGTAGAGCGTGTGAGCTGGGAGCAGGAGTAGACCGTGTGAGCTGGGAGCAGGAGGAGACTGTGTGAGGTGGGAGCAGGAGTAGAGCGTGTGAGCTGGGAGCAGGAGTAGACTGTGTGAGATGGAAGCAGGAGTAGACTGTGTGAGATGGAAGCAGGAGTAGACTGTGTGAGATGGAAGCAGGAGTAGACTGTGTGAGCTGGGAGCAGGGGTAGACTGTGTAGGCTGGGAGCAGGAGTAGACTGTGTGAGCTGGGAGCAGGAGTAGAGCGTGTGAGCTGGGAGCAGGAGTAGACTGTGTGAGCTGGAAGCAGGAGTAGACTGTGTGAGATGGGAGCAGGGGTAGACTGTGTGAGATGGAAGCAGGAGTAGACTGTGTGAGCTGGGAGCAGGGGTAGACTGTGTGAGATGGAAGCAGGAGTAGACCGTGTGAGCTGGGAGCAGGAGTAGAGCTTGTGAGCTGGGAGCAGGAGTAGACTGTGTGAGCTGGGAGCAGGAGTAGACTGTGTGAGCTGGGAGCAGGAGTAGACTGTGTGAGATGGAAGCAGGGGTAGACTGTGTGAGATGGAAGCAGGAGTAGACCGTGTGAGCTGGGAGCAGGAGTAGAGCGTGTGAGCTGGGAGCAGAGGTAGACTGTGTAGGCTGGGAGCAGGAGTAGACTGTGTGAGCTGGGAGCAGGAGTAGACTGTGTGAGCTGGAAGCAGGAGTAGACTGTGTGAGCTGGGAGCAGGGGTAGACTGTGTAGGCTGGGAGCAGGAGTAGACTGTGTGAGCTGGGAGCAGGAGTAGACTGTGTGAGCTGGGAGCAGGAGTAGACTGTGTAGGCTGGGAGCAGGAGTAGACTGTGTGAGCTGGGAGCAGGAGTAGACTGTGTGAGATGGAAGCAGGAGTAGACTTTGTGAGATGGGAGCAGGGGTAGACTGTGTGAGATGGAAGCAGGAGTAGACTGTGTGAGCTGGGAGCAGGAGTAGACTGTGTGAGCTGGGAGCAGGGGTAGACTGTGTGAGATGGAAGCAGGAGTAGAGCGTGTGAGCTGGGAGCAGGAGTAGACTGTGTGAGCTGGGAGCAGGAGTAGCCTGTGTGAGCTGGGAGCAGGGGTAGACTGTGTGAGATGGAAGCAGGAGTAGACTGTGTGATCTGGGAGCAGGGGTAGACTGTGTAGGCTGGGAGCAGGAGTAGACTGTGTGAGCTGGGAGCAGGGGTAGACTGTGTGAGATGGAAGCAGGAGTAGACCGTGTGAGCTGGGAGCAGGAGTAGAGCGTGTGAGCTGGGAGCAGGAGTAGACTGTGTGAGCTGGGAGCAGGAGTAGACTGTGTGAGCTGGGAGCAGGAGTAGACTGTGTGAGCTGGGAGCAGGAGTAGACTGTGTGAGATGGAAGCAGGGGTAGACTGTGTGAGATGGAAGCAGGAGTAGACTGTGTGAGCTGGGAGCAGGGGTAGACTGTGTGAGATGGAAGCAGGAGTAGACCGTGTGAGCTGGGAGCAGGAGTAGAGCTTGTGAGCTGGGAGCAGGAGTAGACTGTGTGAGCTGGGAGCAGGAGTAGACTGTGTGAGCTGGGAGCAGGAGTAGACTGTGTGAGCTGGGAGCAGGAGTAGACTGTGTGAGATGGAAGCAGGGGTAGACTGTGTGAGATGGAAGCAGGAGTAGACCGTGTGAGCTGGGAGCAGGAGTAGAGCGTGTGAGCTGGGAGCAGGGGTAGACTGTGTAGGCTGGGAGCAGGAGTAGACTGTGTGAGCTGGGAGCAGGAGTAGACTGTGTGAGCTGGAAGCAGGAGTAGACTGTGTGAGCTGGGAGCAGGGGTAGACTGTGTAGGCTGGGAGCAGGAGTAGACTGTGTGAGCTGGGAGCAGGAGTAGACTGTGTGAGCTGGGAGCAGGAGTAGACTGTGTAGGCTGGGAGCAGGAGTAGACTGTATGAGCTGGGAGCAGGAGTAGACTGTGTGAGATGGAAGCAGGAGTAGACTGTGTGAGATGGGAGCAGGGGTAGACTGTGTGAGATGGAAGCAGGAGTAGACTGTGTGAGCTGGGAGCAGGAGTAGACTGTGTGAGCTGGGAGCAGGGTTAGACTGTGTGAGATGGAAGCAGGAGTAGAGCATGTGAGCTGGGAGCAGGAGTAGACTGTGTGAGCTGGGAGCAGGAGTAGACTGTGTGAGCTGGGAGCAGGGGTAGACTGTGTGAGATGGAAGCAGGAGTAGACTGTGTGAGCTGGGAGCAGGGGTAGACTGTGTAGGCTGGGAGCAGGAGTAGACTGTGTGAGCTGGGAGCAGGGGTAGACTGTGTGAGATGGAAGCAGGAGTAGACCGTGTGAGCTGGGAGCAGGAGTAGAGCGTGTGAGCTGGGAGCAGGAGTAGACTGTGTGAGCTGGGAGCAGGAGTAGACTGTGTGAGCTGGGAGCAGGAGTAGACTGTGTGAGCTGGGAGCAGGAGTAGACTGTGTGAGCTGGGAGCAGGAGTAGACTGTGTGAGATGGAAGCAGGGGTAGACTGTGTGAGATGGAAGCAGGAGTAGACCGTGTGAGCTGGGAGCAGGAGTAGACCGTGTGAGCTGGGAGCAGGAGTAGACTGTGTGAGCTGGGAGCAGGAGTAGACTGTGTGAGCTGGGAGCAGGAGTAGACTGTGTGAGATGGAAGCAGGGGTAGACTGTGTGAGATGGAAGCAGGAGTAGACCGTGTGAGCTGGGAGCAGGAGTAGAGCGTGTGAGCTGGGAGCAGGAGTAGACTGTGTGAGCTGGGAGCAGGAGTAGACTGTGTGAGATGGGAGCAGGAGTAGACTGTGTGAGCTGGGAGCAGGAGTAGACTGTGTAGGCTGGGAGCAGGAGTAGAGCGTGTGAGCTGGGAGCAGGAGTAGAGCGTGTGAGCTGGGAGCAGGAGTAGAGCGTGTGAGCTGGGAGCAGGAGTAGACTGTGTGAGCTGGGTGCAGGAGTAGACTGTGTGAGCTGGGAGCAGGAGTAGACTGTGTGAGCTGGGAGCAGGAGTAGACTGTGTGAGCTGGGAGCAGGAGTAGACCGTGTGAGCTGGGAGCAGGAGTAGACCGTGTGAGCTGGGAGCAGGAGTAGACTGTGTGAGCTGGGAGCAGGAGTAGACTGTGTAGGCTGGGAGCAGGAGTAGAGCGTGTGAGATGGAAGCAGGAGTAGAGCGTGTGAGCTGGGAGCAGGAGTAGACTGTGTGAGCTGGGAGCAGGAGTAGACTGTTTGAGCTGGGAGCAGGAGTAGACTGTGTGAGCTGGGAGCAGGAGTAGACTGTGTAGGCTGGGAGCAGGAGTAGACTGTGTGAGATGGAAGCAGGGGTAGACTGTGTAGGCTGGGAGCAGGAGTAGACTGTGTGAGCTGGGAGCAGGAGTAGACTGTGTGAGCTGGAAGCAGGAGTAGACTGTGTGAGCTGGGAACAGGAGTAGACTGTGTGAGCTGGGAGCAGGAGTAGACTGTGTGAGCTGGGAGCTGGAGTAGACTGTGTGAGCTGGGAGCAGGAGTAGACTGTGTGAGATGGAAGCAGGGGTAGACTGTGTGAGCTGGAAGCAGGAGTAGACTGTGTGAGCTGGGAGCAGGAGTAGAGCGTGTGAGCTGGGAGCAGGAGTAGACCGTGTGAGCTGCAATGGAAGAATAAATAAAAGTGACCACAGTCTTATCAGACCATGGGACCGCTTTCTCCTGAGGAATGGACAACTCATGGTGCTTTAACCTGAGGGTCACCATACCGCAGGCATGGAGGAGAGTCCTTCTCATTACTCTCAGACAGTACAGGAACTGAACCCTACATCACAAAACAACTGTCCAGCCAATTGAGCTAACTGACCCCCACCATAGAGGGTAGGCTGTAACTGGGTAGCAGCTAGTCAACACGGAATTGAGAGAGGAAGAAAATCTCATATTGGATAAAGCAGGATGTGCTTCAATAGGCTGCCTCGCCATCTTAACAACTATTTAAATCATAATTTTACACGATCAGATGGGGCTTCCGTACGTGGCTAATTCAAAATTCTGGAGATAAGGCTTCTTTTCCACAACAAATCACTTTGTTTTATCGGGCTTCTTTTCTTAGTACAGGCAGTAACCAGCTGGTGAGACAAGACATTACTTCCAACAAAATGCCTTCCTCAGACCTTCTGTGGTCTAGCAAATGTGTAAGTAGGATTGGCTTGTCTGAAGGGTACCTTTCTGAACCATTCCAATGCAATTCCTTGCCCTTTCCTTTATACTTTGTGCCAAAATCAGGTGAACTCTTAAACATGCCTCAAATCTGAGGTGCCAATTTGTGCTCTGTACTTGTTTATACTCTATGTCTGCAGGTAGGAACAGAAACATACCTTCAATCTGTCAAATCTGTCCCACCAGCTGGCACAGATCCCACCTGCCTCAGAACCAATCCCGATTCCTCAGAATTCCCTCCCTCTTACACTGGCTTTCCAGCCAAATATTCAAAAGACCTATCCTCCGGGTCTCATGTTCATGTGTGCATGGCACTGGGAGCAATCTTGAGATTACTGCTGTCGAGATCCTGCTTTTAAATTTCTAGCTCCCTCAACTCTGATTTCAGGACCTCATCCCTCTTCCTACTTATGTCAATGATAGCAATATGGACCATACCTTCTGGAATATTCCCTCCCTCAGAAGGACGTCCTGCAGCTCTTCAATGACATGGGAAGCAACAATACCTGTCTTATCCCCTCATGAAGGAATCCCCTGTCACTCTTGCTCTTGTGATCTTCTTCCTGCTCCCCTCTGCAGTCTCCCATGGTGCCGTGGGCTGTTGTTCTGGATGCTCTTCTCTGAGGAACCATCACCCTCGCTGTTTTCCAAAAAGGAATTTGCAACGTTATAGACTCCAGGGACTCCTGCAGTTGCCTAGTTAAAATGGTCCCACACATTTGAACCCTGGGCTTCATCAGAAGTACAGCTGTAAGACACTAAATGGCCATTCCAAGGCAGGTCACTGGCTTTCCTCCGCAGAATTGTCAAGGTATTGGGACACCAGAGGGGGGTGAGAATTTGCAACTCACTGCCTGGAAGGATGGGAGAGGCAGAAACCCTCATAACATTGAAGGAATATTTAGATGTGCACTTGTATAAAAGGCATTGGGCCAAGTGTTGGAAAATAGGACGAGAGTAGTTAGGTGGTTGTTAAAGACCTGTGCAGATTCAATAAGCTGAGCCTGTCCTGTAAACTCTATGGCCACAGTTGGTTCTAGATATATCCAAGAAAGGTAAAAACAATGACTGCAGATGCTGAAAACCAAATACTGGATTAGTGGTGCTGGAAGAGCACAGCAGTTCAGGCAGCATCCAACGAGCAGCGAAATCGACGTTTCGGGCAAAAGCCCTTCATCCTGATGAAGGGCTTTTGCCCAAAACGTCGATTTCGCTGCTCGTTGGATGCTGCCTGAACTGCTGTGCTCTTCCAGCACCACTAATCCAGTATATCCAAGAAAGGCTGAGTCACTGCGGCTGAGTGAGAGACTCCAGGTTAACGGAAGTTCACAGAACATTTCCAGGTGCTGAGGGATCACAGCAGATCCATGATCTCTGAGATTCATTTCAAACTTCCCTCCCTATACCAAATCCATTCAGCCATACTCTGATGCAATAGAGTCATAGAGCTGTATAGCATGGAAACAGACCCTTCAGTCCAACTCATCCATGCCGACCAGATATCCCAAATTAATCTAATCCCATTTGCCAGCACTTAGCCTATGTCCCTTTAAGCCCTTCCAATTCATTTACCCATCCACATGCCTTTGAAGTGTTGTAATTAAAACAGCCTCCACCACTTCCTCTATAGAGACAAAAAAAAACTGCAGATGCTGGAATCCAAAGTAGACAAACAGGAGGCTGGAAGAACACAGCAAGCCAGGCAGCATCGAGAAGTGGAGAAGTCCTGAAGAAAGGTGAATACCCAAAATGTGGACTTCACCATCTCCCGTTGCTGCCTGGCTTGCTTTGTTCTTCCAGCCTTCTGTTTGTCCACACACCACCCGCTGCATGAAAAAGTTACCCCTTAGGTCCCTTTTAAATCTTTTCCCTCTCACCTTAAATCTATATTCTCTAGTTTTGGATTCTGCTACCCGAGGGAAAAGACCGTGGCTATTCACCCTATCCATGCCCTTCATGATTTTATAACCCTCTATATCGGTCACCCTTCAGGCTCTGATGATCCGGGGAGAATAGCCCCACCCGAATCAGCCTCTCCCTGTAGCTCAAACCCTCCAACCCTGACAACATCCTTGTAAGTTTTTTCTAAACCCTTTCAAATTTTAGTAAATCCTTCCTGCAGCAGGGAGACCAGAATTGAACGCAGTATTCCAAAAGTGGCCTCACCAATGTCCTGTACAGCCACAACATGACCTCCTAATTCCTATATTCAATGCTCTGACCAATGGCCTTCATCACATTCTGGTGTTGTTTTCCTCAAACAAGTGTTTAGAGTCGTTTAAGGTAGGCACTTATCCAAACTTCACTGGCCACAACACTGGAGTTAATGGAGCAATTGGACTACCATATAAGGATATGCTACATTTAGGAGGATAGACAAGAATGATAAAGGAGATAGGGAAGGAAGCAACAGAAATGGCTTATAAGAATGTCAGATATTGTAGTAAGCCTGATGATCGGGATCACTTTAGGATCCACTAAAAGATAAGGAAACAGAAAGGAGAATATAAATGTAAGCTAGCTAGGAACATAAAGACTGACTTAAGAACTTTTGATATATGAAAGGAAAAAGATTAACAAAGAGAATGGTGAGCCCATTAAAGATGGGGACAATGATACCTGGATTTCAGGGGTTAAGTTATGACGAGAGATTATACATATTATGTTGTTTTCTCTGGAATTTAGAATGTTAAGAGGTGATTCAATCAAAGGTTTCGAGGTATTAACAGGAAATGGCAAGGTTGATACAGATAAACTAATTCCACTGGTTAGGGACTCGAGAACTAGTCAATTTATACATTCCCGATAGTTGAGTAAAAATAAACCTTAAAGTGAGTGTCAACTCACCACGTGCTGATGTCGTGGAAAGTCAGTTTGTCATCCAAATGAGCGGTACTGTTGACTCGTGATGAGATTTTCAGGATCTTTGAACACCAGGGAGTCAAGCTCACAACCTCAATTACTGCATTAGCACTACTGCAAACTCAAGTTTAAGATGTAAACTTTAGCAAGCAATGAGATGAAACACATTGGCAAATTTTAACAAAAAGAATAGGAATTAAAGCTAAAGCTCATATTCAATATTCATAAAATTTCTAAACATTAATTTGAATTCAAGTGAAATTATCACATTGTCGAGTTATAGAAAGCATTACTCCTTTGTTTTAAAATGATGTTTACTCCCCATTATAAAGAAATGCTGCAACACTGGCATTAATCCATCAAGAGGACAGCTTCTTAACTAACTAAATGAAACACACTAACCATTGGCTTTTACTGACAACTATTGCCAATTTAAAAAAAAACCCCATCTCTGATGAACTCCCTCACATAAGTCGCATAGTTGGATAAGTGCAGTTTCAAGGCTATAATTTCATTTGGAAGGTTAGATAATTATCTTAAATTGTTCTGTCCCTAATAGATTAATGACATTGTTTGAAACTTTTCGAGAGATTAAAATCTTAAAACCAATCCTATTATCGAGAAACAATATATTATTTTCTCGATTCAGCGAAACAAAAGTTTAAATTAATACTGACTGAGTCACATGGAGAGGAACACTATAGTGTAATGTATGTTACAATGTCACTACAGTGTAAGTCAAAGGATATAATCGCAGATACCTGCAATAGGATATAACCACACAATTGTGCATCTGATTTTCAGCAAGTGCGTATATTTCTGATGACCTTGCTAGCCCAGAACCTTCCAGAATTGCCATGTGGTTCTAGTTCTGGTCTTTTGCATGTGTCCTTTTTTATCACTTCTCCACTGTGGACTATGTCTATAGTAACCTAAGGCTCAACTGTTGAAATTCTCTCCAGTCTCAGCATATTTTTGTCAACTTTACAGGTAATTGTTCGGGTATTGCCTAATGTGGCTGGGTACCAAATTCTGTTTGATCATTCTGCACTCTGGGACATTTTACAATGTTAAAGATATGAGATTTATATGTACATTGATGTGTGTGTTAGAAAGTGCCTCTATTTTGCTGTATGGTGTAATTTTCTTTCAATGACTGATTTCAGTGGTTAAAATCATTTTTGAAATGCCACCAATACACATTGTAATGACCTGAATTACATGGAATGGTGATTAACACATCGCCAGTTAGATTTAGCATAGGGTCATCTTCTCTTATAGACAACTGTATTTCAGCCATGTTTAAATATGGAGAGCAAAGGGAAGGAAACAATTGACTATAATGGTCATAGAATGTACTACAGCATAACCAATCTTTCATCAAACATGTAAGGGGAGACCTAGAGCAGAATTGAATACATTTGAAGTGTTTTTAGAGATAGACTTGCTCTCAGTGCAAGGCATTGTGCTGACTAAAGATAAACAACATGTGGAAGGAATTTATAAAAGGTTTTTGTTAGTTGTTTTTCCTTTGGAGAGATAATTCAATTTCCTAAGACAAGAAAATGTATCAAATTGACGCCTGAAATGCAAAATTCACACCTGCTTTGGAAGTGACGGGATATGGATCTGAAATTTTCAAAGTTCAATGGTGAATCAACAAATCATAGAAATTTACAGTGCGAAAGAAGGTCAGTCATCTTTTCCTGTCTGACCTGGTCAGAAAAGAACTTCCAGGCTGATCCCACTTTCCAGTTCTTATCCATGGCCTTGTAGATGACTGCACCTACAGTGCATATTTAAGATTTTTTAAGTACAATGAGGATTTCTGACTCTGGCTTCATTTCAGGCAATGAGTTGCAGATTGTTACTACTCTCAACTCGCCTGTAATGCCTCGAACAATTGCCTCAAATCTACGCTCAGTGGTAATTTACATCTTTGCTATGGGAGATGGGGTTTTCTTATTAACCATATAAAAGCTATTCACAATAATATGCAGCTTAATTTAAAAGGTAACCCGAAGTCACCAGGACTTCGAAGTCACCCGAAGGACTGCAGATGCTGGAGAGTCAGAAAGGAAATTATAAAAAAAAAATTAATTGTGACAAAGTTAGGTCAAAGCTTACCTTTTGTTCTATCCATGGCCCCTGGGTTTCTGGAGTGGGCATGAGATGCTGCTGCTGAAGCCACTCCATGGGCACGTCAGCAAGGAGGGTCTTCATGGACCCAAGTCACTGATACTGAAGCAATCACTCACTCCAATTCAATCACTATCAGAAGCCACCATATTGCCGCCATAGCCACAAGGGATGACCCGGAATCACCATGCCACGACCACTGACAACGCCACCAGCCACCAGGAATGAGCCATGCCCATCAACGATGGAGCCTTCAATAAGGCTGTGGTCACTATGGCCACACGGTACAGATATCTGGATCAACCGGCCTGCTGTCACCACA
The DNA here is from genome assembly GCF_047496795.1 of Chiloscyllium punctatum. NCBI lineage: Eukaryota > Metazoa > Chordata > Chondrichthyes > Orectolobiformes > Hemiscylliidae > Chiloscyllium > Chiloscyllium punctatum. The sequence goes on from NC_092740.1 coordinate 153,500,361, forward strand.
GGCCCTCGTTAACCGCCTCCTCCACCGCAGCCGCAGAAAAGCACAAAAGATAAACTTTGATACAATAGAGAGATGAAGGAAATAAAGCAAAAAACAAAGAATAATTCAGCCGGGTGGGTGAGGGAGAGCGCCCAGGCACAGAGCCCAAACACTTCCTGCCTTGCCGCTACTACCACCATCTTTATTTTTTTTCTAAGTCGTTCACACATCCCACAAGAAGCAAGGGGAGCAGTTCGGAACCTTGTTGAATGCATTTGAAACAGCCTTTCAGTTACAAAGGCAGTTAGCTCTCATCACCCTTTGCTCTCTGACACTGAGCCAATTTTGGATACAACATGGCAGCTTACCCATTAACTCTGTACCTTCCATTATGCATCTCTAAATGATGGGAGGTTGAGGTGATGGCCTAGTGGTATTATTATTGGACTGTTTATTCAGAGATCCAAGTAATGTTGTGGGGACCCAGGATTGAATCCCACTGTTGCAGATGGTGGAATTTGAATTCAATAAAAATCTGGAATTAAGAGTCTAAGGATGACAGTGAATCCATTTCCAATTGTTGGGAAAACCCATCTGCTTCACTGATGTCCTTTGGGGAAGGAAACTGCTACCTGGTCTGGACCCACAGTAATGTGGCTGACTTTTCAACTGCCCTGTGGGTAATTAGGGATGGGCAATAAATGCTGGGCTTGCCAACGATACCCACATCCCATGAATGAATGAAACAAAACTATAGCAACATCTTCCACACAGTAGTAGTTAAAAATCACACACCAGGTTCTAATCCAATGGGTTTATTTGGAAGAACTAGCTTGGCAGCTTGGACTATAACCTGGTGTGGTGTGATTTTTAACTTTGTCCAGTCCAATCCAACACTGGCACGTCCACATCACAGAGCTGGTTAAATAACTTCAAGGAAACATGTAATCAATCCCCATCAGTCTGATGGAACAATATTACAAAAGACAGTCAGGTTCACCTCCATTCAGAACAGAAGGATTTCTAATATGAAGCAGTCATCAGTTGGTTGAAATTTGATACTGAGTAGCAACAGGAAAATGTATATAATTGTGGTTTAGCAATTCAGCCCTGAGATTATGATACTGTAAGTTTATCAGGATTTTCTAAAGTGAAGGAGCAGACACATAAGTCATTTTCTCTGGTTGCAGCCAGTCCCCTGTAAAAACATGTATCCTGCAGTTATTTTGTATTATAATAATTTACCAGGTGAAGTGCTTTTAAGATGTTAAGGTCCCAAGATTTTCAGTTGTCAGTCACAGTTGGGATGTGTTGCAATATGCATAAGCATCATCTACGATTAAGAAACAAGAAACCTAAGTTCTGAGAATGCACTTACAGTAACTATGTAGCAAATTAACAGGCAATATTTTATTGTTTACTTTCTCAGTTGATACACTTAGTGAGGTGAAACTGCTGGTTAGTATTATGTTACAGTTTTTAAAAGTCTGCTATCATTTCCAACACTTCCCGGACTCTGTCCTACACTGGCTGAATAGTTTGTTTTCTTTCGAGAGGGTGCTCTGTAGTGCCAATGAAGACCTCCTTCTTGGCCTGGTAAACTACCTCATGTAGGGGCACCTCCACTTCACTACACATGAACAGTGAGCTGGACATCCTGTGACACTCTAATTACTCTCTTGCTTTTTGGCGGCCAAATTCATTAACTCACCGAATGTTTTGCATCACACCTTTAAGTGGCTCCGCTCACAAATCAGTTTTACAAGACTGCAACAGCACATGGAATTTTCTCCTCTCAACTCACTCCGGGAGTTCCCAGAAGTAGGCACATTCCGCACTGGAATTCACACTGCATGTCGAATTGATCCAATCCTCCAGTTTGCAGTGAGGTGGACGTGTGGATTCTGAGAGAGGCTTTCAATTGTTGCTTACTAGTGCTACTGTCTAAACCTCAAGATCAGAAACTCTGCTCTCTTTTAGGAACTCAGGGCAGATTATAGTTTAAGAAAAGAGAAATTTCAAAGGGCTCTACAAAGTTCTCAAGATTTAGAAAGTGGGACAAGCTAATTTAAGTCCTCTGGTAACTTGTTTCCCCCCTTGTTTCCCCCTTTCATGTGATATGCTCCCTGGTTCTGTTCATTCTTAATCTATCGAGTTATTTTTCAACTCCATCAATATCTTGGAAATAGATTAGAACCAAAGAATAATTTCTGTAGTATGCAGTAGCAATTTATCTGCTATAAATGCAGACAAGTTCAAATATTTTAAGCCCTGGTGACTTCAGACTCTATCAGCATGCTAAGCTTCTGTGGTATCTTTGTTGTTTCAGTTGAGAACAGTTTGGCATGGACAAACATTCCCAGCTAATAACAATAAAAGCTGAAGAAACAATAAATTGTCTTAAAACTGAATTATTACTTTAATTAAAGTATGGCGTGATGGCATGAGTCCAAGCAATCTTGTACAAAAATGTGAAATTCATAAAATGAAAATTGCCATAAAAATTCCATGGTGATAAAGGCTCAGTGTAACAATTCTGCACCAGCAGGTTTCCACTGTTCTACAAATAGATAAAAGACCTCTCCTGTCACATCCTGTTAGTCATGGATTCATTTCTACAGTACATTCACAAATGCTCTTCATTTGACTTTTAGCATTATTTTCAAAAGAAAAATCATTAAAAATTATAAAAGGCGATATACATTTTGAGTTGCAGTTCAGACCTAGTACGAATAATTATTGCACAGGAATAATGTGTAACTAATCACAATGTTAAGCTAACTGGGATAGGTTACCACCTGTATATTGTTCCATTTGGTCAACATTTATATAGCAAAAACACTTCTCAAGTTACTTCCAAAAAATGCACGATTGAAGAACAAGTTCTACTCTTAGATCAAAGATTAATTTCGTTGTTGCATGGTTGCAAGTTCCATGGCCATAGGTAATATACTGTGAGAGTGCTGAGTCTGTGTCTGTCTGCATTCATCTCACGAACAATGCAATGCATGAACAAGTGAAGGTTTTCTTGAGTTTCTAAATTACAAAGTCAGTTGATAGCAAGATAATTAATGAAAAGTATAAAAGTAACTGTTACAGTTCTTCAGCAACAGAAACACAGTACAGGAGAAAAAGCATTTCATTGACATGATTCTGAATGTCTGAATGCAGTCAGCCTGATACACATTAGAAAACTGCAAACGAGCCATAAGGTCAGGTAATGAACATTATCCAATACTCTCCACATTGAAAACATTTCACTGTAGCTCTCTGTCAGAGAGATCTGCCATATTCACCAATGCACAGTCAGAGTACAGATTTCTGAAATGGTTAAATTCAGAAAACAATATCTTGTGCACTGAATGTATTCTGTGGAATGGGATGGTGAATGGATGGTGAATCCCATAAATTCATCCAATTTATTTATTCGAAAATCCTAACATAACCAGTACTTGGAGTGTTGATGTCTAAATGCAGATAACTACATATGTCTGACAGAAAAAGAACTGCAAAAGATAATGACCATTCTTTAGAAAAATTGTCCATCATTTGACTTACATTTTTCAGCAAATATTCTTTCATGTTGTCCTACAGGAACTGAGGTAGATGCTTGGGTGGATCAGGAAATGCCACCAAAAACTCAACAGACTGAAGAAAGAATTGTATATCATTGGGTAGAATTATTTCTTCACAAAGCAGTGCACTGGACCAGAGAATCTTTTATTGTGTGTTTTTATCACAGTTTTGGTTTGAGACAGTCTAGTCAAGGAGAAGGCAAGTCAAGGGCTATCATCAGGCTCATCTTCATCCCACATTATTTATTATACCTTCATACTATTAGTTTCAATAATCATCTTATAACAAGCTCTGACTTATATTTAAATTAATGACAAATCTATCTTCTATCACAGAACCATAGCAAATCGAGTGGGCTTCACCATTCAGTCTCATTGAATATGAAAGAATCTCATTGGAGGATGTCATAGAAACATATAAAATGCTAACAGGAATGGACAAGATAAATGCAGGAAGGATGTTTCCTTTGACGGGGGAGTCCAGAACCAGAGGTCAAAGTCTAAGGATACAGGATAGGCTGAGATGACAGGAATGTCTTCACCCAGGCAAGCCTGTGGAATTCTCTGCCACAAAATACAGTTGAGGCCAAAGCATTAAATGTTTTCAACAAGAAGTTAGATACAGTTCATCTGGATAAAGTGCCTTGACTTCCACATCTTTCTCTGCTAGTTAATTCCATAGGTTCTAACTGAACAAACTTCTCCTCATCGCAATCTGAAACCTAAGACTGTGATTCCTGTTGCTACCACCTGGCCAGGAGAAACATCAATTTGTCCTGCTCTGTCAAAACCTTATATATTTCCATGAGATTCCCTCTTATTCATCTAAACACCAGAGGATACAGGCCTAGTTGAACCAATCTCTCCTCGTACAACAAATCTAACTTCCCAGGAAATAGTCTGGTGAACCATTGCTTCCTCAATGAAAAGTTTATTTTGTTTTAGTTAAGGAGTCCAAAACTGCACATAATATGCCAAATTGGTCTCACCAAGACTCTATACAGCTGCAATAAATGAAGGCCTTCCTACTGTGTTCATATCAATATGCTCTCTGTATGCCTTTCAGAGAGACACACTGTACTGTGGGCTTCTTCTATTGTTCTTTCCAGATTGTTCTAACTTCTGCATACAGTGTGTTATTTATTCCCAATGATGTGCAACTCTGTGACATCATTAGCAAGCTTGCTCCAGGGTCCTCCTACCCCTACACAATAGAGTACCATTTGAAAACATTATTATAGAACAAATATTATAGTTAGGACTCGTTAGTAGATTGGTAGCACTACACAGGATCAAATTGTCAGACTCAACAATTAATTGCTCGCAGTCGAACATGGAAATGTGCTGAGCTATATAAATAACACTCGGTACCACAAATTCCATTATGGAATTAAAAGTTAGTAACGTTCTGATTTGAACAATTGTGTCCCTCCTATAAAATTAAATTCCAGCTTTAGCCTAACCAGCTTTGGATCCCTGCTTTGGTATTCTCCACCTCACTCATTAGAGAAAGGCATTCCACATCTTTCTTTACAACTTTATCCATTTATTCTGCTGCCTTCAAAGTCATGTGGACATGCATTTCCAAGGTTTCTCATTACTCCTACTTCTCTCAATATCTTCCCATTTGTTGTGGAATCCCTTACTTTGTTTGCCTTTCCCAAATGCATTCACTCACATGTCTCTCGATTAAATTCTGATTGCTATTTCTCTGCCCATCAACTCTTTCACTGACATCATTCTGGAGTTAACACCCATCCTATTCACCATCGTAACCAATTTTTATATCACCTGTGAATTTCATAATCAAGTCCCCCCATTAAAGTCCAAAACACACAACAAACAGCAAGTGATCCAACACAATCATAAATTACTGGAAAAACTCAGCAAGTCAGCCAGTATCTATGGGTAGAAAGCAGAGTTTCGGGTCTTGTGACTCTTCCTCAGAACTATTAGCAGCTAGGCAAAGGTTGGTATATTTGTTATAGAAGGGGTGGGGGGGGGAGGGGGAAGGACTAAGCGACAGGTTGAGAGAGAGAAATGCAGTTGGACAAACAAAAGAGTAGGTAAAGATCAGCCTTATCAAAGTTGGCCTCATCGAAACAGATGTGGCAGAGATGGAGGAACTGGAGAATGGAATGGAGTCTTTACACGAATGGTGTGAGGATGTATAGTCAAAGTAACTTTGGTAGTCTGTTGGTTTGTACTGGATATTGGTGGCCATCTCAGCAGAGTGAAGACAACAACATGAATTGAATTCCACACTGGCTGAGGTTATATGAAGGACTCTCCATTTCAACCTCACCCCTCACCTGAGGCATGATGGCCCCTCAGGTTAAACCACCACTGATTATCTCTCTCCAATGGGAGGGCAGCCCTGTGGTCCAGTAGGACTGTGGTGACTTTACCTTATTTGACCTATCCCTTGCACTCTTTAAAAGCAATTTGCAGATCAGCAAACCTCTGGTACCATTCCTGTATCTAGTGAGGATTAAAATAAATCTCAGAGTATCTGTTATTTCCACCCTGGCTTCTTTTAAAGATTTAATTCAATCCATCTGGCTCTGGTGATTTATCCACCTTCACGAGTATCAGTCTCTTCAGTACTTTCTCCTGCTTAATGATTATTGTATCTACCATTTCACATTCCTTCTCTGTAGCTAGATTGTCCACATCATCCCTTTCCTTTGGGAAGACAGAGACAAAGTACTCTCCAGGAACCGTAGGAATGTAGAACATCCAGACCATTGTGTGTGTGTGTGTGTGTGTGTGTGTGTGTGTGTGTGTGTGTGTGTGTGATCCACCATTTTAGCATGATCAAACAATTAAATGCCTACTATTCTAAGTAATTCTATAACATTTTAATGCTATTAGTCATCAAAAATCTATTAGTCTCAACACTGCCAACATCTTCTGCATCTATACATGGTTATCTACAATAGTCGATGGCACAGATAGAAGCTTCAGTGGCCATGATGGTATGTTGCCTCCCTACTGTAAGGGTCATGGATGTCTCTGAGCAGGTACAGGGCTTCCTGAAATGGGAGAGGATACAGCCAGAGGTCATTGTCCATATTAGCACAAATGATGCAGATAGGAGGAGTGACAAGGTCCTGCTACAGCAATTCAGGGAGTTAGATAGTAAACTAAAGAGCAGGACCTCTCGAATGGTACTCTCAGGATTATTCCCCATGCCACGTGCTACTGAGTTTAGGAACAGAGACAGAGTGCAATTGAACATGTGGCTAAGGAGCTAGTGTACAGGAGAGGGCTTCAGGTATGTGAACCATTGGGATGTCTTCCAGGGAATGTGGGACCTGTACAAGAAAGGCAGGTTGCACCAAAACTGGAGAAGCACCGCTATTCTGGCAGGGAGGTTTGATAGTGTCTCTCAAGAGGGTTTAAACTAGTGTGGGGGTTGGGGCGGGGGTGGGGGGCATTTGGTGGGAACTGGGGCAGCCAGTCAGTAAAATATAGAGAACAGAGAAGAGCCTGAGACTAAGGCAAATATAGCTAAGAGGAAGAGCAGTCGGGGAGAGGTTGCAGAACTCAGCAGAACTGGAGGCTTAGACTGTATTTGTTTCAGAGTAAGAACTATAATAGGTAAGAGGTATAAACTTAGAGCCTGGATTAATGCATGCAGTCAGGATGTTGTTGCTATCACATAGACATGGTTGAAAGAGGGACAGAATTGGCAACTTAATGTTTTAAACAAGACAAAGGAAAAAGCAAACGAGATGGGGGAGTTGTGTCACTGGTTAGGCAGCATACCCTGCAGTGAGGCATTATGGTTAGAGCTCAGGAATACAAAGGGTACAATCACAATGCTGGGATTGTACTACAGACCTCCCAGCTACCAATGGGAGATAGACAAACAGATATGTAGCCAGATTTTGGAAAGATGTGAAAATAACAGGATTGTTGTGATGGGTGATTTTAACCTCCCCCGTATTGATTGGGACTCAATTAGTGCTGGGGAGTTGGATGGCAAGCAATTGAATAGGTGAGTCCAGGAGGGTATTTTCAAACAGTACGTGGATAGTCCAATGAGAGAAGGGGGCCATACTGGATTTGGTGTCGGGAAATGAGCCTGGCCAGGTGATCTAAGCTTCAGTGGGGGAGCATTTCGTGAATAGTGATCATAATTCCTTAAGTTGTCGAGTACTTATGGATAAGGGCAAGAGTGAAGCTTGAATGAAAGTGTTAAATTGGGGGAAGGCCAACTATAACTGAATTAAACAAGAGAGAATGTGGATAGGGAGAGGCTGTTTGAGGGTAAATCCACATCTGACTAGGTTTAAGGCGGGAGGGGTAAGATTTAAAAGCGACCTAAAGGGGCAACATTTTCATGCAGAGGGTGGTGTGTGTATGGAATGAGCTGCCAGAGAAGTTAGTGGAGGCTGGAACAATTTCAACATTTAAGAGATATCTGGGTGGGTACATGAATAGGAAGGGTTTAGAGGGATATGGGCCAAGTGCTGGCAAATGGGACTAGATTAGGTTAGGATATCTGGTCAGCATGGACGGGTTGGACCAAAGGGTCTGTTTCTGTGCAGTACATCTCTATGATTCCATGAGTCTCTTAAGGACCAGTTGATTAGAGTGCAGGAAAGGCATGTTCCTGTGAAGATGAAGGACAGGAGTGGCAGGATTTAGGAGCCTTTGGATGACAGGTGAAATTATCAACTTAGTCAAAAAAAAGAAGCATACCTAAGGTCAAGGCAACTAAAAATAAATGAAGTCCTTGAAGAATATAGAGAAAGTAGGAAGGAACTCAAAGGGGAGTTTTAGAAGGGCTAAAAGGGGACCATGAAATGTCCTTGGCCAGCTGGTTAAGGAGAATCCCAAGGAATTTCTACATATGTTCAGAGCAAGAGGGTAGCTAGGGAAAGTGTAGCCCACTCAAGGGTAAAGCAGGGAGGTTATGTGTGGAGCCGGAGGAAACGAGTGTGATCCTTAATAAGTACTTTACATCAGTATTCACCAATAAAGAGGGGCATAAGTGATATTGAGATTACTCTTGGGCAGGTCAACATACAGTGGCTCAGTGGTTAGCACTGCTGCCTCACAGCACCAGGGTCCCAGGTTCAATGCACATTCTCCCTCTATCTGCGTGGGTTTCCTCCGGGTGCTCCAGTTTCCTCCCACAGTCCAAACATGTGCAGGTCATGTGAATTGGCCATTGAATTGAGGAGAAAGTGAGGACTGCAGATGCTGGAGATCAGAGCTGAAAATGTGTTGCTGGAAAAGCGCAGCAGGTCAGGCAGCATCCAAGGAACAGGAGAATCGACGTTTCGGGCATAAGCCCTTCTTCAGGAATGATCTTCCTTCTTCCTGAAGAAGGGCTTATGCCCGAAACGTCGATTCTCCTGTTCCTTGGATGCTGCCAGACCTGCTGTGCTTTTCCAGCAACACATTTTCAGCTCTTTCCTGATCTTTCCCCATGATTTAGACGATGAGATCTTCAAAGAAAGATAATTGAGTTTTGTCACTATGAAGCCTCCTGAAACCTCTCTGGACAATCCCACCTTTCACTGCTTCTGCTGGGAAGACCCTCAGGATCCTGTCATTCAGAAAGAGGGACACAAGAAGACGATGCAATCAAGCAACTTCACCAGCTTCAAAGTCATAGAATCCAGATCTTCTCCTTCAATTTGCTTGTGCTCATAAAAACCATTACTTTAACAATCAGGCCACTGCTGCCTCCAAGAACCCTGGTCAGTACCTCAAATGATCCAATGTAATCTTCTTCAAGATTTGCCATTTACAAATTGCGTGGCCATAATCTCATTGAAAGATGGACCATACTCAATAGGCCAAGTGACCCATTTCTGCTCCTGCATCTTATGGTCTTCCAAGTATATTTTATTCCTATCAGATTGTAAACATCTGTTTTAGAGTATGTCTTATCCTTTTCTTCTTTAGTTTTCAACCAAATGAAGTAAAACTTGAATTCCAGCCTTTTTTGCATAGTTAAAGGCCCCACTTAGCTTAGTATTAACACAGTACTAATCTGCAGACCTAGGCACGAGATTGTAAAGAATAATTATCATTGTGGTCAGAATTCACTCAAGTCTAAACAATGGTGCTGATATTGAAAATTCCAAGTGACCACTTCTGTGTTTAAATTCCTCTGTGCAATTTTTAACACACCAGTGAGAATGTTAGAGTCTGTGCTGTTTTAATGGAGTAGTTAACAGCTAATTTAAATGTATCACAATGTTAAAAATAGAGAACAGTTAGTGGAAAATACCACATCAAAGAAATGGAGGCCACGAGGTATCGCTCCAGAAAAAGGGTGTAATCATGGAGCTGAGGATCAAACGTATTATTTCCAAATTTGCAGATGCCCCAAAACTGGATGGGGATGTGACAAAGTAACGTCAGGAGGATTTGGACAGGCTGAGTGAATGGATAAGAACATGGCAGATAGAGTATAATGTGGTAAACTGTGAGGTGATCCATGTTAGTAGGAAGAACAGGGTGATGAATATTTCTTAAATGGTAAGAGGTTGAAAAACGTAGATGAGAAAGGGCCCCGGCTAGGCTTGTCAATCAGTCACTAAAGGCTAAAATGTAGGTGCAGCAAGCTATGAGGAAGTCAAATGGAATGTTAGTCTTTATTCCTGGAGGATTTGGATAGAGAAGCAGTGAAGTCTTGTTTCAATTACACAAGAGCTCGGGTAGGTCCAATGGGGAGTAATGTGTGCAGTTTTGGTTTCTTTATCTCAGGAAAAGTATAAGAACAGAACAACTAGGAGCAGGAGTAGGCCATCTAGCCCCCTCAAGCCTGCTCCCCCATTCAATAAGGTCGTGGCTGATCTTTTTTGTGGACTGAGTTTCACTTACCCACTCACTCACAATAACCCTTACTCCCTTTACTCTTCAAAAATCCATCTTTCTTTGCTTTAAAAACATTTAGCGAGGTAGCCTCAACTGCTTCACTGGGCAGGGAATTCCACAGATTCATAACCCTTTGGGTGAAGATTAGATTAGATTAGATTACTTACAGTGTGGAAACAGGCCCTTCGGCCCAACAAGTCCACACCGCCCCGCCGAAGCGCAACCTACCCATATCCCTACATCTACTCCTTACCTAACACGACGGGCAATTTAGCATGGCCAATTCACCTGACCTGCACATCTTTGGACTGTGGGAGGAAACCGGAGCACCCGGAGGAAACCCACGCATACACGGGGAGAATGTGCAAACTCCACACAGTCAGTCGCCTGAGGTGGGAATTGAACCCGGGTCTCTGGCGCTGTGAGGCAGCAGTGCTAACCACTGTGCCACCGTGCTGCCCATAAAGATGTTCCTCCTCAACTCAATCCTAAGTCTGGTCCCCCTTATGAAGAAGGGTTACACCCAAAATGTTGGCTTCTCCACCTCCTCATGTCGCCTGGCCTGCTATGTTCTTCCAGCCTCCTACCTGTCCCCTTATTTTGAGGCTATACCACTTAGTTCCAGTTTCACCTGCCAGTGGAAACAACATCCCTGCTTCTATCTTATCTATTCCCTTCATAATTTTATGTTTCTATAAGATCCTTCCTTGTTCTAAATTCCAATGAGTATCATCCCAATCTACTCAATCTCTCCTCATAAGCCAACCCTCTCAACTCTGGAATCAACCTAAGTTTATTGCCATTGAGGGATTTGTTCATCAGACTTGTTTCTGGGAAGGCACGACCGTCCTTAGAAGAGAGATTGGGCAAAATGGGCCTCTAAACCTTCGAGTCTCAAGGAATGAGAAAGGATTTCATTGAAACTTACAAAATACTGAAAGGGATAGATGCGGATAATGATTTTCCATTGTTCAGGAGTCTAGATCCAGGGAGTGCAATTTGAAAATAAGAGGATGCCACTTGGATTTAAGATGAAGGAAGCATTTTAGTCAGAGAGTTGTGAAGCTTTGGAATTCTCTGTCACAGACTGCTGTAGAAGTTCTGACTTTGAGTACATTTAAGGTTGAAGTTGACAGATTTCTGATTCCCCATGGTGGACCAAGTTATGGGGATGAGGTGGATAAAAGCCATTGAAGTGTTCAACCAGCCCTGGTGGTATTGAATAGCAGGGGAGACTCGGTAAGGTTAGTGGCCAGCCCCAGTCCCTATATTTCTAACACCCTGAGTTACTTACCTATTTCAAGCTATAATTGTAGATTTTGTATTTACTGAGCAGTGCTTCCTGGAGTAGAAACTTTGGATTGTTTTGTTCCTGTGGGCTTCAAGAGTCTGATGTCATAACTGACTGGAAACCTCAAGCCTGTCCTTGTCAGTAGTGAGTCTATGTTAGAAATCTCCTGGAGCGCCATCACCTGATTGGTCCCCTCTGTCCTTTCCAACAAAGACAGTCTCCAGGTTCTCAGTGCTGCAGATATATTTAGTGGGTCCGAAGCCTCAATAACTTCACTGTGAGAGGTTAGTGCAAATAAGCAGGTTGGGAACACAGGGGCACTTCAACATAAAAGACCTCTCAATGGCCTCACCATGGTGAAGAAATAAACAAAATCAAAGCTGGCAAGGCAGAAGGAAAGACCCGTCAAATTGAAATGTACTTCAAAATGGAGTTCCAGTATGACAAACCCATTAATTTCCAAGTGCTACTTTTTATTTTAACTGTTCTTTCCCTCTGGGAAATCCATCAGGATCAAGATCAGATCCTTCTGCTGGATGGGGATCAGCCACAATTGAAGCCTTTGGTGATCAAGGGCCTGTCAATGAGTCATGCAGACTCTGACTTATAGAGTCATAGAGATGTACAGCATGGAAACAGACCCTTCGATCCAACCTGTCCACGCCGACCAGATATCACAACCCAATCTAGTCCCATCTGCCAGCACCCAGCCCATATCCCTCCAAACCCTTCCTATTCATATACCCATCCAAATGCCTCTTAAATGTTGCAATTGTACCAGCCTCCACCACATCCTCTGGCAGCTCATTCCATACACGTACCACCCTCTGTGTGAAAAAGTTGCCCCTTAGGTCTCTTTTATATCTTTCCCCTCTCACCCTAAACCTATGCCCTCTAGTTCTGGACTCCCCAACCCCAGGGAAAAGACTTTGTCTATTTACCCTATCCATGCCCCTCATAATTTTGTAAACCTCTATAAGGTCACCCCTCAGCCTCCGACGCTCAGGGAAAATAGCCCCAGCCTGTTCAGCCTCTCCCTGTATGTCAAATCCTCCAACCCTGGCAACATCCTTGTAAATCTTTTCTGAACCCTTTCAAGTTTCACAACATCATTCCGATAGGAAGGAGACCAGAATTGCACACAATATTCCAACAGTGGCCTAACCAATGTCCTGTACAGCTGCAACAGGACCTCCCAACTCCTGTACTCAATACTCTGATCAATAAAGGAAAGCATACCAAATGCCTTCTTCACTATCCTAGCTACCTGTGACTCTGCTTTCAAGGAGCTATGAACCTGCACTCCAAGGTCTCTTTGTTTAGCAACACTCCCTAGGACCTTACCATTAAGTGTATGAGTCCTGCTAAGATTTGCTTTCCCAAAATGCAGCACCTCGCACTTATCTGAATTAAACTCCTTCTGCCACTTCTCAGCCCATTGGCCCATCTGGTCTAGATCCTGTTGTAATCTGAGGTAACTCTCTTCGCTGTCGACTACACCTCCAATTTTGGTGTCACCTGCAAACTTCAGTGATCACCATGATTAATTTATTCACGGAATGTGAGCATTGTTGGCCAGGCCCAGCATTTATTGCCCATCCCTAGTTTACCCATTGAGAAGGTGGGGGTGAGCTGCTTTCTTGAACCGCTGCAGTCCATGTGCTGTAGGTTGACCCACAATGCTGTTGGGCAGGTCATTCCAGGAACGGTGATATATTTCCAAGTCAGGATGATGGGTGGCTTGGAGGGGAACTTGCAGTTGGTGGTGTTCCAATGTATCTACTGCCCTTGTCCGTCCAGATGGAAGTGATCATGGGTTTTGGAAGGTGCTGTCTGAAGATCTTTGTTGAATTTCTGCATTGCATCTAGTAGACAGTACACACTGCTGCGATTGAGCATCGGTGGTGGAGGGAGCGGATGTTTGCGAATGTTCTCACTGAGCTGTAGCTCTCCACATATGCAGCAACAAAATGGTGGTGAGGCCATGAAATCAGCCTTAACATCCACCTTCAGGAGGGAAACTTCGGGAGCAGCTCCCCATTAGTTTATCAGCTCCTATGCCTTTGATCCTAGGGTGAGGTGATGGCCTAGTCATACTATCACAAGACTATTAATCCTCACCACCTCGGATTCAAATCCTGCCATGGCAGATGGTGGAATTCAGTAAAAATATGGAATTAAGAATCTAAAGATGATAATGAATTGATTGCCAGCAAAACCCATCTTGTTCACCAATGAATTTTAGTGATTAGTTCACTAACGAACTTTCGGAAAGGAAATGTGCCACCCTTCTCCAGTCTGGCCTATATGTGACTCCAGACTCGCAGCAATGTGGTTGACTCTCAATTGTCCTCTGGGCAATTAGGGATGGGCAATAAATGCTGGCCCAGTCAGTGAGACCCACATCCTGAATAAATAAAGGAGTGAAAAACAGTCCCAATATCAGGCTGAAATGTTCAATCGTTTAGAACATAGAACAATACAGCGCAGAACAGGCCCTTCAGCCCTCGATGTTGCACCCACCTGTGAACTATCTCAGCTCGTCCCCCTACACTATCCCAAAATCATTTATGTGCTTATCTAAGTTTAGTTAGAATTATTTGCTCTGCAGTCAGGCTATTGGTTCCAGAATTAGTAATTATAAAAATAGTTTTCCAGTCAATTCATGTAAAAATGAAACTGCTAATATTTAATTGAAATTGATCTAATTAGTGGACCACCGCATAATTTGATATAAACCTAGAAATGGCAAACAAAATGTGCCGATTTATATTTTCAAAGATTTCCAATGACTTGGTTTTGCTATACAGAGTCAGGAGCCTAATTGGGGTTTCTGCAGCTGTTCCCAAGGTACTTGGTTCCCATACAGATCCTGTCATCAGGTCAATGGTGAATTTGGTGCCCTATTTTATGTGCCAAGTGCTCCCAGGAGGAGGGAGACATCTGCTTAGAGCAAATCTGAAAGGCAGGTGGCACGCAACGTGGAGATTGCAGAAGTGAGACAGTAGAGAACCAGAGGATCAGCCGCAACGTGATGCAGAGATGGAGTTAACGGAAAACCTACATCAACCACTCTGAAACAATAACCCTTAATGTCAATGAGTGAGCTTCAGAGAAAACACCATGATGTTGATGGTCCCTGAATTACCGGCAGCCGCTGTGTAGTTAGGTGCTATAGGCCGTTTGGGTTTGCTGACCTGCAATTTGAAAATCAATTTCTGACCTTCTCTAGCCCATTAGCAATCTTTGAAAGTAGCAATACATTCCAGAGGCATCAAGGAACAGAGCCACCGTACAGAAGCATTATTTACAACGCCTACATATTGCTGTACTAACCCCCATGGGCAATTGAGAATCAAGCTCACGTTTTCTTATTGTACACTACATTTGTTATACCAAGATTGAGATTCATATCTTCCTCATATTGAATGTTTAAACCTTTGCATAAAGAACCTTAAAATGGAAGGTCTTTACTGAAAAATGATTCTATTTTAATGCCTTCCATACCTTTCTGTTTCTCACATCAAACAATGATTCATAATTGTTGACCTTAAACTGAAAAAAAATGTGCATACCACGAGGAAGCAAGACTAATTTGTTCTGCAGCTCTCACATCTGAAGAAGATATTTAAACATTCCTCAAGCTAATTTAAGATATTTTATATATGTATAAAGAGGTATGCAGAAAGGCTCAGGGTCAGTGAACAGTGTAAATGGTATCTAGGATACATTCTAGACAAAAATGCAATGAAGAGTAAGTGTTTTAATCCTGAAACTTTAATCCCCCCTACTTCCTGTTCAGGAATGAAATATAAATCAGGCACCATGGTGTGCAGCAATTTTTACTGAAAAGGATGTTGGCAAAAGAGGATTAGTAATGGTCAAAAGAGTTTAAGGAATTTAATCACACAATTTGTTGTAAAACTTTTCAGGCAGTGAGTGACCAATTCTTTTTTGTGCAGCCAAGGGTGAATAACAAAACATACTTTGAAAGTGATTACAAACTAGCCCTTACTGACACTCAACTAAATATATTTGCAGGCAGTTTCAATCCTCGACCAACGCATTACATCAAGGCATGCATATATTTTCATTATATATATTTTCATTTTTTTATTCTTAAGCTATCAAAATGGTGTCAGATTATAGTGATAAATGAAAGCTGTTCACTGTATTTTGTTGTATTTCACTGTAAAATCCACATGACAATAACAATCACTCATTCAAAATAGTTCATTCATGTAGGGCAGCAAAGATTTCGTTTGCATCAATTTGTAAATTTAACCCAGTGAATTATATTATGTTGCAGATTGTTTTAGAATTATGCAGCTTTACAGTTAATATTAAATACTAAGGTGAGCAATATCTAAACAGCAAACATTGGAAATTGGAACAACATTGTGTACTTGGAGCAGACTAATTAGTGCTAATTTGGAGCATCTCAAACCATCCATAATCATTCTTAATTTACTTTTCTAATCACAAATCAGCATAATTAACTGAGAAAATTTATTGCAGTGCATTAAAAGACAATATTTTTTTCACCACTCAATCGGAAATGTACCTAAAATATGACCAAATAACTATTCAACTCTTCATTTATCAAGCTCCTTAACGTGTAACATGTTGATTATGTTTATTATGTCGGTACCGTGTTTCAATGGACACGAATACTTTCTTCAGAGTGGTGCAAGGCAGCAATACCCAGTAATAATGCCAGGTCTCGACGATTTACCAGTCACACGAACAATACTTCTCGCAGAAGTACTGAAGTGGTACCATTGTCTTTCAGAGTGGCGACTTCTTAATTACCCACTAGCTTCACTGTCAAAATAATAACATTCAGATCACATCGAGGCAAACTGAGCTATTAAAATAAATCAGCCACTTATGTAACAAGGAAGTAATTTACTTTTAATGGTGATGACTGAAGTCCCAATCTATTATTTATTGCAATTTTAGCAAGATTTGAAGAATTTAAGAAT
Organism: Chiloscyllium punctatum; assembly: GCF_047496795.1. Classification (NCBI taxonomy): domain Eukaryota; kingdom Metazoa; phylum Chordata; class Chondrichthyes; order Orectolobiformes; family Hemiscylliidae; genus Chiloscyllium; species Chiloscyllium punctatum. Next base: position 153,517,034 of record NC_092740.1, read on the forward strand.
AGCTAAAAGGGTTGGCAATCCTACAGGTTAAACATTCTTTTTAGCAAGGTCTCAGTTTTATTTTTACGGAAGGTTTCTCTCCTTGAGGCCTAAAGGGTTTTCTTGCTGTATCTTATCGAACATACCTCATTAACAATCTACCCCAGCCCCAAGATGCACTTCGTCCTATACTCGGCTATTCTACCAACTCACCACACCCAAAAACGCACTATTGCATGGTATCAAGGATTAGACCAGTGTTTCAAACACCGACACAAGCTTTAAAAGTCTGTTGGGCACTCAGACAGCACCTCCAATCTGGAGCACCCCTGACACTTGCCCTGAACATGGCAGAGAGGGGAAAATTGGCGCTTTGCTTTGTAGACATGGACTTAGACACCCTGCTGAATGAGGTGCTGCAGAGGCAGGATATCTTCCTCCCCCAGAGCCAGCAGAGCAGGCCTTGAAACTAGACCATGCCAGCACCAAGATTGCCACCTGGGTCAGTACAGACTCCACCATCTGGAGTAACAATGTACAGCAACGTAGGAATAATGTCAATGACATTTCCAAATCCACCAGTGCATGTGCCATCATCTTCTCCCTGCTTCCTCACACACTCTCCCTGCTAATGTAGCCAATGCCTATCAGGAATCAGAGAATCATGGAATCCCTCTAGTATGGAAGCAGGCCATTCAGCCCATTGAGTTCACACGGACCCTCCGAAGAGCATCCAATCCCCCATCTCTGCAGCCCTACATTCCCCATGGCTAATCCACTAAGCCTGCACATCCCTGGACACTATGGACAATCTAGCATGGCCAATCCACCTAACCTCCACATCTTTGGACAGTAGAAGGAAATCAGAGCACCCAGAGGGAACCCACGCAAACACGGAGCGAACGTGCAAACAGTCACCCAAGGCTAGGGTTGAACCTTGGTCCCATGTGCTGTGAGACATCTGTGCCAACCACTGAGCCACCGTGCCACTCATGTTCTGTCATCCTCAATACCACATACAATAAAACTAACATCTGTGCTGCCCTCTTTAATTTCCCTCCAAACCTTCCCCTCTCTCATTTGAGGTGAAAAACAGTCCACAACTGCCACAAAACAGGTGGTTCACTCTCAATATTCACTGTGACTATCTAGAGTAGCTGCCTGCCAGTGTCTAAATGGGTATCGGAGAATGCTGTTGGCTTATGTGCTGGGCCCCCCAAGTGAAGGCTAAGTCCCTTGACTTGTCTGAGGGTTGCTGACAAATTTCAAGCTTTGTGTCTGCTCTAATCAGCAAGGCAATACGACAGTAACGCAGGCCTGGTATCTCCGACTGGGTGCGAAGGTACAAAAGGCAAGGTAATACAGGGATGCTGTGAGGATCCAGGTCTGTTCAAAGTGAGTGAATGCTAAGACAGCAAGCAAACAGTCTGGACAGCAGCTTTGTTCAGTCCATATGCTGGGTGTATGTCCCTAAACACAAAAGGTGCTTGCCGCTGTATTACACTGAGAGTCACCATTCAGCCCCAGTGTGGCAGCATTGAAGGGCAGAAGTATCCTATTGGTGGATTAGAGACGTGCATAAGGATTTTTAAAGGCTGGCAATGCCAGATGCCAATGTCCATGGACGTGGGATGCCTGTGGCCAATGCCCATAGAGGGTGTACCAAGCTATTGGTGCCCAGTGTCCAACCTGGAGGTCCATTGGAGCAAGCAGCGAGCTGAATCCATCAGGTACCTACTCAGACCTTCACAGTGAGAATTCTCGACAGTGGCAGACAGTGTGACAGAAACGTGGACATTAATGAGGCGAGCTGTGCAGTTAGTAAGGTCATTAACCAACAATAATCCACTTTGTAGGCAACTCACTGCTGCTTAGCAAGAATTTCATCTCGACACCTGGAACTTAGAAAACACAGCGAGTTGTTCCGACTGTCGAGTCAGGCCTTGATGGATTTCTCTCATGATTCTGCCACATTTCTCATCATAGCCCATTGTCATTCAGCTCCCTGTAAGATTCTGGCTTTTTTTTTAAAAGATGCAGAACTTGAAGTTGCTGGACTAATTTCCCTTATAATTAAAACAATCCTCAGCCTAATATGTTGAACTGAAATATTTCTTTCTGATGATAGACTCAACAACTGCGATTTATGACACATCCTAAATTAATTCATTTGATCCATGTTTTTTAAAAAAAGATTTTATTTGTGGGGAAAAATGTTCTGATCTAATTTTCTGCTGGTAACAATGACAGGCAAACTGACTTTCAGTAATAAGGCATATTTAAAAGTAATTATATCTCAATGAAATTATGTGCACAATTTTCAAGCAAGACCTATGTTTCATTCTGGACTTTGGCCATTGTTTCAAAGACTCTAAGCTTGTTGAGATATTTCACCTGAAGCCCTTGAGTATTCCAGTCTGTACATATCTACCTTGCACTGTTTAAAGTCTGTAACTCTGAAATTCTCACCTGAAATTATGCCAAGTAATATTACCAAACAAGGAATATCACCTCCAATTTCTTTGGTTTTGTTTTTTGAGATGTTTTTATAAAGTATTTTGTGGACATTGTGTACGTGTGGTAACATGTAGGGGAAATCTTCCAACCAGATATTGCCATATCTTCCAAATTGTTGAACTGCTTTATTGATGCATATGAAGAAGGGTCACTGGACCCAAGCGTTAACTCTGTTTTCCTCCACACATTCTGCCAGACCTACTGAGTTTGTCCAGCAATTTATGTTTTTATATGTGTGCAGCTTGGAGGGCATATTGTCCATTAATTCTGCAACTGAGCATTGAGCTATTTAAAATAATCATAATTTCCATGCTAAAATAACATGGAAAAGGAAAAATAATGAATAATCCAGTACATCAACATCACAAAAATAAGATCATCAGTTCTTCTTAGCAATGGTGACAGCACAAGAAACAGATTTAACTGAATCATAAGTAAATTCAATTGTTACTTGATTATGCGGACACAATTGGCTGGTCCAGTGGCTCAGTGGTTAGCACTGCTGCCTCACAGCACCAGGGACCCGGGTTTGATTCCATCCTCTGGCTAGTGTTGTTATGTAATTTGCACATTCTCTTGGATCTGCATAGGTTTCCTCCCACAGAACAGAGATATGCACTTTAGCTGGATAGGCTACGGGAAATTGTCCAAAGAGTCCAGGAATGTGTAGTTTGGTGGGCTCGCTATGGGAAAAGCAGGGTTACTGGAATAGAAGAAGGGGGAGGGTATGGGTGGGATGCTCTTTGGGGGTCAGTGCAGACTTAATGGGTGGAGTGGCCTGCTTCCATGCTGTAAGGCTTCTATGACAAAATCTAATGATTTTATTTAAATTATAAACACAAATCAGAGTTCAAATGTTGCTTCAACTTTCATCATACGCTACTAGAATAATTCCTAGTAGACATTCCTGAAGAAGGGCTCATGCCCGAAACATCGATTCTCTTGCTCCTTGGATGCTGCCTGACCTGCTGTGCTTTTCCAGCAACACAGTTTCAGCATTACTAGAATAATGTCAAGATTATACTCAAGAAGCACCCTCACCGAACTGCGCTAGTTCCTTGATCATTCCTTGTGCATTGGAATATATATATATATATTCCAAAAATATATATATTCTTGCAACCAGTTTTTCTCTGACTGGTCAAATATTTCTCTTATATTGCAACAGTAGTAGACTTGCCAACTTTAAGGGCATTTAAATGGTCATTGGATAGGCATATGGATGAGAATGGAACAGTGTAGGATGGATAGGCTTCAGATTGGTTCAACAGGTCGATGCAACATCAAGGGCTGAAGCAATGTTCAATGTTCCATATTCTAAGTTCAATATCAGATAATTTTCAATGTAGAAACTTATCAAATCTCAGACAACTCATGCAAATACACTACAGAAACCAAACAACTGATGAGGAAAAAAAAATGTTTATGAAGCCCACTCTGAAGAAAAGAGTTAAAGCAATGACGAAAATGAAGACACTTGCCTCTTCCTAAAGGACCTCTTTTTGCACAATAATTCCTCCAACAATGTTTTGTCTCCTCTCGTTTGGAAAATGCAACACTATGTATACCTGCACTTAGATTGTGTCTCTAATCATTTCCCAGAAGAATCTTTCCTAACATTTTTATGATTGCTCAATAGTAACTAAGTTTAGTAATTTGCAATACATTATATCATGTCAGTATGTTAGCATAACGGTGATGCTTCAATGGGGCTTAATACTGCTATAATCAAACAAAAATGCCTTATACATTCTGCAGTTCATAATTTTCATCAATAGAAATGGCATATTGGAATTGTCTGTGATGAATTATGTATTCGTTTGGCTCATAAAGCATTTGGCATTTTTCCTGGAGCAGTTGCTAAAGTCTGATTTTCATAAAGAAAAGAATACTCCCAGTTCTAAAGAAAGCTCAATTATGACCCACAGTGAAGAAAATTACAAGTTAGTGTTACTCTTCAATGCAACTAGCTCGGAAGAGTTTGCAATAAAAAAAAATAGAAACCTGAAAGCAGCTGATTTGGACAATGATGTCGGCTAACTTCTGTAAATTCAGTTTTATTTATAAGACTAGTCCATCCTTGGTGTTGTTAGAAAACCCAATCATTATGCAGTCAGTATTATCCCAGGCATTTAAAAAAATCAACGTTATTTTATGTGCCCTGCAGTAAGATAAGGATGGATATTTAAAAGTTTAATTTACATAGTTAATGTGTCAACATTTTGATTGTAGTTGTGCAATACATTATCCATAAATATGAGTTACTTGAAGACAGCAATCAGAAGTGAAGTGAATTCTTGCTGTCACTGTAAAACAAAAATAACTAACATAAATCAAGAGTGCAATAGTCATCTTAATGTAACAACTGAAAAGTATGAAATGGAGGTAACCATTAATAAAAAAAACTAAAATGGAAATGAACTTGCTTGAATGAATGGAATAAATGGACCAGATCTTGCACAATTCATAGGCTGCTGAAATATATTATCTGTGTGATTGCGACCTGAGTGACTGCTGCATGGACAACTCTGATGTTCTTTGTCTTGTTTCCTCAAAACTACACACATAGACAGAAGCATGGACATCACCAGGCCCTTGGAGAAACCTGCAAAATGGCAGGGCAATTTAGATTTCAGTCTGTAATACAGTCTGTCATGCTTATTCAACTGCTGCATGAACTCCTCTAACTTCAACTAATGCTGATGTTGCTAATGTTGATCTTGCTTTGCTCGCCTCCTGTGTAGCCATAACCCTATGTGCCTCACTCTGTCTAAACACCCTATGATCTGTATGTCCTTGTATGTGTGGAAACATGGCCTGTGGACTCTGTATTGTGGACTCTGTATACCCATACCAGTTCTGGAGCAAGTGAGTCTTGCTGTTTTTCTTACTCACTCTAATGGGGGAATGTAATCTGGGAACATGTAAATTAAATAAGTGATGAAGGCCATGTTCCCCAGTCTCCAAATACAATTGGCATTTCTATTTTAGAAAAGAACGAAACAGTTATTCAATCATTTCTATTGTCACAAACTGAAGAGTATTTCTCATCAAATGAATGTGAAAGGTATATCTGCCTTTAATTTTATCATGTAAAAGAGTGATTTTGCATTATGTTTGGAACTAGATCGTTGCCTGACATGACACCAGCTTTATGCATCCTGACTAGAGACAAAAAAACTGCAGATGCTGAAATCCAAAGTAGACAGGCAGGAGGCTGGAAGAACACAGAAAGCTAGGACCTGACAAAGGATTAAATCCGAAATGTTGACTTCTCCACCTCCTGATACTGCCTGACCTGCTGTGTTCTCCCAGCCTCCTGTTTGTCTATTTATGCATCCTGATAGCTGGTGTATAACGTGAGAAAAATTACACTTCAGCAATTATTGTGTTTGCAGTCTGAAACTCTCCATGGGAAAATGATCTTGAAAGGCTGCAGTAAACTGCAATGTCTCAAGGCAGACTCCACTTTTCACACAGTAAACCGGACCAACAGATAGATCATCGAACGAGGGATGTGCAGTGACTGAGGTATTCAACCTCCCACAACCACAGCCCTCATCCATTGTGCTCGGTGTGCTCGGTGTCTCTCTCGGCAGCTGATCTCCAGTGGTTTCGATTTATTTAGGCTTCTAAATGCCACACTCAAATTCTGCCTTGTATAATTCCTTCACCTTCAACTCTATCTCTCTCAATTGAAATCTTTCTGCAGTGATTGTAATGTGGTCAGCCTGGTGAACTTCATAGAGTATGGGTTCCCAGATTGGGACTGTTAATCTGGTCCAATCAGGCAGCCCTGGCTGACAGATAGAAACAGGAGTGTCAGACATTCTGTTTACTGTCGAAGCCAGCTCTGTTCTAGCTGAGTCAGTGTCATGTACTATGTACGTGTGAATAAAGGGTGACTTGGTTACAGGTTACTGGCCCCTGTGCAGTTATTTCACCTTCTTTCTCTCATTATTTAATTACTTTTCCATCTGAGTTAATATTAATTTCACTGTACATAACCCTCTCTGATTTAGACTTGTGTCCATTTGACACGTTTTCAATTTCACTGGTTAAGGAGATACTTGTACACAAGTCCCAGATGGTCACATAGAGGTATTATTTGCCACATTATTTGATTGTCCTTGTGACAGCAACTAGCCATGCAATACCTTTAGAAATCAATGGAAAAATGCAAGTCTGAAGAATGCTTGGTGTCAATCACCTTTATCATGACTAGGCCTCTTCAATGATTCACAATTCCTCTAAGGAGCCATGAATCGCACCTGCTTCCAAAATAGACCCAACCCCATGGGAATAGTTGAGGGGCTAAAATATCCAACCCTGTATTGGGGAAGGCTGCGTGTGGATTGCTGGCCAGAGATATTTATTTTCCAATCGACCTCTTCAGAGAGGTTATGGAACACCCAAGGAGCAGTAGGACTTGAAGTGGGTCTCCTAGTTCAGAGGTAAGGACACTGTCTCTTCACCTCAGCAGTTAATAGTCTGAGATGCTACTCATACACTTGAACACTTCCATGTTTAAAAATTCAATACAATAAGAATGGAGATGGAAATCCAATCCCATTCATTGATTCAAACTCCTGCCGAGCTCCACTGAAAATCCAGTTCCCAAATATCCATGTGGTAATAATTCCTTGTTGATACAACAACTTCCAAATATTGATGCTAAGATGTTTTTTGCAAATTTGAAACTGTGCCCCCAATCCTGATATTAGATTAGATTAGATTACTTACAGTGTGGAAACAGGCCCTTCGGCCCAACAAGTCCACACCGCCCCGCCGAAGCGTAACCCACCCATACCCCTACATCTACATCTACCCCTTACCTAACACTATGGGCAATTTAGCATGGCCAATTCACCTGACCTGCACATCTTTGGACTGTGGGAGGAAACCGGAGCACCCGGAGGAAACCCACGCAGACACGGGGAGAACGTGCAAACTCCACACAGTCAGTCGCCATAATTGTGCACTATCTCTATTTTCCATGTTACATTCTGTCAAAGCTAAAAAGTTTAGATGTCTTAATTTTGTTTCTCTCGGGTATTAGGAAGGATCAGCTTAATGATTCACTCAAAGCCTGAGTGCTTTTCTTGTGTTTCAAGGGGTAGACATTAAATTGAAGATCTGGAGTGACTGACACACCAAATGATTTGGACCAGTTTTCCTTTGACTTGCATTGTGCATTTTAATGATAAAGTTGTTGTATTCATTTTGCGTTATGCATTAAGTCTCTAGTGATTAAATGTGTTGAGTGTTGAATTTACTTTATACTCTTAGATCTCTTTTAACTTCTTCCATAGCTCTTTCTCACTATTCACATCGCCAATACTTTTGTGCCAAATTCAATACTTCATATTTGTTCATATCAAATTTCATCTTCCATTGCTCAACCTAACAAGTACGAGGGGGTAACTCCAAACTGTGTGCTCTCTGCAGGAAGCCTTTCCCACCAGAAACATTAAGAAGGCATTTGGCTGTTCACAGCCATTCATTCTTTGTGTGCATTCAACTTCTGTTTGCGGTCTGAGCAGTGAGTCTCCTTCTGTGTAGTATTTCAATGAAATAGAAGAACTCTTGCCTGCTCATGAAAAGATTGTAAATTCACGTCTTACTGCAGAGACCTGGGAGCTAAATATAGCTGGTGCCCATGTGAATTGAGTGGCCTGTGAGACTAATGGAGCAGGTGGTAGGATCTCGCATTTGAATATTCTTCATTTGATCTTCAGTCCTCATGTGAGTCCATATAACACTCTGCTACAATGCATGCAGCCCTCGGGCTCACACTGATGTCATTCAATATGGCAGCTAACAATTCCAAATGCCTTTGCACTTTCTGTCTGGTGGATCTCCCACCTTTTCAAGGTGAAGCACTTCTCTTCTGCTGCGGTCTCACAGTAGCAACGCCTCCAGGAGCACTCTTGCCCAAACACGCCTCTATAATGACCCACCCACCCATTTGGTGCCCAATTTTAGCCCTATTCCTGGCCAATCAGGGACCGGTTCACCACTCACTGGATATTTTCCCAATAGCCAGTTTCCCTGGCATGTGTATCTTATCAAAACTCTTGTTGTGCACCCAGTTTGAGGGCTGACACTCCGAAAGTGCCCTGCTTTGTGAGCGACATTCATTCCGAACACATCAGAGAAGGGGAAAATTGTGCCACCATTCTCTGACAGGACCTGGAGGAGCAAACGAGGGCTGTCATTCAGCCAAAGGACCACCAGAGGAGATGTTCCATGCGCTTCACCACCCCAAACCCTGGCAGCCTGGTCTGAAGTCACCACAGGGGTCAATATGACCTCCGTGGTGCAGAGGCATGGCCAGCAGTGCTGGTTGAAACTCAGGGGCCCACTCAGCAGTGTCAGGGTAAGTGCCACACTCTTCTCTCTTCTACCTTGCGTGCAGTCTACCTCTGTGACTGCACCCACCTCCCAGTAAGGGTCTGACACTGCCACTCCCACTATTGCCTAGGACATCTTCCCTCACTCACTGTTCCCTCCTCAGCCTCACCCTCCCTCACCTCTAACCCCACTCTGTACGACTAACCCACTCCTTCAGAGCACCTGCCCGAACCCACTGCTCCAGCACTGGCAGCTATGCCATCATCTCACTCAATTCCTCCCTTTCCCTCATTCCAGGAGAAAACAGGCCAGAATAGAAAGGAAAGACTCTGGATAAGTGGGGAAGGTGAAAGGGACAGAATCCTGTCCCTCCCAGGAGAAGGCATGGACAGATCCTGCAGGATCCACTGTGATTCTGACATGTATCCTGCTGTCAGTGTTATTCATTATACAGTAGCTCGAACCATTGGCCGCATCGCCCCTTGTGTCTTGCAGGTGCCATTGGGATGGCACAGTCTCTATAGAGGAACTGGCTGCTGTCCCAGAAACCACTTCTCAGATCTCGGAGAAAGAGAGTTCAAGGGCTTGAGAGGAGGCATCAGAGAGGCTCTCTCTTTCAGGCCTCTCACCAGCTCAGATCCTGGGGCCTCTGTAGGAACATCACGCTCAGAGAGTATGGGAGCACAAGCGGTGAGCAGTTCCCTGTGAGACCTCCAAAGCTGGCCAAGGAGGGAACACCGGAGTGCATTGGCTCTCAGGCCAGAGACTGGGCACCTACTCAGCCAGAGGGAGGGGAATAGCATGTAGTGTCAGAAATTGGGGAGGAATGGGAAGGCCTGGCAGGGGATAGAAGAGGGAAAGGTCGTCATTGCCCAGGGACTGCTGGACTGTAGCTACACGATGGGGATGATGTTGGCCCTAGCATGTGATCATCTGGCTGTGTCCACAGACCCACATCTAGAGCACTCCGGGTCTGCTTGATTTGCCCTCACAGCTGCACTCCATCACCCCAGCCATTGGTTATCATGTGAGAAGACATGATAACAGGGGCATGAGGAACCTAGCATCCCTGGTCTGTAGTCCCCAACCCGCACAAATAGATTCCTGAGTCCCTTTCCAAAGCACCCCTGGCCCCAACCTTACCCCACACTCTGATTTCCCCGACCCCGCACTCTGACATCCCCGACCCCCACATTCCCCCTTCCCTGACACCCACATTCCCCCTTCCCTGACCCCCACATTCCCCCTTACCTGACCCCTACATTCCCACTCCCCCAATCCCCATGCTCCCACGATCCTGACCCCCACGCTCCCACTTCCCTGATCCCCATGCTCCCACAGTCCTGGACCCCACAGTCCCACTTCTCTGACCCCCACACTCCCACCTCTTTCACCCCCACGCTCCCACTTCCCTGACCCCCACACTCTCACTATCCTGACCCCTACACTCCCATTTCCCTGACCCCACACTCCCACAACCATGACTCCCACACTCCCAATTCCCTGATCTCTACAACCCTACTTCCCTGATTCCCACAATCCCACTCCCCAATGTTCGCTGGATGGACTGATCTGGAGGCCTGTGACCAGTGGAGTGTCACAAGGATTGGTGCTGGCTACACTGCTATTGGTCATTTATATAGACAATAGGTGCAGGAGTAAGCCATTCTGCCCTTTGAGCCTGCACCACTATTCATTATGATCATGGCTGATCATCCTTAATCAGTATCCTGTTCCTGCCTTATCTCCATAACCCTTGATTCCACAATCCTTGAGAGCTCTATCCAACTCTTTCTTAAACGAATCCAGAGACCAGGCCTCCACTGCCTCCTGGGGCAGAGCATTCCACACAGCCACCACTCTCTGGGTGAAGAAGTTTCTCCTCATCTCTGTCCTAAATGGCCTAACCCTTATTTTTAAGCTGTGTCCTCTGGTTCGGGACTCACCCATCAGCAGAAACATGTTTCCTGCCTCCAGAGTGTCCAATCCTTTAATGATCTTACATGTCTCAATCAGATCCCCTCTCAGTCTTCTAAATTCAAGGGTATACAAGCCCAGTCGCTCCAATCTTTCAACATAAGATAGTCCCACCATTCCAGGAATTGACCTCGCGAACCTACGCTACACTCCCTCAATAGCCAGAATGTAAATGATTTGGATGTGAGCATAGGAGGTACAGTTAGTAAGTTTTCAGATGACACCAAAACTGGAGATGTTCTTTGTCAGCGGAGAAGGTTACTTCAGAGTACAACAGGACCTTGATCAGATGGGCCATTGGGATGAGGAGTGGCAGATGGAGTTTAATTTTGATAAATGTGAGGTGCTGCATTTTGGAAAGGCAAATCAGGGCAGGACCTTTACACTTAATGGTAAGGTCCTGGGGAGTGTGGCTGAACAAAGAGACCTTACAGTGCAGGCTCACAGTTCTTTGAAAGTGGAGTCGCAGATGAATAGGATAGTGAAGAAGGTGTTTGGTATGCTTTCCTTTATTGGACAGAGCATTGAGTATAGGAGTTGGGATGTCATGTTGTGTCTGTACAGGATATCAGTTAGGCCACTTTTGGAATACAGTGTGTTCTGATATAACTCAATAGTTCTGTTTTTGTACAATCCCACGTTATAAGAAAATCTCGTAACAGCAGCACCCTTTAAACCAATGGGGCCGGAATGGTGTTATAGCCAATACAGGTAAGGAAAATTTGTGTTCTACAAATAATGGTCTAAATTCTTCAATCGCATTAAAGCCAATTCGCATTGAAGAAATATACGTTATAGGAGAACTGACTGTACTGCAATTCTGGTCTCCCTAATATAGGAAAGATGTTGTGAAATTTGAAAGGGTTCTGAAAAGATTTACAAGGATGTTGCCAGGTTTGGAGGGTTTGAGCTACAGGGAGAGGCTGAATAGGCCGGGGCTGTTTTCCCTGGAGCATCGGAGGCTGAGGGGTGACCTTATGGAGACATATAAAATCATGAGGGGCATGGATAGGGTAAATGGACAAGTACTTTTCCATGGGAAGGGGGAGTCCAGAACTAGAGGGCATAGGTCTCGGGTGAGAGGCAAAAGGTTTAAAAGGGATGTAGGGGCAACCAACTTTTTCACGAAGAGGATGATGTGTGTATAGAATGAGCTGCCGGAGGAAGTGATGGAGGCTGGTACAATTACAACATTTGAAAGGCATCTGGATAGGGATATGAATAGGAGGGGTTGGAGGAATGGTTGGTAAATGCTGGCAAATGGGACTAGATTAGATTAGGATTTCTGGTTGAGTTGGACTGTTGCCATACTGTACATCTCTATGATTGACCGTGGCCCACATTCTTGAGCAACCTGGATGGACATCTCTGGTTGGTAAGTGCCTGATACATCTCCCTGACTGGATCGGTGCCCACTCTCCCCCAGACTGGCCCAGCACTGACAATGAACCCCTCCCGGGACTCCAGAGCCTGGACCAATGAGCGATGACAACCCATTGGCAGGTACCTCCATGGAATTCAGTGAAGATGATTGTCCTTAAGGCATGGAGATCTGCTTGCTGCATGTGCAGTGGGCCTATCCTGTAAACTATCGGAACATGGTGCAGGAATTGGAATGACATAGCCCGCTACTCTACTGCAAGATGTAAAGTCGCATTAGTCCTGCCAAACCATAAGGCTATTCTGTCAAGAGAGAGAGAGAGAGAGAGAGAGAGACAACTGGTGGTGGTTTAACCTGAGGATTACCATGCCTCAGGCAAGGGAAGAGGTGGAGGAGAGTCCTTCATGGTAACCTGAGCTGGTGCAGGAATTGAACCCACGCTGTTGGCATCGTTCTCCTTTACAGACACCTTTAGGAACTTGCTGATGTTATCACCGTAGTGGGTTCAACCTCACACAGCGACGAGACAGAGCACAGGAAGGAGACAGATAGCCTAGTGGCATGGTGTAAAGACAACAATCTCTCCCTCAATGTCAGCAAAATGAAGGAGGTCTGTGCTTCCTAGGCATCCTGTATATGGAACAGAGAGGTGCCAAGAGGATTGTGAGATTGCCAGTGTCCATGGGCAAGGAGTGAATGTCACTGGCATCCATAGATTGTTCTCTGAAATGCTGTTAGCTGGTGAACAACATGGAGACTCCTCACAGCAAGAGGGTGACTAACATCGCCTGGTACCCACTCTGACTTCCATGTCGAGAATTCTTAGTGTTTCTTATTCATTCATGGGACATCAGAATCACTAACTGATCAACATTTATTTCCCATCCCTAGTTGTCCTTCAGAAGGTGGAGGTGAGCTGCCTTCCTGAACCACTGCTATAAGTTGACCCGCAATGCACTGAGGGAGGGAATCCAGGATTTTGGCCCAGTGACAGTAAAGAAATGGTGATATATTTCCAATTCAGAATGGTGAACAGCTTGGAAGGGAAATTGCAGGGATGGTGTTCCCATGTATCTGCTGCCCTTGTCCAACTAAATGGAAGTGGTTGTGGATTTGGATAGACCTGTCTAAGGATCTGGTGAATACCTGCAGTGCGTCTTGTAGATAGTACATACAATTGTTACTGAGCTTTAGTGGTGGAGAGGGTGAATGCTTATGGATGTAGTGCCAATCAAGTGGGCTGCTTTATCCTCGCTGGTATCAAGCTTCTTTAATGTTGATGGAGCTGCACCCATCCAGGCAAGTGGGGAGTATTCTATCACACTCCTGACTTGCGCCTAGTCGATGGTGGACAGACTCTGGGAAGTCAGGAAGCGAGTTATTCTCTGTCGTATTCCTAACTTCTAACCTGCTCTTGTAGCCACTGTATGTATATGGCAAGTCCGGTTGAATTTCTGGTCAATGGTAACCCCAAAGATGTTGATAGTAGGGGATTCAGTGATGGTAACACCATTGATTGTCAAGGGCTGGTGGTTAGATGGTTTCTTATTGGAGATGGGCATTACCTTGTGTGGGGTGAAGATTACTTGTCATTTGTCAGCCCAAACCTGAACATTGTCCAGATTTTGTTGGATTTGAACATGAACTGCTTCAATATCTGAGGGCTGTGACCGAGGTCTGTGTTTACTAAGCATCTTGTATGTGGAACCGAGAGGTGCCGAGAGGATTGTAAGGAATTGCCGGGGTTAACGGACAATGGGTGAATGTAGCTGGCATCCATGGATCATTCCCTGAAATGCTGTTAGGTGATAAGCAACATGGAGGCTGTTTGCAATAAAGTGGTGAACATTGTGCAATTATTGGTGAACATCCCCATTTCTGAAGGAGGGAAGGTCACTGATGAAGCAGCTGAAGATGGCTGGGTCTATGGCACTATCATGAGGAACTCCTACAGAGATGTTCTGGAGCTGAGATGACTGACCTTGAACAACCCCCACAACCATCATTCTATGTGTTAGTCAGACTCACTAGCTTAGTTGCCATGAGCGGTTAGATAGGACGTTTCATATTAATGAGGCAAGATGTGAGACTAAAAGTCATTAACAGGCGATATTCCCCCCTCCCCCAGTCAGCAACTTGCTCCAATCTTGCCTTGACACCCAGAAGTTGTTCCCAGTATCGAGATAAGCCTCGTTGGATTTCTTGCATGGTTCTGCCACATTTCACGCCATAGCCCACATTAGTCATGTCGCTTTGAGATTCAGTCTGAGAAGGCAACACATAGTTTTCTCACTGTCTGCATTGGGAAGAGCTCCCTGGGGAACGTTGCATCAGAAACCCTCTGAAACTCATTTTCACATCTTGTAAAATCTCAAATTCAAATACTCTAGGATGACAGAAGTACTCACTGTCTGTTTAGAGAAGGATATGGATTTAAGTTTATAGCTGATCACAAGACAATTCAGTTAGAGAACATGACCAGCTTAGTTTGAATGAGATTGTACTCACATGGAAATTCTAAGTTGACCTGATGATGGGCCCTGACCTGAAATGTCAACTCTCCTGCTCCTTGGATTCTGCCTGACCTATTGTGCTTTCTCCAGCTCCCCACTGTACCAACCCTGACTTGCTAGCATCTGCAGTCCTCACTATCTCCAATGCCAAGTGTCTGGCAAGAAAAGCAAATAAAGACCATTGAAGACTCAAACATACCACAACCTAATCTCAATTTATGTGAACTTTCTCAGTGCAAAACTGCCAATTGATACCAGATTGATCACACTGTGATGGTTTGATTCAATTAGATTGGCTAACATGTAGGTGTTGGCTTGTTCACCCATCTGTCCAGTCAGGCACATTACCCATATTTCCATTCTGCTTAAAGAAGCATCGCTGTTGTTAGGAGGACACAGCAAGGAAGAAGCTACATTGTGCTACTGTAGGTGGGAGAGAGAAATGGCCTCCATTATGAAGTTTCCTCTCAAAGTTTAGAACTTTACAACTGGTCACTCGTGCTGGGACATCAATGTGCAGGGGGAGACGGGGTTTCTGCAGTAACAGCTGTGGCCAGGTAGGTAAAGGTGGGATGGGATTGGAGATGCAGAGACTTCAGGGTTTTCCTGGAGCTCTGAACCCCAATCTGTTGCTGGGGGTCAACTAAGGCAGCTACCATGCTCCTGATTTCACAGGAGAGCTCACAGACCATCAGGGAATCTCCAGTCACCTTCTGATCAACAGTGTTAATTACAGGCAATATTAAGCTAGAGAAAGTTCAGAAGAGATTTTCCGGGGTGTTTCGTGTACGGAGGGTTTGCGTTATAAAGAAAGGCTCAATAGGCTGGGACTTTTTTCACTGGAGCGTATTACATTGAGAGGTGACCTTAAAGAACATAGAACATTACAGCATAGTCCAGGCCCTTCAGCCCTCATTGCGCCAAACTGTGAAACCAATCTGAAGCCGATCCATCCTACACTGTTCCATTCTCGTCCATATACCTATCCAATGACCATTTAAATGCCCTTAAAGTTGACGAGTCTACTACTGAAAGTTAAAGAAGTTTATAAAATAATGAGGGGTATAGATACGGTTAATGGTAATTGTCTTTTCCCTGGGATGGGGGATTTCAAGACAAGGGGGCACATTTTTAAGGTGAGAGGAGAGCGATTTTAAAAAAGACAAGGGGCAAATTCTTTACACAGAGGGTAGTTTGCGTCTGGAATGAACTTTCTGAGGAAGTGGTGGATGTGGGTACAATTACAATGTTTAAAAGACATTTGGATGGATACATGAATAGGAAAGGTTTGGAGGAATATGGGACTGGAACAGGCAGGTGGGACTAGTTTAGTTTGGGATTATGTTCGGCATGGACTGGTTGGACCAAAAGGTCTGCTTCTGTGCTGTATGTCTATGAATCTATAACATCATAATGACCTTAATAATTATTCCACTGCAACAAGTGACTGGCCTGTCAAAATTCCTCCTCTGTTCTCACTCTATCTGCTTCTGAAAATACCCTGGCAATTTTGTTACAAGTTTGTGACAAAAAAGTACAATATTGAAAACTTTAGTAAAAGTATGTGCAAATGATTGCTAAGCATTGTATACTATTGTTAAATGTTTGCATTATTGTTACATTTCACTGGTGATATATAATGGGAGATATCAATACCATGGCCTCTTACTTTGGTGGAGAAAACATAAATCTACACGTGTACAATGAAATATTTGCATGGGATGTTTTAGATTTGTCACTGTGGTATATTATCCCTTGCAGAGCTGCATATTTCAGCAGTTAATTACCGGAGCAGATTGGTTTTAGTGAGTTTCAAACAAACCTCAGTTTCTTCCAGCTAAAGAGTGAAGGTGTGATCCTTTCTCAAAATATTTTCACATTATAATCTGTTTTCCAATTTTACTGAATACCTAGAGGAGGAGCTACAGTACATGGCTAAAAATCTGAAATCATGTCATAACATTGCAAATTTACAATGTAACTGCCATACAAATTCATTTGTTGTATAAATAGTGCATATGATGTTAAGCAGTGGAATAACTAATTGACTGATCTCACACACTAAAAACCTTGCAACTTATTTGATATCCTCACTGGTGTCATAAACTGTGTGTTTAATTATTCCCTTTTGTATTCTCAACTTAGACAGTACTTCCTGTATAAACTATTAAATTCTAGAAATTGCAGCATAAAACATCAGTGAAAGCTAATTTTAAAGTGTTCTCGTGATTTCTTCCTGTTTTGCTGTCAAATTACTTATAGATCCCATTACTGCTTCCTTGCCTGCGCATGTTTCTTCCAATCAGACAAGTTAAATTGTATGGTCGCAAGACCAGGTTCAGAAACTGTCACAGAACAAAAACTGCTGGTGAAACTCAGCAGGTCTGGCAGTATCTGTTGGGAATTGAATTGAATTGAACTTATTGTCACGTGTACTGAGGCATAGTGAAAAGCTTTGTTTTGTGAGCAATACAGGCAGATTACATAGTTAAATAACTTAGATAAGTAAATAATAGGTAAACAGCAGCAAAAACCAAAACGCAGGTACAGGCGAATGCTAGAGTTTGTGAGTCTATTCAGTATAGAAACTGTTTTGAAACCAGTAGATGTGTGTGTGTGTGTTCAGGCTTCTGTACCTTCTCCCCGATGGTAGAGGTTGTAGAAAAGCAATGCCAGGGTGGGATGGATCTTTGAGAATGCTGGCGGCCTTTCCTTGACAGGGCACCTAGATGGATTCTATAGATGGGAGGTTGGCCTTTGTGATTGTCCGGGCCGAGTTCACCACTCTCTGTAACCGTCTCCGATCTTGAATGGTACAGGTGGTGCTGCATCCAGACAGAATGCTCTTGATGGCGCACTTATAAACGTTGGCAAAGGTATTCGCCGTCATGCCAAATTTTCTCAGCTGCCTGAGGAAGAAGAGACGTTGTTGGGCCTTTGTAACCAGTGCGTCCACATGAAGACTCCAAGAAAGCTTGTTGTGGATGACCACTCCCAGGAGCTTGACACTCTCCACTCGTTCTACCTCTGTGCTGTTAATGTGTAGGGGGGGCATGAGTAACATCCCGCTGAAAGTCAATAATGGGTTCCTTGGTTTTGCCAGCATTGAGAGCTAGGTTGTTCTCAGTGCACTATTTTTCCCGGTCTTCCACCTCTCATCTGTAGTCTGTTTCATCAACATCTGAGGTTCGACCGACTATGCTGGTGTCATCAGCAAACTTGTAGATGGCATTAGTCTGGTATTTGGGAGAGTGCAAAGTTAAGTTTCAAGTTCAGTGACTCTTCATCAGAACGTGTATTGTGCTGGAATGATATTTCTATTTCCTGTACAAATTACTATGACTGTTAATATTGAATTTGTGCCAGAGTTTGATTAAATTAGATTCCCTACAGTATGGAAACAGGCCCTTCAGCCCAACGAGTCCACCCCAATCGTCTGAAGAGTAACCTACCCAGACGCATTCCCCCAATCTATATTTACCCATGACTAATGCCTCTAACACTATGGGCAATTTAGCATGGCCAATTCACCTGGCCCACACATCCTTGGACTGTGGGAGGAAGCCCACGCAGACACAGGGAGAATGTGCAAACTCCACACAGACAGTGACCCAAGGCTGGAATTGACCCCTGGCACTGTGAGGCAGCAGTGCTCACCACTGAGCTATCCTTCCACCTGTGAATTTGTGTTTCTGGGTTCGGACAATCAAAACTAATTCAAGCCTTTATTTCACAAATCTGGAATACATTTCAAAATCGCTGTTTAACCACTGGTTAGGCCACTTTTGAATACTGCATGCAATTCTGGTCTCCCTCCTATAGGAAGGATGTTGTGAAACTTGAAAGGGTTCAGAAAAGATTTCCCAAAAAGTTGCCAGGGTTAGAGGATTTGAGCTATGGAGAGAGGCTGAATAGGCTGGGGCTGGTTTCCCTGGAGCATCAGAGGCCGAGGGGTGACCTTGTAGAGGTTTATAAAATCATGAGGGGCATGAATAAGGTAAATAGACAAGGTCTTTACCCCAGAGTATTGGAGTCCAAAACTATAGGGCATAGGTTTAAGATGAGAGGGGAAAGATTTTAAAAGAGACCTAAATGGCAACTTTTTCACACAGAGGGAGGTGCGTGTATGGAATGAGCTGCCAGAGGAAGTGGTGGAAACTGGTACAACTGCAATATTTATAAGGCATCTGGATGGATATATGAATAGGAAGGGTTTGGAGGGATATGGGCCAATTACTGGCAAACTGGACTAGATTAGGTTAGGATATCTCGTCGGCATGGATGAATTGGACCAAAGAGTCTGTTTCAG
The DNA here is from genome assembly GCF_047496795.1 of Chiloscyllium punctatum. Lineage (NCBI taxonomy): Eukaryota > Metazoa > Chordata > Chondrichthyes > Orectolobiformes > Hemiscylliidae > Chiloscyllium > Chiloscyllium punctatum. The sequence goes on from NC_092740.1 coordinate 153,536,064, forward strand.
TGCTGTACAATTCTATGACTCTCTGACTCTATGTCAAAGAGCAGCTTATTTAACCATTAACAATTCTTGTCACATTTTATACATTTGAAACCATCTTTTTGGGAATGCCACACAAGTGTTAAATGATGCGAGAATAATGAACTAAAACCTGACAAAAGGTAACATGTATTCTGCACACAATCCACACAGTTCAGCCATACAGTGCCACAAAAGGCAGTTTTGGGGAAAAAAGGCCAAATAAAGCTTTTTTCCTGAGAGCAGGAGATGCATGTTGCATTAGGGAATGGCTCTGAAATAGTTAATGTCAAAAGTGCATTAGCTCCACCCATTCTGTTGATACCTCACAGTGTGTGAGTGCAGAAATTAAGTTCTACACTAGCCTTTGCAGGGACCAAATGTGTTCTATGCTGTTCCCAGAAGATCTAATAATGATTCTGGACTTGTAATAGACTTGTTGTTATTGTGCAATAAACCATTTCGTTAACTAACAACAGTGCCTTTTCTGTAAAGACTCTCCTGTGATTTATCTTCTACCACAGTACAAAGTACAGATAAACCAACCCTTACACTGAACCATGTATTGGCAGAGATGGGAGATGCCATGAGATGCCAGTCGTGGCAATCAGGCTAACACCACAATGCGCATGTTAGATTTGATCTGAAAGCCATGGTTTACATGTAGTGAGTTGAGCATTAGCATCTCACATATACTTTATGTAGAAATATCAGCACACATCAAAATTAAGGACAAAAGTGTGCAGGAAAATCATGCGATTTACAAATGTCTGACTTATGAACCCTGGTATTTAAGAACACATACAAGGGCTGTAATTTTAAAGATCTGACATACAGATTTACTGTACTGATGAACTCTTATTTTATACTGTGCTGCATTGTGTTCTGACTTGCATATAAATCGACTTGAGAGTGGACTCAAGAACGGAACATGTTCACAATGCAAGGACTACCTGTAGTTCAAATTAAACTGTTACTTTGTAACATTCTGAGACATGTATTCTTGATGTTGACACTTAAATTCCTACATCAAGCAGTGAGTAGTTGCATTGAGATATTTCAAATCATTTAAATATGCACAATTACACCACATTGTTATCGAGCACTGTCTCCATTTCTCCATTCGCCTAATCAGATAAGAGATGCCCTTTTCTGGAAATGGGTGAAGTAGTGTTTCTATCCTTCCCTTGATTACCGTGCAGGCTCCATCTTCACTTGTCTTTGCACAAGCTGTTAATGTGCCTATGAATAGCCTCATGTTTTATTTTAACATAATTTGATGCCTCTAGTGTAAAGTTAATGCTTTATTCTTCATTCAATCTTTTTTTTTGTTTTGTCTACAGTTAAGATCCAGCAATGAGCCAGATCAGGAAATGTTGAATGACTGTCTCACTATTCAACCACTGCAGCCTGCTACATCACCACAAGATGCTGTGGACAGTACAATTGGCCAATCACCTGGACATCCCCATGACATGTATTCAGGTAAGCTTCCCAAAACTTCCAGAATAGCTTGGACAAAGTACATTTTAGTATTGCTGTTTATTTTACCCTTTGTTTCAAGTAGAATATTTTAATGGTTACTAAAAATGAAAGCAAGTTATAGGAGAGTTCACATAACTGGCCAGCGAGATAATGCAATGGTACAAATGCACTTCTCCAATCATTCACGTTCACCTCAAACAAAAGCACCAAATGAAGTGTGAATTATCATTTACAGTTACAAGTTTCCCGTGTGTATGGTAAGAAAAATATTACAATTCAATGCTTTAATTCCAGTCAGCCCTATGTTAATCAGTCTCTGCATATACATTTCATTCATAATCTCCAAACAATTGAATAGAGTCATATGTTCAAGGGGCATGTATGAGTGGTTGTTCGTGGGTCATCTGTTCATTTCTGAGGTGGTGTTCTTCCGCTGAGGAATATCACTCCCAAAGTGAGTGCTTGCACAGGATATGGACCAGATCTTTCAGATTCAACACGAAGGGCAATCAATGCTACCTTTCTGCAAACATCAATCTAGCAGTCACAAACCATTTATTACTTTCTGACCTGATGATTCCAACCTGTTCATAGAGTGATAGAGATGTACAGCACGGAAACAGACCCTTCGTTCCAACTCGTCCATGTCATGCATGCATGTAGAGTGAATAATCAACTGATATCTCCCCAGCAGCCATCGTTGCAGCTTCTATATTGTGAGATAGGGAGGACTGCAGACGCTGGAGATCAGAGTTGAAAAGTGACACTGGAAAAGCACAGCAGGTCAGGCAGCATCTGAGGAGCAGGAGAATCAACATTTCAGGCATAAGCCTTTCATCAGCTTCTTTTTAGCTGAACATTTGCATGCAAAGTGATTCAACTTCTTGAAGTGCTTTCCCGATTGTGAACCTGCTTCCTTGTCTTTGTGAAATGATATATGTAATGTTTACATCCTGACTCTGATACTGATCTTCCTGTTAATCCTTCTGTTGATATTTATTCCTTTTCCCCAAGATATTGCTCTTGTACAGTTTGAAATATCTGTCAGTGTAAAGCAAAGACTTGTCTATTCTTCTATTTAATCAGAGAGTCATAGAGATGTACAGCCCTACAGTCCAACTCGTCCATGCCGACCAGATATCCCAACCTAAACTAGTTCCATTTGCCAGCACTTGGCCCATGTCCCTCCAAGCCCTTGCTATTCATATACCCATCCAGATGCCTTTTCAATGCTGTAATTGTACTAGCCTGCAGCACTTCCTCTGGCAGCTCATTCCATACATGTACCACCCTCTTTATGAAAAGGTTGCCCCTTAGGTCTCTTTTATATCTTTCCCCTCTCACCCTAAACCTATGCCCTTTAGTTCTGGACTCCCCCACCCCAGGGAAAATACTTTGTTTATTTACCCTATCCATGCCCCTCATGATTTTATAAACCTCTACAAGGTTACCCCTCAGCCTCCTGACACTCCAGGGAAAACAGCCACAGTCTATTCTGCCTCTCCCTTTGGCTCAAATTCTCCAACCCTGGCAACATCCTTGTAAATCTTTTCTGAACCCTTTCAGGTTTCACAACATCCTTCCAATAAGAAGGAGATCAGAGTTGCACGCAATATTCCAAAAGTGGCCTAACCAATGTCCTGTACAGGCACAACATGACCTCCCAACTCCTGTACTCAATATTCTGACCAATAAAGGAAAGCATACCAAACACCTTCTTCACTATCCTATCGACCTGTGACTCTACTTTCAAGGAGCTATAAACCTGCACTCCCAGGTCTTTTTGTTCAGCAACACTCCCTAGAACCTTACCATTAAGTGTGTAAGTCCTGTTAAGATCTGCTTTCTCAAAGTGCAGCATCTTGCATTTATCTAAGTTAAACCCCATCTGCCACTCCTCAGCCCATTGGCCCATATGGTCAAGATCCAGTTGTAATCTGAGGTAACCTGCTTCACTGTCCACTACACCTCCAATTTTGGTGTCATCTGCAAATGTACTGACTATACCTCCAATGTTCATATCCAAATCATTTATATAAATGACAAAAAGTAGTGAATCCAGCGCTGATCCTTGTGGCACTCCACTGGTCACAGGCCTCCAAGTCTGAAAAACAACCTTCCACCACCACTCTTTGAGTCAGTTCTGTATCCAAATGGCTAGTTCTCCCTGTATTCCGTGAGATCTAACCTTGCTAATCAGTCTCCCATGGGGAACCTTGTCAAACATCTTACTGAAGTCCATATAGATTACGTCCACTGCTCTGCCCTCATCAATCCTATTTGCTACTTTTTCAAAAAACTCAATCAGGATTGTGAGACATGATTTCCCACGCACAAAACCATGTTGACTATCCCTAATCAGTCCTTGCCTTTCCAAATACATGTACATCCTGTCCCTCAGGATTCCCTCCAACGACCTGCCCACCACTGACATCAGGCTCACTGGTCTATAGTTCCCTGGCTTTCCTTACCACCTTTCTTAAATAATGGTATCACATTAGCCATTCTTCTGGCACCTCACCTGTGACTATCAATGATACAAATATCTCATCAAGGAGCCCAGCAATCACTTCCCTAACTTCCCACAGAGTTCTAGGGTACACCTGATCAGGTCCTGGAGATTTATCCACCTTTACCCGTTTCAAGACATCCAGCACTTCCTCCTCTATAATATGGACATTTTTCAAGATATCACCATCTATTTCCCTACAGTCTATATCTTCCATATCCTTTTCCACAGTAAACACTGATGCAAAATACTCATTTAGTATCTCCCCCATTTCCTGCAGCTCCACACAAAGGCTGCCTTACTCATCTTTGAGGGGCCCTATTCTCTCCCTAGTTACCCTTTTGTCCTTAATGTATTTGTAAAAACCCTTTGGATTTTCCTTAACCATATTTGCCAAAGCTATCCCATGTCCCCTTTTTGCCCTCCTGATTTCCCTCTTAAGTATCCTCCTACTGCCTTTATACTTTTCTAAGGATTCACTCCATCTCTCCTGTCTATTCCTGACTTATGCTTCCTTCTTTTTCTTAAACAAACTCTCAATTTCTTTAGTCATCCAGCATTCCCTATACCTACCAGCCTTCCCTTTCACCCCAACAGGATTGTTATCTCATTTCTGAAAGCTTCCCATTTTCCAGTCATCACTTTACCTGCAAGCATTTGCCCCCAATCAACTTTTGAAAGTTCCTGCCTAATACCTTCAAAACTTCAACTTTTAGATCTGATCTATCCTTTTCCATCATTATTTTAAATCTAACATAATTATGGTCACTGGCCCCAAAGTGCTCCCCCACTGACACCTCAGTCACCTGCCCTGCCTTATTTCCCAACAGTAGGTCAAGTTTTGCACCTTTTCTAGTAGGTACATCCACATACTGAATCAGAAAATTGTCTTCTACACTCTTAATAAGTTCCTCTCCATCCAAACCCTTAACACTATGACAGTCCCAGTCTATGTTTGGAAAGTTAAAATCCCCTACCATAACCACCCTATTATTCCTACACATAACTGAAATCTCCTTACAAATTTGTTTTTCAATTTCCCACTGATTATTAGGGTGTCTATAATACAATCCCAATAAGGTGATCATACCTTTCTTAATCCTCTCTCTACCAGAACATTGGCAACTTAGATCTTCTACATATGTTAGTAGCTTCCTTGAAAGTCTGCATTTCCTCTCAGCACATGTGCTCTCATGGCAGGATCTCTTCTACCTAAAATAATCACATCTCTGATGAAATCTTCATTTAGTTGTCCATAATCAAAAACGTCAACTAGATGTCTTGGTCACAACACAGACAGATCAAGCCTCCCAAAGCTGTAATGTTGAACACATAATTTTAATAAGTAACATTAACAGAGAGTTCAAAATGTGCCTTCAAACCCTTTGTAATTTGTCTGCTCTGGCTTTTCTGGTCCTCAATGAGATCAAGAATGCAATATACCTTCTATCACTCTTCCCCCAGCACTGATACTCTTATTTAATCTGGCTTCTTCATCAAACTTATAGCTACTTTATTTTTACTACTGAGATAGGAAGAAATTTCAATTATGTCTTATATTGCCTTTCTTTTCCATAGCACTTGGAGCAGGAAAATACTGAGCCATATTGAGTCACCCTACAATCCAAAGTTGCAGACTGCTGTTCTAATTCTTACTGCTTCTCGCAGTAACTGGCTCCCTAACAGCTCTGAAAATTTACACAATTTCTGACATCATTTTTCCTATCTGGTGTTTGAGTGACTACTGCTTCGAAAGAGAAAGCAGTTTACAACACGTATGACATGGGATGCCTGATATAAAGATGCATTTCTTCAAGCACGTTAATACAAATTTGGAAAATTAATCGGATCAAAACAATGATTTCAGAGAAGGTTCAGTGAATGTCATTCACATGTAAGGAGGCTAGATAGCTTCCAGTGGCACTGCTGAGATGTGAGCTCTCAGCCATTTCATTGGCTGATTACTCTCAGTGGGGGTGGGGGAGGTGACATTTTTTCCCTGATGGAATGGAATCAGGCAATTATTGACTGCTGAGGTAGGAGCAAGCCAATTGCAGATTGGAATATCACCAACCTTTACAATGCACGTAATTTATCCATACAAGCTGCTTCGTTCAAATGCCTAACGTGCAATAGATTTTTACCAACACATCAGGTTCTCCGTTTTCTCTCGTCTTTGGCTCTAAGAACAGCTATACTTTATTTTTTATTCATTTTGCACACAGCAGAAAGTTCTCCACTCCTCATTTGGCCCAGTCTGTTGGTGAAGATCTCATTGCAGTGCCCGCATTTCCCTTCTGACTTCTCATGTGTCTGTGTTGCATTCTTACTGAATCTTCCAGGCAGTAACTAAATTACAAGGAAAGAAAAGAAAGATTAGTACTAATTTACTATGGATGGCATTTGTTCAGTCTGCATAGAACGATATACAAGGGCTCGGTTTTATGTTTCAACCACTGGATAGCACTCCATACATTGCAATCTTACTGTCAACAAATGACATACAGAAAAGCAAAAAGTAAACAAAGCAGCTCACCGTTTGGTGCTCCTCTGGCCCCAATTCTTCATCTTACTCCTGAAAACAAAAAAATGCTGGAGATCACAGCGGGTTAGGCAGCATCCGTGGAGAGAGATCAAGCTAATGTTTTGAGTCAAGATGACTCTTCATCAGGGCTGACGTGAAGTGTAGAGGGCAGTATTTGTGCAATCATGTGGGGGTGGATTGCTGGGGGAGAAAGGATGTTGATAGTTCAGATTAGGTGATCGGAATATGAGAATGGCAGAACTATGAAGTATCCAACTGCCAAATTGCCCCTTTCTTTTAGCTTCACTTGTTGCATTCTCTGTCAGCAGGTCCTGTCTCCCCTCCCCTTCCCCTACTCCAGTGGGACTGTCTGTTCTTATCAGTCTGGCAGTTGGACACGCACTTGTTCTCCCATTCTCACATTCCGATCACCTCATCTGGACTATCAACACTCTTTCTCCCCCCGTACTCCACCCCACACTGTTGCATAAATGCTGCCCTCCACGTCAGCCCTGATGCAGAGTCATTGAGACTCGAAACGTTAGTTTGCTCTCTCTCCATGGATGCTGCCTGATCTGCTGTGATCTCCAGCTTTGGCATTGGTTGTTTTCCGTATAGATTCCAGCGTCTGCAGTAATTTGCTCCTCATCTCTATAGTTACTCTGGCAATTCTTGACTGCTTCCCAACCAAGACCTCTGTCAGAATAGCATCTGAGGCTTGATGACATTATGATCAACAGTTTTATGGCTGGATGTTGGTGTATTTTCTTCTCTTTTCAAATAAAGGTCTAAAATCGTAGCTTGCAGTAGGTTGATGGTTGAGGAAGTGTCACAATGATTCTCACTGTCTGCTGAACTATTGCTCGCTGTTAATTATATGCTGAGGTTTGGCTGCTAGTGTCCAATGACAAGGCTCCTTAAATGATTTCCTGTTTATCTGCAAATTAATGGCAAGAAGCATTACAAGTGCTGTTGATGACCCGAGGATAGCCAATCCATCTCTTGTACTTTGCCTCACATCTTATTCCATCTTGTGTTATTGAAGGTAAGGAATATTGTGACTGGAGTGTGGTGAGGTATCATAACTTGACAAACTGCACTTTGTTCTGCTATTAATTTGGATTCAACTGTATATCCTTAGGTAGGATAATTTGTTTTAGTCTTTGATGCAATGTGGACATAGCTTATTTGTCTCTCACGTCTAATGCCCATGGATTAATGGCTCACAGGACCATCTCAAAAAGACAGTTTTGAGTCAACCAATTTGTAATCATATGTAGGCCATTCTTCCCTGACCATCTGACCTGGTGCCAGGCACCATTCTTTCTGCCACTTTGTTCTAGGCAATTAGACAACTGTCACATCCTGCCAGTATTGTGTTGGAAACCAGCTGGGGCATGGAAGGAGGGCAGACTTTCCTCTCTCCTCATTGAACCCGATAGATTTTTTTTATGGCAATTGTCATGATCACCATGTCTTAGACTAGATTTCAAACACCAGACTTTAAAAATTGCATTTAAATTCCAAGAACCAGTGATTGGTCCTCACCTCCCGCCAGGACTGGGTGTCTGGATTACTCATTCCGTGACATTACCACAACTCTCTTGTCTCCATAGATCTTGGCGTTGTGGAAGCACATTACAGTTCCCATTTACTTGAAGAATCTTTTAAAGATACATTGTTAGCTCCTAACAATACCGAAAACAACTATTGATTTAATTATGTTTCACCAAGCGTAGGAAGTACTAAAAATATGTGAAATATTCAAACAAAGAAATAAGATCACTGTGGAAATAGCAAAAAAATAGAGTTTGGCATTCATACACAACTTTAATAGATAGGACTTGCATCTAATATTATAAAACTAAGTGCCTCCTTATGGCAATCGTTAGTATCATTGATTGTCTAATGAACAAAGACTAAACAAGTTGAGATTACTCACTGGGGTTTAGAAGAATGAGAGGTGGTTTCATTGAAACATCCAGGATTCATAAGGGGCTCGACAGGGTCAATGCTGAGAGATTGTTTCCCCTCATGGGAGAGTCTAGGACCAGAGAGCACTAATTTAAGACTGAGATGAAGAGGGATTTTTGCTCTCAGAGCGTTGTAGTCTTTGGAACTCCTTGCCACAGAGATCTGTGGGAGCAGAGTCCTTGTATGTCCTTAGGCTGAGATAAATTCTTGATCAGTTGGAGAATCAAGTGTTACAAGGAAAAGGCAGGAAAGTGGATGTGAGGAATGTTGGATCAGCCGTGATCTGAATGAATAATGGAGCAGGCTCAAGGGGCTAAATGGACTCATCCTGTTCCTATTTCTGATGGTCTTGTGGTCTTATCATGCATAGTGATGTATGCATGATGAGGGGCTACTCAGAAGATGGAGCATTGGTTTTTGGGACCACTGTTTCAACAGAAATATCAATGTTCTATGTTTTCATTGAATATTAGGTTATGTTAGAAACCACAATATTGTAGATATAAATGGACATTTATGTAAAGCCTCCATCTAATCAAAAACGCCTACTCCATGTTGCATGTTCTATATTTTCAGGTAATCCATTCTGGAAAGGTAAATCAAAGCAATGCACTCTCCAGGTCTTCCCTCTATCCCACCCCAGCCTGAACCACCCCGGCAAAGGGTCTTGGTTGCCAGTGGTCAGTTCGGGTGCCTGCTGGGCCAGAAGTCTAAGAATAAAAATGAGCTCTAGCACCTGTTTGAACAACACCCTCCAGATTGTTGGTTTGCACGCTGCCTCATGTAAACATGTGCCCCATTCGCTCCCAGCTTGCCGATGGGGACATTGAGTTAAAACTGAGAACTCTCCATCCAGTCAAAGGTGACACAAAAAACTGCAGCGATTGTTCTTCTGATGTGGCCAGATCAAGGCTGCTCAACATTCACTACAAAATTGTAAATCAATGTACAAGAAGCATGTTCCCAATTTCATTTTCAATAGCCAACTGAGAAATGTCCTCATAATATGTTTTAAATACAACTTCAGAAAAAGATTAAGTGCAGCTACCAATGTGATATTTTCTAGTTCAAGCCCCAACAGCATGGAAGCAGGCCATTCAGCCCATCAAGTCCGTACTGACCCTCCCACTCACACCGACACCCCTACTCTATAACCGCACATTTACCAGAGGTATTCTGTCCATGTCTGCACATCCCTGATGTGGAGGTGGAGGTGCTGGTGCTGGGCTGGGATGGACAAGGTCAAAAATCAACCGAAACCAGCTCCTCCATGAGGTGTTAGTGAGAGAGGAAGACAATTCTGTGTCTATGGTCTTCCTCTCTCACTAACACCTAATGAATGAACAGAACTCAGAAAGCTACTGTTTTCAAATAAACCCATTGGACTGTAACCTGTAATTTGATTTTTGACCTTGCACATCCCTGGACACTATTAGCAATTTAGCATGGCCAACCCATCTAATCTGCCTATCATTGGACTGTGGAAGGAAAAATCAGAGCACCCAGAGGAAACCCACACAGGGAACGTACAAACTCCACACAAATCACCCAAGGCTGGAATTGAACCCAGGTCCCTGATACTGGGAGGTAGCAGTCCTAACCACTGAGCCATCCTTTTTGCATGTGATCTGTTTATAGTCTTTACAACATCTAAGTTGCTAATTTGATTCAAACATACTGCCAGAACTCTGCTGTAGAAACTAGTTTGAGATCATCCAAATCTATATTCACAGAGAACTTTTCATGATCGACCAACCAAGGGCACATTCTGTCCTTTAATCTGTACTGGAGTTAAACTTGTAACGGGTGGTCAAAGAGCCATTTACTTAACTCACAACATCAGCTAGTGATGATGCATTTATATTTCTTTTTCATGATTCACATTCATGATTTATCGAATTTTGAGAAATGAAAGAATTATGTATCTCTGTTAGTTTTCCAAGAAAAATTGGCAGAGACTGGAAAATAGATCAATGTCTCACTCTGTCATTTTGAGGAGTAGCAAATGGAAGGGACTTTAGGATCAAACAGAATTGATTTAAAAATACAAGCTTAAATTTGGCAGTGTACAAAATACAGTATACGAGGAAATGAACATGGTGATAATTGGAAAATAAATTTCATTATCACAAATTTATTGGAATTGAATCAACCACAACATTGATGAAAGAATTAGATTAGCACTGACATAGAAAAATATGAAGACTTGAAGGAAGGGCAAAGAATTTGGATGAGAGAAATTGCTCCAGTAGGGAGGTTCCACAGGGATATCAGACTGAATGGCCTCCTTGTTTAAGTAGAGACTTCCTGTCAAGAATTGAAAGTGAGTTAGCAGGAATATATTTTTAAAAAGAAAGAGCTGGTTAATAAAAAGCAGACAAAAGAATTTTGCCTCTGACAATAATAACATGCAAAGAGGTTTCAAGTTCATAATATCATGTGGTACAACTTGCTCCATGTGATGTAAGGATGTATGTTGTGCAGAAGTTGTCCAGGAAGAAATCCTAAAGAACTGAAAATTCTAATAATGTTAAATAAAGAAACAAATATTTTCAATGGAGCTGCTGTGAGGAGTTGATGCAATTGCAATGACAAATTCCTTACAAACTTCTCACAAGCTCAAGGACCAAATGGACTACCTGTGATTCAAATTCATGCGTTCTTAAAGTGGGAAAAACTGCCACTCCATATAAAATCCCAACCATTGAGTTTGCACAAATAATAGATACAAAAATACTATAACCAATTAATGGAGACATTGCACACAATGATAATTCATTTAATTTGTTTTTAATAAAAGTCAATGGAAGACATAGTAGACAATAGACAATAGGTGCAGGAGTAGGCCATTCTGCCCTTTGAGCCTGCACCACCATTCAATATGATCATGGCTGATCATCCTTAATCAGTATCCTGTTCCTGCCTTATCTCCATAACCCTTGATTTCACTATCCTTGAGAGCTCTATCCAACTCTTTCTTAAATGAATCCAGAGACTGAGCCTCCACTGCTCTCTGGGGCAGAGCATTCCACCACTCTCTGGGTGAAGAAGTTTCTCCTCATCTCTGTCCTAAATGGCCTACCCCTTATTTTTAAGCTGTGTCCTCTGGTTCGGGACTCACCCATCAGCTGAAACATGTTTCCTGCCTCCAGAGTGTCCAATCCTTTAATAAATCACTAAACCACTTTGATGTGCTAAAGTTTATACTAATATTATAAAAAAGTGCTTATGGAGTTGAAATATGGTATTTTATGTTTGATGTATGAGTCAGAGATATACAGCATGGAAACAGATCCTTTAGTTCAACTCGTTCATGCCAAACTAATCGAGTCCCATTTGCCAGCACTTGGCCTATATCCTTCTCAACCCTTCTTATTCATATACCCATTCAGATACCTGTTAACTGCTGTATTTGTACCAGCCTTCACCACTTCTCCAGCAACTCATTCCATACACGCACCACCATCTGCGTGAAAAGTTGCCCCTTGGGTCCCTTTTAAATCTTTCCCCTCTCACCCTAAACCTCTGCCCTCTAGTTCTGAACTTCCCCACCCCTGGGAAAAGATATTGGTTATTTCCTCTATCCATGCCCCTCATGATTTTATTAACCTCTATAAGGTCACCCCTAAGCCTCTGATGCTCCAGGGAAAAATCCCCATCCTACTCAGTCTCTCCCTGTAGCTCAAATCCTCCAACCCGGGCAACATCCTTGTAAATCTTTTCTGAACCCTTTCAAGTTTCACAACATCCTTCCAATAGGAAGGAGACCAGAATTGCACACAATATTCCAAAAGTAGCCTAACCAATGTTCTGTACAGCTGCAACATGACCTCCCAACTCCTCTACTCAATGCTCTGACCAATAAAGAAAAGCATACCAAACGCCTTCTTCACTATCTTATCTACCTGCGACTCCTCTTTCAAGGAGCTATGAACCTGCACTCCAAGGTCTCTTTGTGCAGCAGCAAAGGTCCCTAGGTCCTTACCATTAAGTGTATAAGTCCTGCTCTGATTTGCCTTTCCAAAGTGCAGCACCTTGTATTAAAATTAAACTAAACTCTATCTGCCATTGCTCAGCCCATTGACCCATCTGATCAAGATCCCATTGCAATCTGAGGTAATCATGATCATAGTCATAGAGATCTACAGCTCAGAAAAAAGGCACCTCAACCCATTGTGTCTGCGTTGGTGAAAAACAACAAAGTACCTCTTCCAGTCCCATTTTCTAGCACTTGGCCCATAGCCTTGGATGTCTTGTTATCACATGTGAACGTAAAAAAGACATCAATACATTTAGAGAAAGTTAACCTACTTTGATAAGCAAAACAGCATTGCTGTAGTTTTGCTTTAGGTACTCTTGAGACACTTTCCTCTCATAATTTTCACTGAACTGCTTTTTTTTCCCTTCAAGAATTGAAGTAGTTGAATGGATTTCAGCCCCAAGTACACACAGTTTTTTTTTATTTCACCTTCATTGAGACAAAAGCCATCATGCCATTAATTAGTAAAATTCATGACAAAAAAAATTTCCACTTATTAACTGAATTAAAATCAATTACATACTGAGTTATACATTGTCATAATACTGGTTCTGTATTTCTGCATTACTTTACAAGCTTCGTTGATTTAAAAAGTCAGGTTTTCATTGTATTCGGGCCAAACTGAGCAATGCATCACATTAACAGTCTTACCAAACTCTAAACAAGGTACTTGATGGCTTATCATAAATCTAGCGATACTCTCACAAAATCATGTTTTACCACTTGATTTAAGAAAAAAAAACACATTATTACAAAAGGTAGTAAAAAATGTAATATTTTTTTAAAAAGTTATTTTATATTGTTCAGTTTTGATTACATTGTTGAAAGTGGTAGTGAAACAAATCCATTTAGCAAGGCAGACGTACAGTCTATTCCGTGATTAAAATTTGCCCTAAATATGTTTTCATTTTCTGTCTGTATTTTTGTTCACAAGTTAATTAAATGCAAGCAACTTGTTTTCATTGAAGTAGCTCAGCTGAAATAACAACATATACAGATTGACAGAATATAGACTAGCTAATCCCTCTATTTCAGTTGCAAAGCATTATAAGGCCATTTGTTTTGCTTGTTTGTATACATCTGAAGGTATTATAGCATGAAGAATTTCCCATGGCTATAAAATATAGACCTGGTTCTTCAACTGTAGTTCTAGCCTGAGATCAAATATCAAATAAACTGGAAATTCACAATCATCCAAATTACTGTTGCATTGCAAAGTGAAGATCCTGTCATGACTGAAGAATCTGGAGAAATGCAACTAAACTCCATATTTTCTATTTTATTTTACCACATAAAGATCTATCCTTTAGACACTAACAATCACTTCATTCAAATTTACATCTCTTCTCAATCTGCATGTGAAATACATGATTGCATTTTATGTAATTTAACACTTGTTTTTTAAATTTACATTTCTGCTGCGAAACTTTGACCAGCTACAACTGATGCTGAGAAATAGTGCCTGCTATTTCCCTCTGCCATATGTCTGAGGACTGGCATTATAGGTTCACGCTATATGACTGATTTCACAGCCTGTTATTACAGTGGGATGTTGGTCAGTTCACAGTTTGATTAATAGCTCCAAGTTCTTAAAGTCTGATGTGGTGGATAATTCACAGAAGCCCTTCAGTGTGGAAGCAGGCCATTTGGCCCATCACTGAAAATGTGTTGCTGGAAAAGCACAGCAGGTCAGGCAGCATCCAAGGAACAGGAGAATCGACGTTTCAGGCATGAGCCCTTCTTCAGGAATGAGGAAAGTGTGTCCAGCAGGCTAAGATAAAAGGTAGGGAGGAGGGACTTGGGGGTGGGGGCGTTGGAAATGTGATAGGTGGAAGGAGGTCAAGGTGAGGGTGATAGGCCGGAGTGGGGTTGGGGGCAGAGAGGTCAGGAAGAAGATTGCAGGTTAGGAAGGCGGTGCTGAGTTCGAGGGATTTGACTGAGACAAGGTGGGAGGAGGGGAAATGAGGAAACTGGAGAAATCTGAGTTCATCCCTTGTGGTTGGACGGTTCCTAGGTGGGTTTGGCCATTTAGCCCATCACTGACCCTCCCAAGAGCATCCCACCCAGACCCACCTTCTACCCCTGCATTCCCCATGGCTATTCCACCTAGCCTCCACATTATGGTCAATTTAGCATGACCAATCAACCTAACCTGCACATCTTTGGATTGTGAGAGGAAACGCGGAGCACCCGGAGAGAATGTGCAAACTCCACACAGACAGTCGCCCGAGGCTGGAATCAAACCCAGGTCCCTGGTGCTGTGAGGCAGCACTGCTAACCACTGAGCCACCATGCTGGATGGGTGAAATAGTGAAGGACTGTGAACACGTTGCATTTTGTTTCCTCAGGTCGTATACTTTTTTTCGAAAGAATGAAGTAATAGACACTTTGGCCTGAATGTTTGCAGGTGCAAAGGGATTTAAGATATAAGCCTGTTTCTAAAAACCCCATTTCTGAGTGTTGCCCACACTGATTACCCTGGGAAGGAAATGAGGGCAGTTTGTGCTTTACATATCCATATTTCATGGAGGTAACTGCACATGGTAGCATCAGGCAGATCACAGCTTCACAAGTGGCGTGCTTGAAACATAACTTGTACACTTGCGAGCAAATCTAAAGTTGCACAGTTCATTGACACTGCAGGATATGCTTTTAAATATTTATCGTAGCCTTTTAAATAGGTCCAGGCAATCTTTGAGACATTCAATGTGTCGTTTGGGAGAAGTAGGTTGCCCTTTAGGTTTGTTAAAAGTAGACAGGAAAGTCCGCAGAAAGTGAAGCTCTGAGTTGGAAAGAAAGGCAGGATAGACTGGGACTTTTTTCAATAGGGCCTAGGGGGTTGAGAGGCAACCTGATAGAAGTTTATAAAATAATGAGAGGTACAGGTATGGTTAATGGTCATTGTCTTTTCCCTGGGTGGGCCATTTTCAAGACCAGGAGGTGCATTTTTACGGTAAGAGGAGAGAGATTAAAAAAGGATCTGGAAGCAATTTCTTTTACACAGGTGGTGGTTCATGTGTGGAATGAACCTTCTAAGGAAGTGGGATGTTTGGGTATAATTGCAATGGTTAAAAGGCATTTGGATAGATACATGATTAGGAAAGGTTTGGAGGGAGATGGACCAGAAGCAGGCAGATGGGGCTAGTTTATTTTGGGATTATGTTCGGTATGGACTGGTTGGACTGAAGTGTTATGGACTAGGCCAGTCCACTCAAAACATTCTTAAGCAGGCAGCCCAGACTGTGACTTTGCAAGTTGTTTCAGAAAGTGTACAGTGAGAATTACCCAGAGTAAGATAGCTAGGTTAACTACCAGGTTGTAAAACAGATAAAAATTTACTCATAAAATTACGGAATGAAACACAAAGAACAGAATAAAGAACCCCGACAAACTAGACTTAATTATGCTGTTCCGAATATACACAACAGTCCCAATAAACAAACCCCTTAAACATTGAGTAAAAATGAAAAAAGGTTTACAGGTCAAAGTTAGAAGGGCAGAAGGACAGAACATTTAGCAACCTGTTTCCACACAGCTCACTGCTGAACTTCTTAACTAAAGTTCTGAACTAAACTGCTCAGCTGGAGAGCTAGCCACACTCCCTACATACACAGGTTACTTTTAAAAACATAAAAGCTTTGGCCTAAATCTCATTTGTTTACATATAAACAAAAAGGCCTTTCATCTCTGTACTGAGTCCGGCCTGTTTATGACCCCTCTGAAGAAAACCAAGGACACAGTATCCTTGAGAAAAGGGACAGCTTTTAGAAGATAGGACCGGCTTTTTGACAGAAGGGTCTGTTTCTGTGCTGTATGACTCTCTGCCTCTATTCCACCAAATTCATTGACAGTATTAAACTGTGAAAGGAACTATCAAGATGTGAAACATTAAATGTCCCGGCCTTCAATGTTTGATAAAATCTGCAATGAGAGAAAAAAAACAGTGCTTGCTGTTTCACTGAATCTGTTGACATAAACCTGCAACATGCAACCTGTCTTCATCACAATGAGGAGTCTGTCAGTTCACAGTTTGGTTGATGGTTCCATGTGCTGATAAAAGCTTTGAAGTTAAACTAGGAATACAAATACTTGTTTTAATAAAGGATTAAGTGGTTGAAGGAAGTTAAATGTCATAAATGGGTTTTCATTAAATATATTGTTTTTAAACAGTGAATTTAGGAGGCAACTTCAAATGTATCTCAACATGGGTCTGAATATCGATCTATAATAGATACTGGGCCAGTGGAAGGTGTAGGAGCAATGGATGATGGGTGCAGGCAGGAGTAAGCATTGAGTTGGCAGCATGGCTATAAAAGGCCAAGGGGTAGGTGAAAGCATGAGTTGACATGGTTGGGGCAAAGCGAGTGTTTCTGGGTATGAGGGTGAGGTCTGAAGGGATTTTATTTTTGTTTTTCTGCAGCTGTGACAATGACCTGGATTACCCATAACCCACCTCTGTGCCTGAAAGCTCCCTGGGACGACCCCAAACTCTCTTCAGCTGACATTAGGTCCAGATCCCACCCACAACCTTCAGAAAGCCCATCCTCAGTCCTGTCCTCACTGTCTCAGGAGGCAGTGAACTTGATTCCAGTTAACATGCACCCCCCTGAAATAAAAATCTCACCATTTGGGACATTTTTTTCTAAGTTTGGAATTGTGAAATTTGCCAATTCTGCATTCTTAATTTGAGTAAATTCGGGGCCAACTCAAGAATAGATTAAATAATTGGTTAAGGAAGAAGTAGATAAGGTGACACTAAGATGTATTGCTGATATATTCATAGATATTTTCTAATCAACCTGTTGAGGAACGTTATTACACACCTCTGGAGTAGGTGGGACTTGAACGCAGATCTTCTGATCTAGAGTTAGGGACGATACTACAAGATCACTCGACACTTGGAAAATAGGGTCAGCATATCTTATTTACAGGAATTGCTGGGAGTTTAGGCTAGTTTTGATGCTGAGATTTCAAAGTATATCTTGTAGCAGGCATGGTACAGATTTTCAATCTATTGACTTAAATTATTTGAAGAAAGTGAGGTTTTTTTTCATTTTTAACTAAAGTATTATATGCCCAAAGTGGTTAATTTAAGTATCAGTGTTATGGACCAGGCCAAATCTCCTCAAAATATATTGAGAAGGTAACTGAGACTTAAGCTTTTTTTTATTTTAAAGATGAACATGAAGTATTGCTATCCAGCTGCAATTTGAGTGGTTAGACAACTCGACATTAAGTAAAAAACACTTTATTCAAGCACTGTAGGTAAAATGCAACAAAAGAAACAGTAACAAAAAATAACTGGTTTAGCTATAACTCTTTCGAAATTCTTAACAAAATAATAGATACAGTAACTATTACTAATTAACTGTTCCAATATAGTAACATCCCATTAACAGATCCCTGATAGAAGACAAGTTTACAAAATAGATTATCTCACATACAACTCCAGCAGCAGGAAGAAAACTCCCAGCTTTTAGATGTAATCAAAAAAAAGGAAAAATAGCTACCACTTCTTTCAGACCTTGTCATCAAATGCTACTGAAAAGCTTAGAAACTAAAAATTCAGATTCTGTGGGAGCTTGATCCCACCCATTCAGGCTGCTTCTATTGTTCCAGCTTTAAAAATTAGGTTTACACAACTGTTTGAGTTTTCGACACACAGATCGGCACCTCTGTCTTAAAATCTTTCTTTTCACAAAAGGCAAAATGGACCCTTTTAAAGCCATAGTATCATCACAGTCAATCCCTGTTTTATTTTCTGGTACACAAAGGAACCTCGATTATCCAAAGGACACAGGCGGCGAGTATTTTATTCTGTTAATCGAGTGCCAAATAATTGATGCCTGATAACAGAGTTAGCCATGCATTGGGACCTTGTGATCATCTTCAGATGATCTGAAGTTTGGCTAATCAAATACCGAATAATCGAGAGTCATCTGCACTTTTCAAAATTATTCTCAGTGCCTTGGAGCATTTTAGAGTTGTAAAGACCCTTATCTGCTACCTGTTTTAATTAATGGAGCAGCACCTTAAATGTGCATGTTTTACATTTACAATAGTAATCAGTCAGTCAACAAGTGTTTATTTTCTTAGTGATGGAGTGCAAGAGGATGTAGTATTGTTTGCAACTAAATTAGCTAAACGTTTGTATCAGAGACAAAACAATTCTTGTGCTGTCACCCTGAGAGGGACCTGATTCAGATAAAAGGATCTGTCTAGTCATCTGCCTGTGGATAATAAACAACGGCTACCAAAGGACTGAAAGGAATTCAGCCTTTTGTCTAAAATAACATTTTCCATACATTATTAATGCTTTGATGATGAGGGGATTAAAATGGTGAATCCACTTCCTTTAGCCAGCTGTTTTTTCATATGGCAGACATTGCAAAAATGAATGTCAATATCCTGCTGACTTCTTTTTTAAAAAGGAAAATTAATATATTTTAATAACAAGGGCCTGAATTCTCAAAACTGGCAATTTGTTTCCATACAACAATGTAATTGATTTTTTTTTAACTTCCAAAGGGCTTTAGTCTTGAAAACACAGACACAAATGGCTAAATCCCTTGTCTCTGTTTTCTTATTTTAATATTATTGGCTGATAGATCCTTGAAATTTGCCTGTGGGTTCTTGAATATCTCAGTGCATTACAGTATTTCACTGTGCAGAAATCTCTCCAATATATGATCTTTCCAGTTGATATCTGGCTCTTAAGATCAAATATGGTTTCTTTATTGTAAGTCGGTGTATGTTTCTAGATTGCTGACAGTAGGCTTCGAGACATGTTATTCAATCAAGTAATTTTTATTGAAATCAGCAACCACAAAAAGACAGAAATCTATCAGCTTTGTGGGAACATTGCCTTAGACTCACTCCCAGATCGATATTATTCTTTTTAATTCTCTGAATGCAGCACAGATTGGAATGACCACCAAATATGGACCTATTTAGGCTCACAAAATGCATTGCGACAACTTAAGGTTTGGAGTTTTCATATTTCCTAAATGTAAGTCTTTAAGTTATGCATCAAAAACATAGGTCGAGAATGCAGGCAGTAATCTCTGTGTCAGAATTAGTGGGCCTGAGGTGTACCTGATATAGTGCCTTAGACTTCATTTACCGAGACCACAGGGGACAGGTGTTTGTTGCTGTTGTGTCACTAGCAGTGGACTTGAAGCGAAGCCTGAGAGGAATGGAAGCCATTGAGAAAAGGATCATAAGGAGAGGGTGGGGGTGATCAGGAGAAAATCGTAATGGTCATGAGAAATTATAGTGGAACAAAGAGAACCATTTGTTCAAATGCCCAACTTCACAATCAGTTATTGAACATTTTTTTGAAGTTACCTTTTTTGTAGCAACCTGCACATTAAGACCGTCTAAAATATTTTGCCAAGTCCAGCTAATGCAAGACCAGCTGCACACAGAATATCTGACCCTTAACCAGGGTCCGCTTAAAAATGTGAGGTCCCCTATTTGCTAATGGCACGGTGGCACAGTGGTTAGCACTGCTGCCTCACAGCGCCTGAGACCTGGGTTCAATTCCTGCCTCAGGTGACTGTCTGTGTGGAGTTTGCACGTTCTTCCTTTGTCTGTGTGGGTTTCCTCTGGGTGCTCCAGTTTCCTCCCACAGTCCAAAGATGTTCAGGTCAAGGTGAATTGGCCACGCTAAATTGCCTGTAGTGTTAGGTTAGGGGTATGGGTGGGTTGTGCTTCGGTGGGTCAGTGTGGATTTGTTGGGCCGAAGGGCCTGTTTCCACACTGTCACGTAATCTAAACCATTCACCTATTTTATGTGCAGACCATGAATAGTGCTTTTTATGCTTTTACCAACATAGCCATCAATGAACTGCAGGAATGAAGTGAGTGCATGTTCCCTGTCTTCCATATTGCATTACTGGGCACCTGTTTTAAATCTGTAAGAGAGATGCGGTGATATTGAGTTTCTGAGCCCGTGATCTTTTTCTGAAACTTCCTCCCACGATCAAATTAAAGTTGTGCATTCATTGAAAGAAGAAACACAATCAATTAAAGGATTACATTTAAATTTTGTTCGACACAATGGGCTGGATCTTCCCTTATTTTGGCTGTGTGTCAGTATTGGGGAATTTCAAGGTTAATTTAGATATTTTTGAAAAAATGTAAGTTAAATATGACTAATATAAACTGATACAACAAAAGGAGATTGGAGGAACATAGGAGTGAGCAGAAGTAATTGTTGAAATGTTTATTGTTGGTTATACATTGTGCATGTTTGTGTTCGCTCCATTAGCTTAACATTACAATAATCAAGATATTCCTGCACTTCTTTAAAATTAGGTTGTACTTCTGCACCACAGTTTATGAGTTGAAAATGTCCAACATCACTTAGCTAAGTAATTTTCCTGAACACAGTAAGGTTTAAAATATTAGCAAGTATTGGAATTGTATCCAATGAACACAACACTTCACAAGCATTGACATTGCTTCAGTGCTGTTGAAGTCTATTACACAGATGCCTAATAAATGTCATTAGTTAGTAATATGGCAGCTGAAAGTATCCAGTATCACATAATTTATATTACAGTGGGTGTTAATATGGTATTGTCCATTTTTCTCCACTAGAAAATAAAATAGACACAGTGTGGTTAAAAATGCATTCCTCTCATCTAATTAATGAAAATGCTGAGGGCACGATCTAATAGGGGTCCCAGCAATGTCAGCTATGATGGGATTAGTGGCAGAATTGGATGAGAAGTCTGGAGAAGTGGACCTCAACACTGGGAGACCATAAAACCATAACATAAAGGAGCAGAATTAGGCTGTTCAGCCCATCAAATCTGTTCTGCCATTGGATCATGGCTGAGATGATTCCCAAACCCATTCCACTGCCTTTTCCTCAGAACTCTTGACTCTCTTTACTAATCCAGTGATATCAAGCACCTGCCTACACTTTTATACTTACCATAGGTGCTTGGTTTCCATTGGGCAGCAGCCAGTTGTCATTTAAAAGGGGTTGTTGCTTGTTAAATACTTCGTTAATGACCCAACTTACCTTGTTCATGTTCAACTTCTGACCTTACCAAAGATGCCAAATAAAAATGAGATATATTGGAAATCAGAACAGGTCCCTAATGATTCAGCTCATCGCTGGAACTACCGGACCCACATTGCACACAACACAAACAGTATCTCAGAGCCTGGTCTACAGTTACCAGCTGTACACATCCCCGACCCATGGACATTGGTATTTGACTGTCGCTAATCCTTCCTGACTATTGTGGCCCCTCTCCAATCTAGCCTTTAGTCAAGAGGGCACCTTACTGTACAACCATCTGCTATGTCTGTCTCACAGCTATGCCATGTACCTGTTTGTTGTATGTGTGACAAGCATGCAGCCATATCGCACCATCTAGTGGAAGTGCAGAGGGCAGGGGGCAATGTTTTCAGCAAAGTTCATCAAGGCACCAGTCAGTCAGGGAGTCCCAGCTCAGTAAGGCAAGGGCAGCCTCTGATAACCGTCCGTTGGGGGCTGCAGGCTTCAGGAGGTGTTGGGGGATGTTACCCATGAGGGAGAGGTCCACTAAGATATGAATAGATTCTCTGCAGTGTGAAGAGAGGCCCTTCAGGTCTGCACTGAACCTCCAAAGAGCATAGTACCCAAATCCAGCCCCCACCCCACATTTCCCCTTCCAATCCACTCTAACCTGTGCACCTTTGGATTGTGGGAGGAAACCAGAACACCCGAAGGATACCCACACAGACGCGGGGAGAATGTACAAACTCCACACTGACAGTCGCTCGAGGGTGGAATTGAACCCAGGTCCGTGATGCTGTGAGGCGACAGTACTAATCACAGAGCCACTTTGGAGTCAGTGTTCAGAAGGAGTCTGACCTCAAGGCAGGGTGGGGGGGTGTGATGGGCAGGGTGGTGGTGGGGGGGGGTAGATGGGGTGGGGACAGTGTGCAGCCACAGCTAGCATGGTCACATCCCATGTCAGGAGCTGGGTGGAGAGCTGGGCAGGTACAGGCTCATGTAACTGGGTGAATGGGCACCCCTGAGCTCACGCAAAGACAGTGAGGTCCATGTGAAGGAATACAAGGGAGGGCATCGGGATGTTCAGGGGCTCACTAACATGTTGAGGCAGTGACTGGAAGTCACTGTCCAACGAGCACTTCCATCGTGCTGGCAATCAAAAAAAAAGCCCAGCGGGGAATGAAAAGGCTGATACAAGACTGGGAGTGCGTGGGATAAGCGACTCAAGCTGTGAGAATGGGGCTGCAGGATCTGCCAATATTTGGGTTTTTTAAAAGGAAAGGGCGTTGTTTACAGACACAGGCACTGTCCAGGACACAGAGCTGCAGAGTCCCTAAAGCCTGGCCACCCAGTACCATCCACTCCCTGTTTGCTGCACACCTTCCTGCCCCAGATATTATTGAGGACCTCAGTCACACCAACACTGGCCATTCCTCTGCAACGCGGAGATTGTATCGACTCAGGTGATGACCTCTGCTTAGGCTGCTAGAGTCTAGTGGCATGGCCTCCTGTGCCAGTCCCCTCCTTTACACCATCTCCTTGACCAAGATCTCCAGGTCCCTGGTGGAGATTCATGGTGCCATCTTTCTCTTCTCTGCTATCTTCAGCAGGCATTCTGAACCATGTAGGGCAGCTTCAGAACACCAGTGCACAAATGGGTGGCACAGTGGGGAATTCAAAGATGACACAGGCACAAGGGATGCTGGTCTCTCAGCAGATATCTGCTGAATGGCAAGTTGTCCTGGGCATGGAATTTAGTAAGATGGGACCAGAATTGGAAGTGAGACAACATAGTGGCAGGGTGCGCACATGAATGAGGCAACATTGGTGAGATATTGTCAGGAAACTAGCCAGGCCCCACAGAGAAACTGCCACCCTATAAGTTCAACTAGGAGAAAATGAGGACTGCAGATACTGGAGATCAGAATCGAGAGTGTGGCACTGGAAAAACACAGCAGGTCAGGCACTATCTGCAGAGCAGGAGAATCAGCGTTCGATGTTTCAGGCATAAGCCCTTCATCAGGAAGCCATTTCTAATGAAGGATTTATGCCCGGAACATCGATTCTGCTGCTCCTCAGATGCTGCCTGACCTGCTGTGCTTTTCCAGCATCACACTCTTGACCCTATAAACTCAACCCAACTGTAAAACTCAGCCCTTGGTGACCAAGAATGTGAACTATTGACAATATGCAGATAATTTACTGTGAAAACTGTGCTAAAACGTGAAATTAACTATTGTCAAAGAAAAGGTTCATTTTGTACTTTGTTTCAGTTTCCAAAAGCACAATTCAGCAATGTATAAGTTGTGCGATATTTATTATTAACAGCTACTGAAGATGTGTGTAATAATGTATTTCATATTAATGTCAGAACACATGGGACTGGGGCTGGGTTTAGTTTGGGTGGCCGTTTGTGATTTTGACGGATGACAACAGCGTGGGTTCAATTCCCGCATTGGTTGAGGTTACAATGAAGCACTCTCCTTCTCAACCTCTCCCCTCACCTGAAGCACGGTGACCCTCAGGTTAAACCACCACCAGTGTCTCTCTCACTCACTCACTCTGTCTCTAATGAGAGAGCAGCCCAATGATATTAACTTTCACTGGGACCTGCATCTGTAAAGTTCAAGAAATGTCTTCTCTTACCATTCCTTAAGTATAGTTATGTTCAAAAAAGCCTGGAAAGTCGACTGAGCCGAAATTACAGCTGAAGCAGAATTTAACAGTGGAGTGCTCTGCTTGCACAGCACCAATCCAAAAAAGACAGAAGCAAAGTTGGCAACAAGCTAGTCAATGGAGGAGGAGCTTGCCCCAGTGCTTGATGACGCTGTGGGTGGGTAACATTAGGATGGAGTAACCATTCTACCATGTGGAATCTTATCAAAGGCCTTGCTAACGTCCATGCAGACAATGTCTACCATCCTGCTTTCATCTACCTTCTTAGTCACCTCTTCAAAAAACTCAAACAATTCTGTGAGACATTATTTCCCACACACAAAGCCATGCTGACTATCCCTAATCAGCTCTTGCCTTTCCAAATACATGGAGGTAATGTAAATTCCAGCCTCTGCAAATATCCTGGCCACAGATACCCATTTTGAAAACAAAACAAGTTCTAAATCAAAGTTCCTTGATAATTTTTAAGTTTGATTTATCAATAATTTATTCCTTTTAAATTCTTAATGTCCATTTTAAAATGTTTCAGAATCTGGTCTTAATGTTCACAAATTATCAAACTGCTCTACACTATCACGTAACATACTATCGAATGATGTGAATGACTGGGGTGGACAAGGTCAGAACTCACACAACACCAGGTTATAGTTCAACAGGTTTATTTGAAATCACAAGCTTTCAAAACACTGCTCTGAAAGGCTTCACCTGATGAAGGAGCAGCGTTCCAAAAGCTTGTGATTTCTATAACTTGGTGTTTTGTGACGTCTGACCTAATGCAACATTTTAATGAGAGGACTATTTCTTTGCTCCTCTCCCTCTCAAACAAAGTGACTATTAAGCAGGTGTTCTTCTATTACACTGATTGAAATTATGAGGGAATATTAAAAGTATCCATAATTCCATCTCTTGCCAGAAAGTGACATTTAAAAAGACAGTGTTCTTATGCAGCCTCAGTGTGGGCTTGCAGATTGTTTAGGCGGAGTGGTTTTCTGTTTTTACATCATTGAGCCCAATTTTTATTCTCTTCCAGCAGCACTTTTGTCAGAAAGCAGCCAAATAGTCATTGATTGTTAAATTTTCAGATAATCATTATGTCATCAGAGCATGGTGGCCTCATAAACATGGTTTACTACAATTTTGGAAGAAAAATTAAAGCAGTGGAAGAAATTATTCAAACATAAATGTTATTAAATCCACTGAGCGCAGAACATTCCTGGAAATTTCCGCCTACTTAAAGTAGAATTTATGAATATTCTGCTGTGCTTTTCACCAGGGCAGTAATTATTAAAACATGCAAATGTTGAAAGTGTACATTTACTGGAGACAATCTGAACAAATGTACATTACTCGATAAATACCGCTTTTCTTAGAGAGATGGGAGGATCATGTGAATACTTTTTATTTGTTGTAAGTACACAGTTGAGGGAGGACTCCAAGTTGAGCTTCCAACCATGATCAGTAAGGACACCAATGCTATTCAACTCTGCATCCATGACAGCTCATCTGATACTGAAGCCCTCATCCATGCATTTGTTAATTTTAGATTTGACTCTTCCTAACTGTTCCCAATCCAGCTCCCAAAGTTATAACTTAAAACAGCCTTTATAAACTTAAGTCTCCTAAACCTTTATTGTCCGCATTCTAATTGTATGAAATCCCTTTCACGCATCACCACTGGGCATGCCGACCGAGTTTGGTTTTTAATTAAGCAACACTTTGATTTTAAAATTCTCATCCTCATTCTCAGTTAGACCATTCGGCCCATTGAGTCTGCTCCACCATTCAGTCATGGCTGATATGTTTCTCGACCCCATTCTCCTGCCTTCTCCGGTAACATTTGGTCCCCATAATAACCAAGAGCTTATGTATCTCTGTCTTAAATACACTCAATGACTTGGCCTCCACAGCCCTCTGCAGCAATGAATCCTACAGAGTCACCACCCTCTGGCTGAAATTATTCCTCCTCATCTCAGTTCTGAAGGGTTGTCTCTTCACACTGAGGCTGTGGCCCCAGGTCCTAGTTTCTCCTACTGGTGGAAACATCTTCTCCATGTCATGCTGTTCAGGTCAGGATTCCCTCCATGGTTTGCCCTTCCCAGTTTTATAAGTTGCTTCATGAGCTCCAGTCCTTCAATCCAGCCAAATATCTGTGCTTTTTGAATTCTAACCTCATCAGCATCCCACATTTTGCTCCACCGTTGTACGTTTTCAAAAGTATACATCATTCATAAATTTGTTGACAGTACCTGACACAAGGTTCACTTGCACATTATATAAAATGCCACACAGATCAGTTACTTCACTCAGAAGATGCCGTGCCTTGCCATCACAGTTTATATTTACAATGTGCATTTGTATTTCACATCAAACAACCTCTGGTGCATAAGGGATGAAGGATTTTATACTGTTTTCAACCTGGTATACTATAGTGGTAGGGTTTTAGACACATTGAATCTTACATGCTGCTGCCCAAATCTTTAATGCATCCTTCAGTCCTTAGCCCTGGCCCCCTGCAATATGCAGCTAACATTAAGCTCCATGTGCATCACCAACAATAGCCCACACAATATGGAGTACGGTGGTCCACAGCTGCTTTGGATGAACCTCAACAAAAGCCATTAAGTGTTTTTTTTCCAGAACCTCTTGGATTGTATCCACCAGATCATCAAAGAATAAGCGGAGTTCTCATAGAAACCTGTAAAATTCTAACAGGGGGATGGACAGGTTAGCTGCAGGAAGGACGTTCCTGATGGTGGGGGAGTCCAGAGCCAAAGGTCATAGTTTAAAAATGAAGCTTATACCTTTTCAGGCTGAGATGAGGAGAAATGTCTTCACCCAGTGAGTAGTGAGCCTGTGGAATTCACTGCAACAGAAAATGGTTGAGGCCAATACATTGCGTTTCCAAGAAGGAGGTAGATATAGCTCTTGTAGGTAAAGGGATCAAGGAATATGAGGGCGAGGGCAGGATTAAGGTATTGAGCTCGATGATCAGCCATGATCATAGTGAATAGTAGAGCAGGCTCAAGGGGTTGAGTGCTGCTCCGAGCTTCTATGTTTCTATGCTTAAATGCTTTCAGCTGTGTGAGGTTGTCCATTTTGGAAGAACAAATAAGAATGCGGAATACAGGGTTAATGGTAGGGTTCTTGGTCAGGTGGAGGAACAGAGGGATCTTGGGGTCTATGTACATAGATCTTTGAAGGTTGCCACTCAGGTGGATAGAGTTTGTAAGAAGGCCTATGGAGTATTATCGTTCATTAGCAGAGGGATTGAATTCAAGAGTCGTGAGGTGATGTTGCAGCTGTACAGGACTTTGGTTAGGCCACATTTGGAGTACTGTGTGCAGTTCTGGTCGCCTCACTTTAGGAAAGATGTGGAAGCTTTGGAGAGGGTGCAGAGAAGATTTACCAGGATGTTGCCTGGAATGGAGAGTAGGTCGTACGAGGATAGGTTGAGAGTTCTCGGCCTTTTCTCGTTGGAACGGCGAAGGATGAGGGGTGACTTGATAGAGGTTTATAAGATGATCAGAGGAATAGATAGAGTAGACAGTCAGAAAATTTTTCCCCGGGTACAACAGAGTGTTACAAGGGGACATAAATTTAAGGTGAAGGGTGGAAGGTATAGGGGAGATGTCAGGGGTGGGTTCTTTACCCAGAGAGTGGTGGGGGCATGGAATGCGCTGCCCGAGGGAGTGGTAGAGTCAGATTCATTGGCGACCTTTAAGCGGCATTTGGATAGGTACATGGATGGGTGCTTAATCTAGGATAGAAGTTCGGCACAACATCGTGGGCCGAAGGGCCTGTTCTGTGCTGTATTGTTCTATGTTCTATGTTCTATGAAACTCCAGACAAAAAGAAAAGATCTGACAGGAACTGTCCTGCTTATCACCAACCAAACTGTGTCTTGATGCTTGTTTGGCTGTTTTGGCAATGAAGCATTCTGCCAAATGTGTTTGTCCATGACCTGAGAGAATTATCCAGCAGGATCCACTGTCTCCTTTTCACATAGTGTCTCAGGGATGTTACCAGTAGACGTCTGTCTGATGGATGTGTGGTCACAGAGAGTTTTCCAAACAAACTTTTCCACAAGGTGAAAGTGATATTAAAACAGAAATTATTGGAGAAACTCAGCAGGTATCTGTGCAGAGAGAGAGAAACAGAGTTAATGTTTTGAGTTCAGTGACTGTTCTTCAGAACTGTCTAATGAAAATCACTGGACTCGAAACATTAATCCTGCTTTCACTCTCCACAGATGCTGTCAGACCCGCTGAGTTTCTCCAATAACTTCTGTTTATGTTTGTTTCAGATCTCTAGCATCTTTTGTTACTCTCACGATACTGCTGTTTAAAAATTCAAATAATCTCAGTGGCCAGGAAATATGCTTGGCACCAATTAGAAGGGGGGAGTTGCCAGTCTGGGGCCAAAGACCAGACAGGTATTATCCATGTTTGGGACAACTATTGCCTTACCAAAGTCAATGGGCGGCCCTTCAGAGGGCTATGAAGCACACGCAATGACCCAGTATTCACGTTGATGTAAGTAGTTCCAGGAAAACATTGGTTATAGAGTCATCGAGTCATACAGCATGGAAACAGACCCTTTGGTCCAACTCGTCCACACCAATCAAGTTTGCCAAACTAAACTAGTCCCATTTGCCTGTGTTTAGCTCATATGTCTCTCAACCTTTCCTATTCATGTACCTGTTCTAAATGTTGTAACTGTATCTGAATCTAAAACAGAAAAGCTTTATTTGGTCCTCGTAAAAATATGATAGTTATACACTCATGTGTACACTAATGTGCACCAGATTGTTCAGATTCCACAAAGTAAGCTTTAAAAATTCAGTTCTATACCAGGCAGAGTCCTTAACAACCTCCTAGAGGAGCTTTGAGGATTGTAAACTGGTGGTGAACAAGCTTCCTGTTTACTCAACCCTCACCAGTCCTTTGAAAATTACAAAACTATAAAAATGACAAACTATACCAGTGTCATCAGGATCAAGATGACTGCCAACACTGCAATTGTCAAATCCCACCCACATTGGTATTGACCCCTTGTACTTGGAAAATCCAACACTGCGTGCTTTTGTGTGAGCCACCCATAAACATGGCCATTACGTCAGGGTAACTTTGGATATTTCCTCCCCTTCTATCCACTGCATCAGTTTAACCAGATGAGAAGAGGAACAAGCACTTAAACATCTCACTGTTCATGACTGATCTGCCAGGTAAACTGGAAAGACACAGGGACAATTCTTGTTAAAAATCCATCAAAGTGTTGGTCTACCTCTCGACCAAGAAGCCAGTTCATCAATCATCTGGTGCACCAGACTGACCAAAATCAGATTTGAGTCATTGAACTGCAGTTGAGGATTGAATTGGTTCCAATCTTCCATCCAAGGCATGGAATGCTTTACCTCTCTCCAACATTCTCTGAGGAGGACCATTGCCATGTCGTTGGCCATTACACAGCAGACAATCCAGATATGAGCTCTTTAGATGTCAGGTAATACCTCACTGGTGGGTTCAAGTGGGATAAAGCCGATGGATATGTTGTGCTGAATGGTACCTCAGACCTATTCAGATACAATTGCCACTTTGTAGTTGTGCTTATCTGAGCAAAAATAATCAGCGATCAACATGAACTGACTGATGGGTAAGCATGACACCACAAAGTGGAAAACCATATGGCTGCTGAATATTATTGGTCCTGTCCTCACCTTCCACAAAGTTGGGGCCTCTGTTTGGTCAAATTACATTTTTACAGCATTAGGCTTCGATTGACTAAAGGTGAGATTGCCCCACCATTTTGTAACAAAGCACCGCTTCTGAGAGCTGCCACTAGGGAGCAGTGATGAGGCTGTGAAGTCAGGCAGTCTGTAAAAAAGCTCAGATGAAGGTGGGGTGTCATTGTGAGGCTGCTGGCATTGACCAGGCAGCGTGGTGGGAATAATGTGTGAGGGAGTTGGCCTTTCCTGGGTGCAGCCTGTCCAAACAGGAGGTGCCCCTGTAGCCTGCACAAAGACAACAAGGTGGAACCCTGAGGGACAGACACATGGGATGGTCTCCCCCACTGCAGGTACAATTCCAGCTGAAACTGAATGAAGCCCTTGTGTGGTAATCAATTGATCATTTATGAGTCTCAATTAGCTCACAGGCGAACACTCTACCCCAGATATAATAGTTACAGGGCACAGTAGGTAACAGTCACAGTGCTGTTGTGATCATAATAGATTTTATGTCTCTTCTTGTGCATCTATGTCCTCGGCCATAATAGTTGTAATTATCCACACTTCACAAAGTGACAGTTCCTAGCTTCAGATCTCTGAGATACAATAATTTGAAGGAAGAGTGTCCTTAGATTATTGTCACACAGTGACAATAGATTATTTCACCAGTTTGCTGTAAATTACAATTGTTGCATAGTGACCGCAGAGGAATAACAGGGAACAACAGGAGGAAGAAAAGTTCCACTTCTCAATATGGTATTAAAAGGCCACTGGAACTATCTACAAATATCCTCCTCTATTGAATCTTGTGTGCAAAATAAAAATAGTTGACTTATAAAAGATCTGACCAAAGAAATGAAGTTTAAAGACAAATAGTGTTGACATGGTCAACAATGGACTCTACACATATAGATGTTCAATGATTTCTGAAAGAAATTAATTTAAATAACTAAATGCTTTACAAGGGGTGTAATTCTTTGTAAGTACTTAATCCTTTGAAATTTGTTTCCCAAGGTTAAGAAGGCATTTAGCATGCCTGCCTTCATTGCTCAGACCTTTGAGTACAGGTGTTGGGACATCATGTTGAGGTTGTACAGGATGTTGGTGAGGCCTCTTCAGGAGTACTGTGTCCAGTTCCAGTCATCCTGTCAAACGAAAGATATTATTAAATTGAAGAGGGTTCAGAAAAGATTTACCAGGATGTTGCTGGGAATGGAGGGTTTGAGATATAAAGAAAGGTTGTGTAGGCTTGTACTTTTTTAACTGGAGTGTAGCAGGTTGAGGGTTGTTTATAAAATCATGAGGGCCACAGTTAGCAAGGGTATTTTCCCTAGAGTGGGTGACTTCAAGACTAGGGGCCATATTTTTAAGCTGAGAGGAAGAAGATTTGTAAAGGACATGGGGCAACTTTTTTACACAGAGAGTAGTTCATGTATGAACTGCCAGAGGAAGTAGTGGATGCAGGTACAGTGACAATATTTTCAAGGCATTTGGATAAGTACATGAATAGAAAGGTTTGGAGGGATGTGTGCCAAATGCAGATAAATGGGACTAGTTTAGTTTGGGAACGTGGTTGGTGTGGACTAGTTGGACTGAAGTTTCTGCTTCCATGCTGCATGACTCTGACTCTATAAGTACTGTTTAGAGGTAATCTTATTCCAAAGCATTAACATCAGCCTGTTACTGTATTAACGTCTGTTTCTGTAGAAATGAAACCAAATATTACAAATGTGTAAAGAGAAAAGAGCTCACAACCAGATTCAAACTCTGAAATTCTTTATAATATCGCAAGTACCAGGTCCAAATTAATCTCAGAATCTCCCAGTTGCACAAGCTCCGAAATTACTGATATGTTCTCCTGCCGTGCCCAATCAATTGTTCCACTTGTCAATCATTTTAAGTATCTCAGAACTAACTTTAAAGCAACTCAGCAGCAAAAAAAGCGGTGATTTTTACTAATCTGAAAGATCCAGACAATGAACAGAACTCCCCTAGGCTGCACTTAGTGTAAATGTATTGCAGCAGGCTTGCCATTATTGTTCTGCATACCACAGGATGTTACAAGTGTATTTTGTTACCGATAAATCATTTCACCCCTCATTGTGAGTGAAAAACCCAGAAACACTTCAAAATTGTTTCTTGTGTAAGTGACTTATTAAATGTAAATGTTATTGTACAGCCATCTGCATTTATGGATTCCATGTTTTACACAAGACTGCAAGACACCCTAATTAAAATTCTTATAAACTGTTTTTAATAACCACTCACACTTTTTTGACAATATTTATTTCTCTTGAAAATGATGTATGAAAGTTTAGTGACTACATGTCAGAACCATGAGAATTAGTGTTTCATTTTACAGTTAGGACATCATAATAAATAGTCATGAATAATCTTGAATCCTTTTGTACTATGTTGAAGCATGAGGATAGATTTCTCTTGATACATGTTCAGTGGTTACTTCAGAATACACAAGCTTGTGGAATGAGAATGGCCCTTACATTCATGAACACCTAAATCAATCGTAATTCTGCTTTCATGCAGATATGGCTACTTGGAGCAGTCAAGCCCAAGAATTTTTAAAAATTGCAACAATCTAAAACAGCTCTCATTACTACACACCTGACAGTGGGAAAAAATAATTCCCATTCATACAGCCAATTCAGCTTTATTTAAATCTCCAACAACTTGCGAACATAATATTGTGGATTATAACCTTGCAACAGCCAAAATGGGGTGAACTCTCAACAAGTTTTACGAGATGACATGATCCATGCTGGTGTGTACCATGCCAAAGCCCCCTTCCCCTTTGGGTGAAAATGGGTATGACCAGGGATGGGGACAGGACCTCCAACTCTGTCAATGGCCCACCACTCTTAAAGGTTTAAGACTGCACACAATCTGGCACAAGATGTAATAAAGTAGATTTAATCTCTTTATTTTCATTATTCTGTCATGCGCTTACATTCTGGGCGACATGTATTTATAGTCCTCACATCAATTTTTCATAATTGTACTTTCAGATTCATAACTTACAAATATTTATGAGATTATTTTTTCGATTTTTGAAAGCTGAACCAGATCATTTTTCGCATCAAGACAACATTTGTTAGAGAGAGAGATCATTTGATTTCGCAACGACTGCAAGTGATTGAGAATATTTCTGCCGATATTTCATGATGTTACATTTCTGTGCCTCTCTTCAGGAATATTTTCCAGCACCCATTCAAGCCGATGTGGAACAGCAACAGGTATTATTCCTTCCAGCCATCCCCCAAGCCAACCTTCCCCTGTGCATAATGTGCAAGGGAGTGCCCACAACACACAGACGCAGCTCCCCCCACTCCCGGTGGTGGAAGAGGGCAGTGAGAGGTAGGTGAATGTTAGATTTCATGGATTGAATGTCAGTTTCATCAATACTGGCTTTATATCTGATACTAGAAGCCAATTGTCATTGACATTTTTTGATAAAATTCTTGAACTCCATGAAGTGAAAATAACTTGACAGAAAACTTAGCCAATGAGCACTGATTCTGGGTTCAATAGCCAACAGCCTTTAGCCCTTCTAAGATGAGTTCTCTTTACTCTTTCACATGCTGTGGATGTTGCTGGCAATTAGCATCCCTAACTGCTCTTGAGAAGATGGTAGTGATCCACCTTCTAGAATCCCTGCAGTCTGTGTAGTGTTGGTACGCTCACTGTGCTGTTAAGAATTGTTTGGGTTTTGACCCAGTGACAGTGAAAGAATGTAGCTACAACTCCAAGTCAGAATATTGTGTTGCTTGTAGGGCAACTTGCAAGTAATAGCATTCCAATAGATTTATAGCCTTTATCCTTTAAGGCAGGTACAGGCTGTGAGATTGAAAAATACAGTCGAAGGAGTATTGATGAGTTACTCCACTGCATCTTGTTCAAACCAGACACTGTTACCATTGCGATTGGTAGTTGCTAGAGTGAAGATTGAGGGTGGTGGGATGGGTTGCTTTGTCCTGGATGTTATCAAACTACATGAGTGTTGTTCGAACTGTATTCTTCCAAGGCACAAAGGCAGCATTTCGTCAAACTTCTGACTTGGGACTAAACAGAACATAGAACATTACAGCGCAGTACAGGCCCTTCGGCCCTCGATGTTGCACCAACCTGTCATACCAATCTGAAGCCTATGTAACCTACTCTATTCCATGTACATCCATATGCTTGTCCAATGACGACTTAAATGTACTTAAAGTTGGCAAATCTACTACCGTTGCAGGCAAAGCATTCCATACCCTGACTACTCTCTGAGTAAAGAAACTACCTCTGACTTCTCTCCTATATCTATCACCCCTCAATTTAAAGTTATGCCCCCTTGTGCTCGCCATCACCATACTTGGAAAAAGGCTCTCCCTGTCCACCCTATCTAACCCTCTGATGCACATGATATTAATACAGTGTAATTAAAGCAGTAATACATGCCACATCATTTAAAATACTCTCTTCTGATCATTCAGGATAGTAAGTAATGAAATAGGCAACTACAACAATGATGTGAGATGTGAAGGTCTAGCAGAGTGTGGCCGAAGAGGAGAGAGATAGAGTCAGTGAAATGGGAGTGAGGTGAAGAGGGAGATAATGAAAGGGGAGTGAGCAGGAGAGAGGGACTGTGCGATGGAGTAAGCTAGGACACGTACACACAAGTTAAATGAAAGTTAAATTCAATTCCTTAATTTCGCCCCTGTAGCCTCCTCTGCTTTAGTGAGTAGGATTTAGGACCACATCTCTCTCTGACTCTGTTTCTTAAGCAAAAAGGCAAAAAAGGGTTTATTAATGTTTATTGGCACTTTTTAAAGATCATTTGTTAATGTTATCAATTTATTCCTTTGACATTGCTTATTGGTGATGAGCAGGTTGTTGACAATTTCTCCACACTTAGTTTTTTATTGAGGTGTATACATTCGTGTTTCATGTTTTGCCAACCAAAACCTCAGGTTTTAGTTTTCACGCTGATAGGGAAGGACAGTTTTAAAAGTGCGGTTGTGCAAATAGTTTTACTTTTCGCAGAATAAGTGGGAAGTGTTGGAAATGCTCAGTATGTCCAGCAGTAACTGCAGAGAGAAACAAAGGTCAGAGACTGTCTCTCAGAACGTTTGCAAATCGTGGACCAGAGGTTTGACTGTGATTTCTCTCTTTCTCTCTCTATCTCTCTGTCCCTCCAAGTTGCTGCCTGGTTTGCTGAGAATTTCCAGAATTTTCTCTTAACATTTCAGATTTTCACCATGTGCAGTAGATTGGTGTGATTGGAATAATTTGATTAGGGATAGTCAACACAGTCTTGTGAATGGTAGGTCATGCCTCACTAGTTTTTTGAGAAGGTGACAAATAGGCAGAAGAAGGTAAAGCAGTTGATGTGGTGTATATGGACTTCAGTAAGGCATTTAATAAGGTTCCACACAGTAGACTATTGCACAAAATACGGAGTTTTGGTATTGAAGGTGATTTAGCAGTTTGGATCAGAAATTGGCTTGCTAAAAGAAGACGGAGAGTGATCGTTGATAGTAAATGTTTATCCTGGAGCTTAGTTACCAGTGGTGTACCGCAAGGATCCGTTTGTCATTTTTATAAATGATCTGGATGTGGGCATGGATGGATGGGTTAATAAATGAATGACACTAAGTTAGACAGAGTTGTGGATAGTGGCAAAGGATGTTGTGGGTTACAGAGGGACATAGATAAGATGCAGAGCTGGGCTGAGAAGTGGAATGCAGAAATATGTGAGGTAGTTCACTTTGGAAGAAGTAACAGGAATGCAGAGTATTGGGCTAATGGTAAAATTCTTGGCAGTGTAGATGAACAGAGAGATCTTGGTGTCCAGGTTCATAAATCCCTGAAAGTTGCCACCCCGGTTGATAGTATTGATAAGAAGGCAAATGGTGTGTTGGTGTTTATTGACAGGGGGATTGAGTTTCGGACCCCTGAGGTCCTGCTTCAGCTGTACAAGACACTGGTAAGACCGCACCTGGAGTATTATGTGCAGTTCTAGTCACCACATTATAGGAAGGATCTGGAAGCTTTGGAAAGGATTCAGAGGAGATTTACGAGGATGTTGCCTGGTATGGAAGGAAGGTCTTAAGAGGAAAGGCTGAAGGAACTGAGGCTGTTTTCATTGGAAAGAAGAAGGTTGAGAGGTGACTTAATCGAGATGTGTAAGATAATCAGAGCATTAGATAGGGTGGACAGTGAGATCCTTTTTCCTCAGATGGTGAAGGCTAACACGAGGGGACATAGCTTTAAGTTGAGGAATTACAGATATCAGACAGATATTAGAGGTAGTTTCTTCACTCAGAGTGTAGTAGGGACGTAAAATGGCCTGCCTGCGACAGTAGCAGACCCACTGACGTTTTGGGCATTTTAATGGGCACTGGTCATATGTATGGATAGTAATGGAATGGTATAGGTTAGATGGGCATCAGATTAGTTTCACAGGTCAGCGCAACATTGAAGGCCAAAGGGCCTGTACTGCGCTGTAATATTTTATGTTCTATGTTCTATTGGTGTCCTCTTGCATGGTCCATGCTGGAAAGTTGTAGGATTAATTAGTTTCAATTTAACATGAGAAAATATTTATCAGTCAATACCAAATGTAATTTTTTTTGTTGATAAGTTGCTGACCAGATATTGCATAGGGCCAGACTCAAAGAAGCAAAGATAGTTGCATGACATAAATGGTCAAATTGTGAGTTATTGTCTGATGGTGCAATGGTTGTGAAGTGTATCATAGTAAGCGCTCAATGGGCTTTATAAATAGCGGCATAGAGCACAACAGTCAAGAAACTTTGCAAATCCTCTATAACAGACCTTTACCCCAGTGTGACTATGGTTCCCAAAAATGGATAAAGCCAACGATTTGTCACCTTCGCCCTGAG
This sequence comes from Chiloscyllium punctatum, assembly GCF_047496795.1. Taxonomy (NCBI): domain Eukaryota; kingdom Metazoa; phylum Chordata; class Chondrichthyes; order Orectolobiformes; family Hemiscylliidae; genus Chiloscyllium; species Chiloscyllium punctatum. The sequence goes on from NC_092740.1 coordinate 153,572,929, forward strand.
CCTGTCCATTAGTATGGAGCATTTGAAAGTCTTAAATTATATCCCAGAGCTCTGCACACCATTCACGGCCCAAACCACTGTAACCTATTCCCAGGCTTCCAGTGTCCAAAATGAAATGAAATTGCAGATACCTGTTTTGCCATAAGAAGATCCAGCTTCAAGATTTCCACTTCAATACTTCTTTTCTCTTGCAATCTTTAGTTAATCCATGTCAGTGTTACGCCCAGACTTGACCAATGTTTCCCGTCCCTTTCATTTCCCATCCTCCATAAGCTTGAACTCATTAATGTCTTTGGTGCTGCAGCACAGAACCTCTCTGTACCTGTTCAGATCCTGATGCAGCGGGAATACAGCTCTCTTTTAAGAATTGCAGGCTAACTTCAGGTGGTGTTAGTTTTGGATTATTGGTGAAGAGCACTGCCTTCCAACAGCCTGTTTGATTTTGGATTGCCATGGTGAATGATGTTTGTCGACTACCTACACTGCAACAAATAGGCCTCACAATCTGCACGCCTGTTTGGGGGCTGGGTCCAATTTTTCTCTCAATGTTTATTTGGATGTATATCTTATCTAATCATTTCTTTAATGTTTGTGGCATCCACAACAAGGATTCCCATCTCTCCCCACTATGGCCATTTTGAAAACCTGGGGTACTATTGGGTCTTAGCCCAATCCAGGGCAGAGAGGGCTTTCTTGGGAAAGTCCAGTTTGGAGCATCTGCAGGCCCATGACTCAAGAAAGAACATAGAACAATACAGTGCAGGAAAGGCCCTTCGGCCCTCGATGTTGTGCTGACCTGTGAACTAATCTAAGCCCATCCCCCTACAACTATCCCATCAAAGGACTGCAATATTTGATGTTTCAATTTTATTTCTCTAATTTTTCTGCTTTTATGTTAAGAAGACTGTAGCGCTGAATTTTTTTAACTTATTTCTTCATGTTTGTATTTCTGTAACTAAGATTTTGTACCTAGGTATTTTGTACCTAAGATGGTGCTGTGTTGGTGACATGGTATGCACTTCACCGTACCACCTACTTGAGTACACGTGACCATAAATCCTAGATCTAAAATCTAAACCTACAGCCAATCCATTTGTTTAGGTTGAATCCTAATTCGATCTGCTATACTCATGTCCCTGTCAATCTGTCTCCAACAAATAGATGTATATTATTTTGTCCCTGGGAGTTTAACAGATTGTTGTCCATATGTTGGATTGGGCAAACTTTCAAACATTTACAAGGTTTTTGATTTCTTGTATTTCAGTATTTTAGCACAAATGCCAGTTTCCATCTTTCTCTCTAGACCAGTTCCCTGTCCAGAAGCCAACATCACCACTGGGGAAGAGCCCAACTTTTATCTTTTATCTTTGTAAAATTAACCCGGCACAAATAAATAAACCACCCAATCAACAGATTAGAAACATTGTTAGCCTAGCCCCTGTGAGAATCCAACTCATTATTTTAACCAACCTGCTCAAACCTGCATTTACATATCTCCAGGACCGATGACATTTGAACTTGAATTTTCTGGACTGGAGGTAGGGACATTACCACTCTGCCACAAGATCTTTTTCAAAGGTCCAAGGAAGATCACCTGCTCTCGATGAAATCTGGACCTCTTAGTTTACCCTGTAAGGACATATATTTTTAATTCTGACAGACACTCTTCCTTTAAGAAAAGTGATTGTATTTAGACAAGGATGCAGAGATATAAATAAACAGCAACAATATCAGATTTCCCAGTATCATGGAGCAAGATGTCCTTCTTCCAGAATGTTTAGCACTGATTTTTTTTTCTTAGTGGAACAGGTTGATTGTTGATAACGAGTACCTGCCACTTAAACTTGGAGATTTCTTACCTCTCCAGCATCTGCTTAAAAGTGCTCATATCTATTCGAAGGCTTTTTTCACTTGTACTGTTCCTAAAATGTTCACTACCCCACAAAGGCTGATTATCTATGCATCATTTTACTGGAATTATTCTTTTAGTCCCTTTTACATAAAGCATTTCCCTCAAGTTCTTGGGCTAATAGAACACCATCAGTGGGAGCCAGCGTTTCAGACACTAACATGCTCTTCTCCATTCAGCTTATTTTCTTTGCCTCCCATGCCAAGGAGAAACGATTCCCATTTTCTCCCACAAGGAATATCATAAATCATCCTGCATGAGAAAATCCATTGCCAAGTCTTGTACGCAAGACATCGCTTAAAGTCATTAATGTCATATTATTGTGGTCACCCAAAGCTGAGAACTTCAGCATAAATTTATCTATTTTCAAATTATTTTAAAGTTGTATTTGCTCATAAGACATCGTCCACCTTTGGATTTGTCATGGCCAGACTAAGTTCCAACACTTCACAACTTATATCTGGTCTGGTGTGTGTGCCTAGCCAGTTGAGCTGTACATCAAGACTTGTCCACTGTTCCTGCTCAACCTTGATAGCAGCCTCATCTTGTTGTCCAGATCTGGTATGAATATCTGGGAAAGGATTGGCATTTTCCCCCAAAAAGACTCTGGATGTAGAATTACATTGGATCATGCTGCTTAACTCCCAAATCTGTATGTTTGTAAATTCCAGGAGATTGACTGCGAATTTTGAACTCCTTCCTTATTTGATTAATAATCTTACCTTTTCTCCAAAGTCATTGGTGAAGCCCCACCCACAATCACCCATTGACATGCTTCTTAAAGACACCCAAATGTTTTCTATTATAGTGCCAATAGAACATTGCTAGATAGGCATTCAGTTGTGAACAGCCTAACATTATACAGTAAATAGCAGGACCCTTAGGAGCATAGATATACAGAGGGATCTTGGGGTACAAGTCTACAGTTCCCTGAGTATGGCAACATATGTGGATAAAGTAGTAAAGAAGGCATGTGGCATTTTGCCTTCACTCGTCTAGGCATTGAGTACCAAGCCGTGTTGCAACTGTACAAAACTTTATCCAGGCTATATTTGGAGTATTGGTGCAATTCTGGTCATCAAACTATAGGAAGAATGTGGAGGCTTTGGAAAGAGTGCAAAAACAGGGTTTACCGGAGGATGTTCTGAAGAAATATCACTTGACTCGAAACATTAAATCTGCTTTCTCTCCACAGATGCTACCAGACCTGCTGGGTTTCTCCAGCAATTTGGCAATTTCTATTTTGTTTACCGGGATGTTTCCTGGATTGGGATGTATTAGCTACAGGAGAGGTTGGATTAATTAGTATTGTTTTCAGTAGTGCAGTGGAGGCTTAGAGTGACCGGATAGAAGTTTACAAAGTTGTGAGAGGCGTGGGTAGTCGGAGGCTATTTCCCAGGTTGGAAATGTCAAATACTAAGGGGTATAGGTTTAAAATGAGAGGGAAAAGTTTAAAGGAGATGTGCATAGCAAATTTGTCTACACAGCTGGTGGTAGTGCCTGGAACACATTGCCAAAGGAGGTGATAGAAGCAGATTCATTGACAAAGTTGAAGAGGCATTTAGTCAGATGCATGAACAGACAGGGAATAGAGGGGTACAGACCATATGCAGGCAGATGGGGTTAGTATGGAATGCCGTCGTAGTTAGCACAGACAGGGTGGGCTGAAGGGCCTGCACCTGTGCTGTACTATTCTAGGATCTTCCTCCATGTTAACAGGGTTATCCCAACTTAAAAATACCACACCCACAAACTGTCATTTCACCCGAAAATGTCTTTATGTAATTCTCTGAGCTTCTCCTCTATTCCTGGTGTTTCCTTTGGGGGTCATAGGAATTCTTGCTTTGAGCAGGTTCCTATAAGAAATGCCATTTTATTATCTGTAGAGGGATCCTTCTGAGAAAAGGTTGTTTAAATGGCTGAAAACCATTTTCAAAATAAACTTCCCAGCCTTCGGAAAGCCTGTTTGAGATTCCCTTTCACCCAAACATTCCTCAAAGCCTCTAGCTCCCAACGTAGCATTGGCTTTATAATAGGTTCCAGCTGGTGGAACTCTATCCATATAGATCCATCTATATGACGATCTATCATCAATTTCCAAATGAACTCTGAATTCTTTCTCATTCTGTAACTCTTTGCTTCGCCTCTTCTAAGCTGTCTTCTGTTCTACTGATAGCAACAAATAGGTAAAAACAAGGACTGCAGATACTGGAAACCAGAGTCTAGATTAGAGTGGTGCTGGAAAAGCACAGCAGTTCAGGCAGCATCCGAGGAGCAGGAAAATTGATGTTTTGAGCAAAAGCCCTTCATCAAGAATAGAACAAATGCCTCCCAATCATGGGGACTCCTACTTTTATCTGTGTCAAGAGGGTTCTGCATTACCATTGCTATCATGTTGCCTTGTCCAACTGTTTTCTCACACTAAGACCTCTCTGCCTTATTCCTACAAAGACATCTCCTAGAAATCCTTTCTAGTATACATGATCTTGTCCATCTAAATATATTCCCTGAATGACCTTGGAACTGTGTCTACTAGTCCTCCACTCTTGTACCCCCGTTGCCAATCCATTGCCTTCACTTCTTGACCTAATCTTGGACCATGTCATCAGCTTTTATATTTATCCATAAATGTGTCTGCACATGCCCAGTAGCCACCCTCATGTCATCTGACTCTGCTGGGCAGAAAACTACCTGAGAAACTACTTCAGCAAATGATTTCCACAAGATGTTTTTTCTCTTATTCTTTGCAGTCAGTGCACGTATCTATGTATATTGATAGTCATAGAGTCACACAACATGGAAACAGGCCCTTCAGCCCAATTTGTTTTCGAAAACCTGGTTTCCTAAACTTAATCAGTCCCATTTGCCTGCATTTGGACCATAACACTCGAACCCTTTCCTATGCATATAGCTGTGCAAATGTCTTTTAAAAGTTGTAATTGTACCTGTATCTACCACTTCATCTGGCAGTTCATTCCATACACTCACCATCCTCTGTGTGGAAAGATTGCCCCTCATGTCCCTTTTAAACCTTTCCCGTCTCACCCTAAACCTAAGCCCTCTGGTTTTGGACTCCCCCACTCAAGGAAAAAAATTGGCTATTCGCCTTTTCAATGCCCCTCATGAATTTGTAAATCTCTATAAGGCCACCTCTCAGCCTCCAATACCCCAGGGAAAAAGGATCCAGCCTATCCAGCCTGTCCTTATAACTCAAAGTCTCTACTCCCAACAACATCCTTGTAAATATTCCACACCCTTTCTAGTTTAACAACATCTTTCCGAAAGCAGGATGACCAGAATTGTAAGCAGTAAGGTCTGCCTCTCTGATTCCAGATTGTAGAACTTCAGGGAATGTAAAGTGCAGAACAACCTCAGTTATCTGAACATCAGTTATCTGAATTTTGGATTATCCAAACAAGATCGCAAGGTCCCGTAAATGCTTCCTTTGTTTACGATCATATCAGTTATCTGAACAATCAGTTATCCGAACAAAACACTCCCTGCCCATCTCATTCAGATAATCGAGGTTCTTCTGTACATTATATGTCATCATCAACACTTTCTCCCATCTGCCCATAGTTTGAAGGATAATAATGCAACTCCAACACTCATTAGGAATATGCCTGTGTATGCTGATTCCCATTATTTTATATTTATTATCCTTCTGTGCTGGAGTGGTCTATTTACCTGCAAGTTTATTATCCAAACATTTTTCCTGAAGTTTCCATTCTCCTTCTCATATTAAACAATGTCATTAGTTTTGAAATCTTACCTGGATAGTCTGCTGCGATGAAGTAAAAGATCACCTTTGTTTTCTGATGCTTTAGTTTTAATGAACACTTTTCTGTTGATCTCCAGCATCTGCAGACCTCACTGTCTCCCACTTTTCTGTTGATGTATATCATGGGATATATATCTCTGGTTAGATCGGTGGAGTTAGAAAAAAGAAACACACTGATATTTGTTCATTCTAGTGCTGAACGATCAAAATGTAGTTTTGAAAGCAATTATGAATATAATTGTACAGCTCAGGAACAGGCCCTTTGGCTCACTATGTCCATGCTGACAATAATGCTATTCTAAACTAATCCCATCTGCCTGCACATGGTCTCTCTGTTCCCTGTCTCGATTAGGGTGGTGCTGGAAAAGCACAGCAGGTCAGGCACCATCTGAGGGGCAGGAAAATCGACATTTCAGGCAAAGGCCCTTCATCAGAAAATGTCGATTTTGCCCAAAACATCGATTTTCCTGCTCCTCGGATGCTGCCTGGCCTGCTGTGGTTTTCCAGCACCACACTACTCTTGACTCTGATCTCCAGCATCTGCAGACCTCATTTTCTCCCTGTTCCCTACCTGTTCGTGTGTCTGTCTAAATGCCTCTTAAATGTTGCTATCATATCTGCTTCTACCACCTTTCCTGACGGCACGTTCTAGTCACTTACCGCTGTCAGCTTCAAAACACTTACCTCGCACATCTCCTTTAACCTTTCCCCCTCTCACCTTCAACCTAGTATTTCACATTTAGCAGTCTAATCATGCACTAATTGGTACGGGTTATTAGCCCAACCATCTATAAAGATTTCTTTTTACATGCACTGTCCATGCTAGTGCCATTGCAAATGACAGATTGGCTGATCTGCCAGTGTTTTGTGCAACATCACAATTTAAGTTCTTGCACGCATTTTGACATTTCACAAAATTAACTTCGGTTATCCACAAAGAATTTTGTTAGTGACCCAAAGCCTGTGCCAATCCTCTTTCCCATGACTTTGTTCAGTATAGTCCAGCTCTCCAAATTGTCTAACATGATGGATCTGCCAAACATGGTCACTGTATCTACAATATGTAATGGATAGACATTCTGGTCTTCTCTCCATATCTTCAGATCTGTGGCTAATAATTCCCGAGGAAAAGGAACACTTCTTGCCAGACAGAGTGGTGTCTTTTAATGTTCGATACATTCATCACATTGTGATGTGATCTATTCTACTTGAGATTCATGGTCTTTATGCACAACACCAGCATCATTTAACAGTTGCTTTACTGTTGGTGAGGAGGGAGGAGCAAACCGATTATGCATATTTCATACAAACCTCTTCTTAAGAGGAATACTCCTATCTCTGAGGACAGCAATGGACCTTTTGAAGATCTTGACAAGGAAGCCCCAGTTTCCTCAGCGGAGTACAATAATGTCCAGATTCCATGAATTTGACACTTTACCAAATGTAAAAGTTATTTTATTCTTCATATCCAAACACAGTTTTTGCTTTTTTTCATCAAAGACTTGCTCAACAATAATGATGTATCACACGAGATTGCATCCGCACTTATGCATTGATGTGCTTCTGTAATTTCACAAGAGAGAGCGATTCTGTTTAAAGATAGTAGCCAATTATCATTCCTGAATTAAAAGCAGGTAGCATCTTCCTATTGTTGACACTATTTTGTCTGTTTTATCCAAGATTTTCAAATAACAGTTGAACCAAACAATGCCATATATTGTTGAGATCCAGCCACTGCCTTATACGCTACAATTGAATGATTAGCAACTAACAATATTTTTACACAATTTATGTTTTCACCACTAGCACAATATTTTATTGCTGTTCATCCTCATCATATCCGCCCTCAGCATCTCCTGTTTCATGAGGTGCTTCAGATATTTGACTCTTTATTTTTGGACAATTCCTGACAGTGATATTTCAAGACACACTTGAAACATCTGATTCTCATTCTATGTGGATTTTTTGGATTCATTCACTGTTGGCACCCACCAATCCTGTATTTTCCCTTGATTCCAAAATCTATTAAAGGTGCCTGTTCTGAAAATATTTTAGTTCTAATTTGACGCATTCCTTGTGAGGGAAAAGCCAAAGCCAAACTTTGCTGCTTCTTGATTGAGGAAGAGACCTATTACACCTCCAGCTCATTTTTCCACTGATAAAATGGCTCCAGTTCCAAAAATACCTTTGGATAATCATAATTCATGATCATGCAGTGTGACTCAGCAATTTCATTTAAATAAGCCACTAGAAGCTTCACATCTGTCAGAAAGAGGGATAACCTTTCACTTTCTTTATCTTCCCACCTGGAGAAGTTAATCCTCACTATCATGTATAACAGATGGTGTCCATATATTGACTTGGGCAGCAAAATATGATTTGCAAGAGTTTTATTTATTGTAAATCGATAGATTAGTATATGCACTAGTCTTCACCTTTCACTGCCCAGAAGCCATCTCCCTACTAGGGGAGAATCCAGCAGTATGCACAATCAGTTGTGGGACTGATCTGATTAACCGTGAAAGGTTGACCATGTTGCATTTCTAAAACAAAAGCAGCAAGTGCTGGAAAGACTCAGCAGGAGGGGCAGCACCTGCGAAGAGTAAGCAGAATTAATGTTTCGAGACCCTTCTTCAGATTAAAAAATGCAACAGAACTGCAGGAAATCAAAAACAAAGTGCTGGAAAAGCTGAGCAGGTCTGGCAGCATCAGTGAGGGAAATTAGAGTTAACATTTTGGATCCAGTTAGGAAGGATTCTGAGGAAAGGTCACTGGATCCAAAGCATTAATGTTACTTTCTCCCCATAGATGCTGCCAGACCAGCTGAACCTTTCCAGCACTTTCTGCTTTTGTTGTTGACCCTTCTTCAGAACTTTCATTTCTAACTCTGACACAGGGGACAAGGCAAGCGTTTTGTTTTCTGAATGCAGATGACAGCTTTCTTAATGCATGCATTTACATTTCATATGAAAAATAAAATTTACAGTTTCTGCTGAAATTTGTGGGGTTTTTTTCTATCATTACTGCTCCTGAACTAGCAACGAGGAATTCTACAAAAGCTGTTCCCTGTGGTTCAGTGTCTAATTCTCATCATTTCTGCATGGAATCTCAGCCTCTGATTCATGCATTCCATAAAAGTACAACAAGCATTGGCCACTAACCAATGAGAGAACTTCATGCATTAATGCATTAAATTATTTCTCTTCTGCATTTGTGAACCATCTGATTGTTTTAAAATTTTGACAAATTTCATGCTTCCCTGTGGTTTATTCCTAATATTATGTTTTCGTATTATTTGGAAATAGTTTAGATACCTGTACAGACATGTGAGCTTTTTTCTGAGATTTGGACGGCTATAGTGAGTATCCAAAGAAACACAATGACTAGAACTGGCTACATGTTCTTTCAATCATTCCTGTTCCAATAAACAATTACAGTACTTTTGTTTTCTTCAGAAACACGAGTAAAGAAGCATTAAAAACAATACAGAACTGTATTATTACCTTCATATGACTGAAATTGTCAGATCAGACACCTTTACAGCGACTGTAATGACTTGGAGCCCTGGTATCAGAACAAAGAACAAAGAAAATTACAGGAGAGGAACAGGCCCTTCGGCCCTCCAAGCCTGCACCAATCCAGATCCTCTACCTGTCGCCAATTTTCTAAAGATCTGTATCCCTCTACTCCCTGCCCTTTTGTATATCTGTCTAGATACATCTTAAGTGATGCTATCGTGCCTGCCTCTACCACCTCTGCTGGCAATCCGTTCCAGGCCCCCACCACCCTCTGTGTAAAGAACGCTCCATGCATATCTTCCTTAAACTTTTCCCTTCTTACCTTGAATTTGTGACCCCTAGTAATTGACCCCCACTCTGGGGAAAAAAAGTTTTGCTATCTACCCTGTCTGTACCTCTCATAATTTTGAAGACCTCAATCAGGTCCCACCTCAACCTCCGTCTGTCGAATGAAAATAATCCTACCCAAACTCTCTTCGTAGCAGGCAACATCCTGGTGAACCTCCTCTTACCGTCTCCAATGCATCCACATCCTTCTGCTAATGTGCCAACCAGATGCAACAATATTGTATGACAGTTCCAGTTTCAAGCATAACATCTTCAGTATATTCACGGTGTGCCCTTAGTGTATTTCCATTAAGCTTTCACTTATTTGTTGAAAATGACCTATTCCTCCATGAAGCTCATTAAGATTTGTTATTCTATTTACTGAACATTCTTTTAGCTACAACAAAACCTTGTGTACTTCCAATTTTGTTGAATAGAATTGGTAAATATGATACCCTGCGCTTACATATTGCCAAGGTGAGGAAGCTAATTCAGAGTCCTTTGTCCAAAATTTAATAATTTTACAGACTTCTGTTCTCCACCTTCTCAGTTTTCTCTTCTTCAATATATGAAAGGGCTCAATGTAGAGGAGGGAACAATCCATCCTCATGCGTCATTCACTTCAATTCGAGATCAAAGATCTCACACTTATACTTAACAATTTCCCAATTCTTGAAATAGAGAAACTAAACCTGGTGAGCACTGCCAATATGTAATTTGAAGTGATCTATCTGGATTTAAGTTACTCCCTTTGCTATGCATTCCAACACACCTTTAACAACATGGGAACTTTGTACTAATGGTTTTAGTGACCTATCCAAGAACCCATTTAGAATTTACTCCTGTTCTGATAGCTTGAATAATTCTCTTTAAACTTGCAATCCAAATTAGCCTGACCTCATAACAATGTATTTCCCATGCACTAATGTGCACCAGCAATGTCTTCACCAACTGAGCAATCTTGTCACAATGCTTTTAAATGTGTGCAGATTGATTTTCATTAACTGTTGCTGCTCTAACTGAAGTCTCATCTGTAAATGTGGAGAATTGGAATATAATTTCTTCCCCTAGATCATGTCATAAGATATCAATAATGATGGCCCCAATACAGAAACATAAATGATACTTCACTGGTATCTGGCTGTTAAACACATGTTTGTGCATGATTTCTGCTTATTTTCAATCAATAGTGCATTTCTCAGACCGTTACAATTTACTTTCATTAGTGTTTTGCTCTTGGATTTTATGAAGTACTTTATCATATTTGGCAATGTCAAATCCCTCCATCTACTAGATCTGCCATTTTCTCAAATAAATAATTAAACATTACTAGTTCCTTATAAATCAATGGTAACTATCTTGGATTGGCTCATTCTGTTCTAAGATATTTTGTTTCCGTGTTGTATGACTATGACACTATCTTGAAATACATTCCTAACAATAGAAGTAAAGTTTACAGCTTAATAGTTGAACACATTCTCCTTCAAATATTTTTTGAAGATTGAACTCATATGAATAATTTCCCAATCCTCGAGGATTTTCCAAGACCTGTGAACTCTGAAAGTATTCCAGAAAGGACAAAATTAAATCAAATTTTAATCAAGTATCAAAAATTCTTCAATTGACTGTTGAGGTAAAGTTGCTTCTAAATGTTCATATAAAAGTCCCTCTGTCCATAATGCCCAGTTGATTCTCTAAGTGAGTTACTTGAACTAATCCTAATACCATACCATATCATAATTTCAATCCACAGAGAATTGTTGCTTTAAGCACTTAACAATCGAGAACTTGTGCATCATGACAAAGAGAGCAGCTAACTCCCAAATCTGGAAATTCTGTCCCCAAGCATGTTGTCACAGGGGAGGGGCAGATTTTAAGTTACATTTCCATGGTTTACAGAGGGGGGACAGTTACATTTGTTTGACCTTATTTTCACTGGTAGAAAACATGAGGTGTGCTCTTTAGACCTCGTAGAAAAAAAGTCTAAAGCTGCCAGAGCCCTCCAGAAGGATAAGTTACCCTTTTGGACATTGTCCCTTAGAGGCAGTGATGTTCTATTTGGAAGAGGTAAGGTACCCTTTGGAAGAAAAAGTTAATGTGCCCTTTGGGATTGTTAAAGTTAGATGTGATTCTATGTGAAAAGTACTTAAACTCATTGGAATTGTCAAAAGGAACGTTTTCTCTTTAAATACTTTACACAAAGGCTGCCTGGTAGATAAAGCAATATTCACTATTTGTGGGTATAAACCTGAGCACTAGCATCTTTACTAGGTTAATGCCAAGTGATTGATTTCATAACCTTCCATTATCACAGTGTGGTACTTCCCAACTCACAGTCTGATTCATAGATCCAAGTGTTTATTGACTTTTGCAAATGGAACAATGAATTTCAATACTTGTTTTTATAAGGGATAAAAGAAATTCCAATGCAGTGAATGAGTTTTTATAGAAGTGAATTCGTCAATGGACTCTTAAGAACTTTATTTCAGCATGTGTCTTAAGGTCTGCCCACTGTGGATAGTGGGTCAGTTTTCATGGTAGGTATTCGGGCACAGGCATGGATTGGTATGATTTGGTACAAAGGGTCCATTGTAGGTGGGTAAAGAGTATATGGTTTGTCATGGAGGTTATAGGGGTTTATGGTAGGGGAACAGAAGGGTTTATGGTAGGGGAACAGAAGGGCCCAAGCTGCCATACAACCATATGAAATGGGCAGAGGGTGATGAGTTGGCATGGAGGATATGAGGAGTTGTGAGGGTGGGTGCAGGGCATTGATTAGCATGGGAGGAGATGAAGGTATGAGGGGTAGGGACTGGGGAACTGGAGGGCTTTTGTATTCTTGATTTCTTGTTATATCCTCAACAATGTGCTGTTATACCAAAGTCTTCACCCCAGTCTGCCTCGACAATGAACAGCTTCCACATCCACTTCCAGATCACCCACCATGATTCCCATTTTGTCTTTTCTTTCAGACCCAAGTGCTCTGCTGAACATAAGTTCAGGATTGAGACAGCATTTTCTAAAGTTTACTTGTTGAGGCTGCCTCCAGTAGAACTCAAAACATTCTAGCATTGATTCAGAGATGGGAATGCCACTACAGATGCAAAGGATCATTCCACTCACAACACAGGACACCTTCCTTTGGTATCCTTTCATTTAACTGTACAGTAAATCAGCAATCTCCATTATTAGCCAGGGAGTTGTCAAAGGAACCTGACACTTTATTATGTAACAACAAAAACAGAAATTGCTGGATAAACTCAGCAGCATCTGCGGAGAGAAATCAGAGCGAACATTTCGAGTCCAATAACCCTTCTTTAGAACCTATACTGCACTCCTACAACCCAAACTTTCTTCCAGTTTAGATATTGAAGGGCATAGTCTGCTTCATATATAACCTGGATTCAAAAAGTGCTAATTTTTTTTGCGATATGTATAGAGTCTTTCGAAAATGTTGTGGAGAGACATTCAAAATTTCTACATTGATATGCATTTACATTTTAGCACCTCAGCAAAGCTTTGTAAATCAGCGAAATATATCAAGATCCTGTCTTCCCAGAAGAATCTTTTGAGAGTGGGTGATGGATGTTCACTTGTAATTGAATTTAGATTGATGGCCAAAAGTCTTCTGGGAAAAATTCCAAAGACACTGTATTCTAATTAGTTTTCATCAAAATACCTAGACAGTACTTCACATGGTCACTACTCTCTGAAAGCAGATGTGGACATTTCTCGAAGTATTTTTCCCTGACATCATGCTGCAACCAAGTAGAAAATGAGGGAAAAAAATTCAAAATTTCAAAACTATGTTGAAGAACTGTACCTCTTGTACAGATCTGTTTTTTGGAAGTCTTGATGTGGCAATCATCTTGCATTCATGAAGATGTTTGGACTATATTTTTAATATCATCCTGGGAACCTTGTTCATCTATTGAAGCATTGATATGTAGCTTAGAAAGAAATATTTGAATAACAGACAGATGTTATTGATATCAGGAAATCTCAGCGAAATTCCTCATTTTAAAAAAGTTGTAATCGTGAAAGGATTATACATGTAGCACAGATCAGGAAGAATGACTTTGTTATTTCTGGCATGACCAATATATTGAATGATAATATGAAATTTATGAAGCTAAGAATACCTTCTCCTTTTTGTCTTCCCCTCTGAGGTTTACTGCTGTATCATTCAGCAGTGTATGGACACAGAGACATTGCTTGTATGCAGCATATCAATTGCTGTCACAGGGAGTATATTCAGGCTTTTTTGTCGTATTCTGTAAGCTTTGATCTCAGATGATGGCTTTACATCCTTGAAGCAACTCTTCAAGGCGTTTTTCTCAAGCAACCATCCTCAATGTTCAAGTTTTAAAACAATTTACTGAACTCAGTCTGGCTTTTAGGAAGAAAACAGTCAAACATGTCACATAATGCAACACACTTTATTATTTACTTCCCTTCGAGAAGCTTATAATTTAGGAGTTAGTCAATCCTTTGGAAGATGGATCTTCCACACCTCCACTGCCCCATAGAAAATAAGATAGAACATAGAACATTACAGCACAGTACAGGCCCTTCGGCCCTCGATGATCGCCAACCTGTGGAACTAGTCTGAAGCCCATCTAACCTACACTATTCCATTCTCATCCATATGCCTATCCAATGACCATTTAAATACCCTTAAAGTTGGTGGGTTTACTACTGTTGCAGGCAGTGCATTCCATGCCCCTCCTTCTCTCTGAGTAAAGAAACTACCCCCGATATCTGTCCAATATCTATCACCCCTCAATTTAAAGCTATGTCCCCTCATGCTAGCCATTGCCATCTGAGGAAAAAAGACTCTCCCTGTCCACCCTATCTAACCCTCTGATTATCTGATATGTCTCAATTAAGTCACCTCTCAACCTTCTTCTCTCTAATGAAAACAGCCTCAGGTCCCTCAGCCTGTCCTTGTAAGGCCTTCCCTCTATACCAGGCAACATCCTAGTAAATCTCCTCTGAACTCTTTCCAAAGCTTCCACATCCTTCCTATAATGTGGTGATCAGGACTGCACGCAATACTCCAAGTGCATCCGCACCAGAGTTTTGTACAGCTGCAGCATGATCTCATGGTTCTGAAGCTCATTCCCTCTACCAATAAAAGCTAACACACCGTATGCCTTCTTAACAACCCTCTCAACCTTGGTGGCAACTTTCAGGGAGCTTTGTGCATGGACACCGAGATCTCTCTGCTAAGATCTCCACAGATCTGAGCGATTTCAGTATCCAATATTCATTGGGTGGTTCAGAAATGCCAGCTGCATCAATTGTCACATTAGTCAGACATGTTCCTCAGACATGTCTGCCTGTTAGTGCAACTCCGAATTGTTAGAACAGGTCTAAAGTAATACTTGCACCAAATAGCTGAGGGCATTTCTGGGTTGGATCTGCTGCTGGACAGTCTACACTCACCTAACTTCTAGATTTCTGAAAATAGATTGAAGGATCTGGTTCAGATGGGTTCCAACTAAATTGCTCATGTTCTGATTTTCATATGGCACTGAAATAATTAAGAAAACCTGTCTTCTTCATCATCTGATTTTTCTCTCAATATTCGCCATGAGGAAGGTAAGTTTAGTGACTGTGCAAAGTGTCAGCATTTCTTCCTGTCATACTTGTTAGATAGAAACCGAGAGGACTGCAGATGCTGTAAATCAGAAACAAAAACAGAAGTTGCTGGAAAGGGTCAGCAGGTCTGGCAGCATCTGTGGAGAGAAATCAGAGTTAACATTTTGGGTTGAGCGTCTCCTGAGGAAGGGTCTCTCAACTTGAAGCATTAACTCTGATTTCTCTCCACAGATGCTGCCAGACCTGCTGAATTTTTCGAGCAATTTCTATAATTATTGGATACCATGGCTTATGTTGTCTTTCACATGTCATGTTTTGGAAAGGAATTCAGGATTGGTATTGTTGGGCTACGTGATTAGATTAGATTAGATTACTTACAGCATGGAAACAGGCCCTTCAGCCCAACAAGTCCACACCGACCCTCTGAAGAGCAACCCACCCAGACCCCTTCACCTAACACTACAGGCAATTTAGCCTGGCCAATTCACCTAACCTGCACATTTTTGGACTGTGGGAGGAAACTGGATCACCCGGAGGAAATACACGCAGACACGGGGAGAATGTGCAAACTCCACACAGACAGTTGCCTGAGGCAGGAATTGAACCCGGGTCTCTGGCGCTGTGAGGCAGCAGTGCTAACCACTGTGCCGCTATGTGTGTTATGTTATTCAAACTTTTATAATTGAGTGGATTAGAAAACAACTCCTATTTCCTAATATAATTTTCGTGGATATTTTTTATTTTGAAATCTGTATAGTACCCAGCTAAAATGTTCCAGGGTTCCAAATGCATGAACCATCGACTATTGTGTTCATTTAACAATGCACATGGAAGCTACCCATGTTTGGCACGGGAAAACATCATTAATGCCAGGTGAAATCATATTACTAATGATGTGAGTTCTGAAGCAAAGTAGAGACTTTCTAGCTCCACTGGAGCAGTTCCATTTAAAACAAAAATATTCACAGTATATCTTAACACGTTGCAACCCAAAAGGACTTCCTAAATGGGAAAGAGTATAAAGTGAAGTATGAAGTTCTTGGAAGAATCACAATAACAAAATGAAGCATCTTGGTCAAAGCGTCACCAAAACTTTTAGAACAATTGATCCAATTGTTCACACCTAGATTAGCTATGGGGGAATATGGGGTTACAGGGATAAGGGAGGGAGTGAGTCTGGGTGGTGATGCTCTTTGGACAGTCAGTGTGGACTTGACGGGCCGAATGACCTGCTTCCACACTGAAGGGATTCTATGAATATCATATTTTGTGGTCTCACTTCCACTGCTCCAAGGCAAAACCAGTTAGCTTCATTGTTTTCTCTCACCATTTCATTACAAACTGGCCAGCTGAATGAAACAATTGCTACGGTGTTAGCGTTGCACTATAAAATAACTTGCATAACTGCTGACTTTAGAGGATTACAGTTTCATGCCTTTAATATTTCTAAAATGTTTTCTAAAAATTGTATACTGCTAAAGTAAATGTTTAATAGAATAGTATTACTACAGTGCAGAAAGAGGCCATTCGGCCCATCAGGTCTGCACTGACCCTCCAAAGAGCATCCCACCCAGACACAGACCCCCAACCATATCAGCATTTCCCCACGGTAACCCACCTAGTTTGCACATTCCTGAACGCTATGGGCAATTTAGCATGGCCAATTCACATGACCTGTACATCGTTGGACTGTGGGAGGAAACCAGAGCACCTGGAGGAAACCCACGCAGACATGGGGAGAATGTGCAAATTCCACAGTCGCCCGAGGCTGGAACTGAACCCAGGTCCCTGGTACTGTAAGGTAGCAGTGCTAACCATTGAGCCACCCTCTATGATTATTTATTTTTTGTATTTTAATGTTACCTGCTTGTTTATATATTGAATTATTGAAAGTAAACAGCAGAATGAGCTAAAATGAAAGACATAGGCATAAGAAAAGTTCAATTCAGCCAAAATTTAAATGAATATTCAAAACTTAGTTATATCCCTTATTGTTTTAGTGGTAACTATCTTTTTTGCCTTCCTCTTGAATCCAAACTTTTTAAAGTAATTCTATTAAATCCACATTAACTCCCATTTTCTGGAATTTGATTATTTGTTTAAAACCCACAAGGTTATACTGAAGGGTGAAAGCCAGGTCAGAAGACTCTGGTTGCATATCTACAGTCTATCATCATCTCTTCTGACTCGATTCTTACTGATTAAGATCTGTTTCTTCAGCAAATCAACCTGGGAAATTTAATGGATTGAAAACGTTCGATAGACGCATTGTTGATTCGGAAACAGTGGCGTTATCATTGTCATCATCATCATTAAGTAGGTCAAATGTAACTTTCCAAGCAGTATTCTTGGGCCATGCATTTCGTCAATAACTTTATTTGAAAACCAGGACAGGCTACAGAGGTGCACCTTAGTCGTGGATAAGGATATTCTTATGAGACATCTGGGAAGTAGCAAAGGATAAATGGAATAAGACTCATGTACCTACCTTTTATGTAGAATGTATTTTGCATCTCAAATCAGTTATCAAATGCCTAAATAATTTTAAAGGAACTTAACTGTTTAATCTGTCATCAGCAAGGTTCCAAAATCACTATCATCTGTTACAAGCAGAACTATAATAGCGATGTACAATAGTCTGGCTATGGAGGAAGAAGCCAGCCTAGAAGGAAAAGCCAGATCAATGTGCAAACTCTGACCAGATGATCAAAACAGCAGTACAGTAAGGAAGAACTGACACACCCAGAATTCAACCAAGAGACATTCAACTCGATGTCTAGATTATATCTTTAAAAATAACCATACGCAACTACCAAGAAAGAAATTGAAAACAGCTTCTCCCTCATTCTCTTCGCTTCCCCAGCCAACATCAAAGTACATTTTTTGCTTCCTGCATTTTTTTTTTCTACCTGTTCAGAAATAAACGTCTGGACAAATTTGAAATACAATGAGTGCTATTTTCTGCTCCCTGGTGTGGCAGGAGCAATGACAAATCGGTGAAAAGAGATGGAGAGAATGAAAAGAATCAAAATCTTGATGTCAAGCAAAATCCTTGTGATTTTCTCATCAAATGGCATCTTCAGAGTTTCACTATTGGCTGTGACTGTCCTATTTCCATGTCAGTCCATGCTCATCAAGTCCCAACTTGTGTTATTTTTCTGCCATTTCCAATTTTCATCTCCTTTCGTAAGAAATGAAACGGTGCAAATTCTTGAAATGTGAACCAGAGGAGGTACCCAGCAGCTGCAACATATAGTATGTTTGTCCTGGCCATCAGAGCAATGCCACTGCATCCTATATGAGCACCATCGTCCTCACTGGCAAAACCCCAACAAGCCTTCACAAATCATCAAAGCTGCTCTCAGGCTGACTTACACATCATTTCAGAGTTAGAATCATAGAATAGGGTCCTAGATTCCATACAGTGTGACAGCAGGATATTCAGCCCATCGAGTGCACTGCAACCCTCGGAAGAAGATCACACCAAGACCTGCCCCCTTCACCCTATCCCCATAACCCTGCATTTCCTATGGCCAATCCACCAAATGTGCACATCTTTGGACTGTGGGAGGAAACTGGAGCACCCAGGAGAAACCCGTGCAGATACAGGAAAAACATGCAAACTCCACACAGACAGTCACCCGAGGGCGAAATCGAGCCCAGGTCCCTGGTGATGTAAGACAGCAGTGTTAACCACTGAGATACCGTGCCACTCCAGAGTTCAGGAACACCTATGACTTGCATGCTTCTGCGAGGTCCCTTTGCAGACAGGAACACATGCATACATCACATGCACTAACACAGATGTATCTTACTTCATAACACTCACTCACTTTCCTGTCTATTTGGAGGCTACTAGCCTTTGTCTCCTTTACATTGCTTTCTTAATGCACACTCACTGACATCAGCTCTGATTTACAGGCTGTCTTCCTCTGTACTGAAAATGTATTGCTGGAAAAGCGCAGCAGGTCAGGCAGCATCCAAGGAACAGGAGAATCGACGTTTCGGGCATCAGCCCTTCTTCAGGAATTTTCTTCCTCTGTAGCTTGCATTTCTTTCCAGTGCAATGGATGAGAGAAGCAGTTTGTCATACTGGGGAGCAGTGTACAGTCAAAGGTGTGGACGTGTTGCTGCGTGGCACCATACTACATCAATATTTCAGCTGCAACATTTGACCAAGGTCAGTCCTGCTCCAAATCAGGTGTGAACTGCTCAGGGATGCCAGGTAGATCCGTTAGGGTAGTGTAGAGACACTGCCTGGGCCGTGGGCCAGGTTTGCCTGCAATGAGACAAAAGGAAGGATTGAGTATCTGGGTCTATACTCGACGGAGCTTTGAAGGATGAGGGGAGGGATCTAATTGAAACTTATGGAATACTGAATGCCCTGGACAGAGTAGCTGTTGGGAAGATGTTTCCATTGGTAGGAGAGACTAGGACCAGAGGGCACAGCCTTAGAGTAAAGAGAAGACCTTTTAGAATGAAGATAAAGAGAAACTTCCGCACCCAGAGAGTGGTGAATCTCTGCAATTCACTGCCACAGAAGGCTGTGGGAGTCAGGTCATTGAGTATATTTTAGACTGAGTTAGATAGGTTATCAAGGGGATCAAAGGTTACAGGGAGAAAGCGGGAGAATGGGGTTGAGAAACTTATCAGCCATGATTGAATGGAGAAGCTGACTCGATGGGCTGAACGGCTTAATTCCTGCTCCTATGCCTTACGGTCTTAGGAAAGCAGTCAGTGGTGATACGCCAGCAGGAAATGTGGTGAAGTGTAACCAGTGAGTGAGGATGACAGACGAAGGCAGGCAGGGATAGTAATTTGGGCGGGTAGGTAAAGGTAGGTGATAACCATTGATTGGAAATAACGCATGCAATGTTCGAGTTGTGGGGGTCCATGAGGTTAGGTGAGGGGTGAGTGCAGTGGCCAAGTTAGAACGAGTGCCAGCCCTGTGAGTGTGAGATAGCAGAGAAAAGATGGCGCCACTTACCCTTGTAGAGCACTGTAGATCATTGACTTTCTTCCTGCACTGCCACACAGTCTTGAGTTAGGCTTCAGTCTGTGCCCAGGATGGGTTGGTCTGATGGTATGGCATCCTGTGGCAGGCAGCAGGAACAAGGACTGCCCTTTGATTTACCATGCCACCCACCCACACCTCCCAGATCCCTATCCATGAAGCAGACATCAAGCTACACTTTGGCCTTGACCATATCGGTTTACACACAGTCCCAGCACCACAGGTTGTGCAGCATTTCCTAGTCGGCAAGATCTGAAGTGATGTGCAACTTGGCTTTATTTATGCTGCTGTCAATACGATAGGCAGTGGCCAGCACTTCTGCCTCTCCAGCCTCATAATTCCTCAAGGAAACCACCCATCAGCCCAGTTGCATATTTAAAGAGGTGAAGACTTGAAGGTTGCGTGAGAAATGTTACACCAGGACACACAGAACTAGGCTATGTGAATCTCATATGACAAAACACTTCAACTGTGAACAGGAAAAATCCACGCAGTGTAACAAATGTACGTACCCGCAGAATAATGCTTCAAATGTTCTCATGATTGTCAGCACTTGTGTTGAATGGGACCTCTAATTCATAGCCAATGAATAATTATGAATGTATTCACTTTGGGTTTCAGTGGAATTTACATGAGATTCTGATAGCCCTCTACTTCCTCATGCTCATTTTGAGTTTGCTCTGTAACTATAGCAGACACTTTTTGGCACAATGTTTTCCTTCTCAGGAGGCTGGGTATATCTTGACAGGAAGTAGCTGTGTCACAGGTTACTGGATTCACGGGAGCAGATCTGAGAAACAGCAACAAGTAATCTGAATCTCAGCCTCTCTCAATTCAATCTGCAATCTGCTGAAAAAGATGAGGTTACTTAGCCAATCAGAGTTCTTGAATCTTTTACTGGTATGTTCAGCTTAATGAAGGTTAATCCAATGTGTTTTAACATATATCATAGGGTCATAGAGTTATACAGCACAGAAATAGACCCTTCAGTCCAACTAGTCTACACTAACCATGTTCCCAAACTAAACTAGTCCCATCTGCCTGCACCTGGCCCATATCCCTCCAAACCTTTCATGAACTTATCCAAATGTTGGAACTGGACCTGCACCCACCATTCTCTCTGGCAGTCCATTCTACACATGAACCACTCTCTGTGTAAAAAAGTTGACCCCATGTCCTTTTTAAATCTTTCTTGTCTTAGCTTAAAAATATGCCCCCAAGTTTTAAACTCCCGCACCTTAGGGAATGGACACTTGTCATTTACCTTATCTATCCCCTCATGATTTTACAAACCTTAATAAGGTCACCCCTCCACCTCCTATGCTCCAATGAAAAGGTCCCAGCCTTTCCAGTCTATTTTTACATCTCAAACCTCTATTCCTGGCAACATTCTGGTAAATCTTTTCTGAACCCTCTCCAGTTTAATAATATCCTTTCTGTAACAGGCTGACCAGAACTGCACACAGTATTCCAGAGGAAGCCTCACCAATGTCCTGTACAACCTCAACATGACGTCCCAACTCCTATACTCAAAGATCTGAGCAATAAAGGCAAGCATGCTAAATGCTTTCTTAACCACCCGTCTATCTTTCAAAGAATGATGTACCTGAACCCCTAGGTCTCTCTATTCTGCAACACTATCTAGGGCCCTACCATTAATTGTATAACTCCTGTCCTTCTTTGTATTACCAATATGCAATACCTCAGACTTGTCCAAATTAAACTCCATCTGCCACTTCTCAGCTCACTGACCCAAATTGTAATCTTAAGTAACCTTTTTCACTATCCACTATACCACTCATTTGATGTCATCTGCAAACTTAACAACCATGCCTCCTATATTCTCATTCAAATTATTTATATAAATAGCAAGCAATAGTGGAGACTGTGGTGCAGATGCCTCTCAAAATGTTAGATGCAATACAAGAAAGTTTCCAACAAATCTACTTTTCAGTGGATAACAGTAAAAGTGCAACAGATTATGGAACAAATATTTTGTAGCTTACATACTTGGAACTGGTATTTGGGAGTTAGGTTACCTTGGGAAATCTCCAGAGGTTGAAAATCTTCCTGGTTTAGAATTAGGTTCTGTTGATGTTAGCTGACAGCAGTTACCCTGTCAATTATTCTCTCCTGGAAATTTTCCAACATTCTTCCAGCAAGGGTGCCTAAATACTCAATAAAACAATCTTTCTTCACCACAATTTATTCAATATGACTCCAAGAGCACGATCCCTGAATCTGGATGTACAGTAGCATAATAATGAACCATTTTCCACTGATACTGTAGCACCAATCCCATTCATTTTCTGTAGAGAAGAGAATCCTTTAAATAGCAGATGTAGAATTATAGGGAGACTGATTGAGCAAAATAAAATTAGCAGAATTTCCCAAGTTGCACCCCAGTCAAACTTTTGTACCACGAGCTTGGATAGTTTAGGAACCAGGTGATGATTGCAACAAATTTCTTCCAGCCAGAATATTAAAGGCTGCAGATGTACAAGTCTGGGTGAGTCTGAGTTCCACTCGATAGTTAATTAGTTTGATCTTCCACAGCATGATTTACTCTACATCTAAAATTTTTCATTTGGTGAGTTTCTAATCTCATCTCATTGTCAGAGATAGTTCCGGATAGTATTCCCCCACATTGAGAACATTTCCAAAACTCCCTTCCAATTCAGTAATAGAGTCTGGGAGGAGAAAAATGAGCAAAATTTACAAAATTACAATATTTACAATATACAAATGAACAAAAATTATCATGAAAGGTATGAAACTTAAAAAGAAAATGTTACTGTACAGATTGAGGTTTGAATATTTACACAGAAGCATTACTGCACAACCTCAAATCAAATATGCTTTTTCCGTTGTCCTAAGTAAGCTCTGATTATAGCATCTGTATCACAGGCAGCATGCGCTCGAAGCAATATAAGCTCCACCCCAGCCACAATAATGCACTGTAATCACATCAGTTTCATCCCACAAAAACCATCCTTCCTGATCCACAGTCACATAGTTCCATTAGATTTTAACCACAGTTGACATTCCTAAATACTACAATGCCAGACTAAAGTAGGACAAATCCCTCTGTCTGTGGGGATGCCTGATCTCCAAACAATGCAACTACCCAACACTTCAAATATCCCATGCTCCCTGTGTGGCAGAGTCTGCGAGTCATGTATGTTATAGCCATCTCAGAGTTCATTAAATTGGAATGGACTGCGTAAGGAGAAGGTGACCAAAATGAAGACTGAAATAAATGAACAAAAAGGAAGAACTAAATTATGAATGCTTAAAGAGTCAACAAGTACTAAGCTTAAAGAGTTGAAGCAGTTCTCAGTATATTTTCAGGTCCTATCCATATCGATTGCAAATTTTGTTCAGACTTTGTCATGGGGTTACATTTTAGCATGCTACAATAAAGGGAGACTAAACTGGTGGAAAATAGGGGGAGAGAGGACACATCTGATATAAATATCTTTGTAACTGCTTCCAATGTGGCTGCAATTCATTTGATGTAGCTTCCAATTCAACTGGCAGGACTATAAACTCAACTAGAAAGATGGTTAAAGGGCAATTCAAACAATTCCGTATCCCACCAGATTTTTCTGTTACATGAACCTGAAGTTTTTGCAAAAATAAGAAACACAATATTTCCTAACAGTTGAGGGGCAGGGTGGGGGAGCAATCTGTGAGTATTTTGAAACAGCATCCATGTGGTGTCAAACACCATTTGACTGTTCCTTTAGCAGCAGTAGGCTTGCAGCTTTCCAATGGAAAATTCTGATTAATGGAGAAATTTGAATGTAGATTGAAAGCTGTCCAACATACCCACTTTACAGGGTAAGTGGGACTATTAATAAAGGCTGTAGTCACTAATGTCAGCAGGCCAGGAACTCATTGTGTAATTCCTGAACTATTTTAAATGCCATAAAGCACAACTAAATGAAACCATTCTTTTGTAGTATAAAGTGACTCGCAATTGTTTCCCAGATGCTAAATCCAAGGTGAAGTGTTAGCGGCTGTGGGCTCCTTTCCTTCACACTTTGCACTTTTACCACAAGTGAATGCAGTAAAGACATCGTGATTCTGTTTAAAGTTCATCTTAAATGGTCAGTAGGTCTCTTGTATATAAGGGACAACTTTGTAAAGTGACCGTTTCAATTTGCCATTTTGACTTTTCCAGCAGATTTGCGTCCTCCGCTCCTTCTCCTCATCACATCAGTCCCAGAAGAATTGCAGCTGCTCCACCCCTGATGCACAGAAGGACATCACAGCCACCCCAAGTACAACAGTTTTCAGGGTCCCACCTCAAACCATACCCACCCATCACAGCTTCTTCCGCACAACCAAGCAGTATCCATGTCCAAGGTAAGAAACAATGACCACAACATGAGAAATTCTGGTAAATTCACAACAGGAACCTCGTTGAAAAATGCAATGCTCTGTAATGTCTTTCTGAAAACTGATTTCAACTTCCATAGGTGAGATACTCACTGCAATATTCAGAACCTTGGAAGTGCATTTGTAGCCACATATTTATATGGCAATTCTAGTTGAGTTTCTGGTCAATGGTAACCCCAAGGATGTTGGTAGTAGAGGATTCAGTGATAGTAACAGCATTGAATGTCAAGGGCTGGTGGATAGATTGTTTCTTATTGGAGATGGTCATTGCCTGGCATATGTGTGGTGCAAATGTTACTTGCCTCTTGTCAGCCCAAGCCTGGACATTGTCCAGATCTTGTTGGTTTTGGACATGGACTGCTTCAGTATTTGAGGAGTCACAAATGGTGCTGAACATTGTGCTATCATTAGGGAGAATCCCCACTTCTGACCTTATGATAGAGGGAAGGTCATTGATGAAGCAACTGAAGATGGCTGGACCTAGGACACTCCACTGAGGAACTCCTGCAGAGATGTTCTGGAACTGAGATGACTGACCTCCAACAACTACAACCATCTTCAATGTGTCAATTACAATGCCAACCAATGGAGAGTTTGGTCCCTGAAACCCATTGATTCCAGTTTTGCCAGGGCTCCCTGATGCCACACATGGTTGAATGCAGCCTTGATGTCAAAGGCTGTCCCTCTCCCCTCCCCTCTGGAATTCAGCTCCTTTGTCCATGTTTGAGCCAAGGCTATAATAAGATCAGGATCTGAGTGGCCCTGGTTGGACCCAAACTGGCCGTCACTGAGCAGGTTATTGCTGAGCAGGTGCTGCTTGATAGCTCTGTTGATGACACCTTCCATCACTTTATTGGTAATCAAAAGTAGACTGATGGGATGGTAATTGGTCGGG
Source organism: Chiloscyllium punctatum (assembly GCF_047496795.1). NCBI lineage: Eukaryota > Metazoa > Chordata > Chondrichthyes > Orectolobiformes > Hemiscylliidae > Chiloscyllium > Chiloscyllium punctatum. The sequence goes on from NC_092740.1 coordinate 153,598,381, forward strand.
TTGGATTTGTCCTGCTTCTTACGTATAAAACATACCAGCCATTTTCAGCATTGTGTTGTAATTGTACTGGATCAACTTGGCTGAGGGAATGGCAAGTTCTGGGGCACAGTACTATTTCTGCAATGCTGTCAGAGCCCACAGCCTTTGCAGTATCCAGTGTCTCCAACTGGGTGTCATGGTATCTTTCTTGATATCATTTGGAACAAATCAAATTGACTGTGATACTGGGCACCACTAAAGGAGGCTGTGAATATTGTTCAAATGCTTCAGTCTTATAGGTTACACTGATGTCTTCGCCTGTTCCATCATTGAGGATGGAAATGTTTGTGCAGCTGCATCCTCCAGTGAGTTGTTTCGTCCACAAACATTCACAATTAGATTTGACAGGACTGCAGAGGCTTAGGTCTGATCTGTTGGTTGTGGGATCATTTAACGCTGTCTGTCACCTGCTGCTTTTGCTGTCTGGCACGCAAGTAGTCCTGTTTCGTAACTTCACCAGGTTGACACCTCATTTACACGTATTGCTGATTCTGCCACTGGCGTGCCCTCCCACACACCCCATTGAACCAGGGTTGGTCCCCTGGCTTGATGCTATTGGTCGTGTGGGCAATATTCCGAGTCATGAGGTTTCTGATTCAGTTTGAATACAGTTGAGCCGTTGCTGATTGTCCACTGTGCCTCATGGATGCCCAGTCTTGAGTTTGGCATCTGTTCCATTTAGCACTGTTTGGTATCTCTGCCCTCTCAATTTGACAGAGCTGATTGTTCCTGATGAAGGGCTTTTGCCTGAAACGTCGATTTTCCTGCTCTTCGGATACTGCCTGACCTGCATCACTCTTATCCTGACTCTGATCTCCAGCATCTGCAGTACTCACTTTTGCAGAGCTGATTCGTCTGTCTATATGAAGCTCTAAATGGGGACCTCACTTTTATCCAGCTGCCTCTAGATGTCAATCCCCTCTGCTGTAGGGAGGCTGAGGTGAAAAAAGCTGGGGTCACTGCTCGTGTTTTCCAGCTGCGACAATTATCTTTCACCCTCTTCCTTCATCAGTCAGATAGAGCTGTCCAAGCTGCAGGCGGTCGGTTGTGAGTTCTGGGTACACAGAGGTCAGCCTGAAGCTAGGTGACGTGCCAAACTGGTGAAGTGTCTCCCAGGAGGTTGGCAGCCACCTATCCAGCTGTGAAACCAGTCTCTCTGAGGGAGTGCTTTGAACACCAGGCTCTCAGCTGGTCATGACTGGAGCTTCTCAATGGACCTGATCCAGACTTCTCAGCTCATCAGTTTCACGAGACAACTCTTCCGACTGTCGGCTTACCTCGGTAACTCTGGAACCACATCACAAAGTTCGGCGCATGGGCTATTAAATCCAGAATTGAGGATTAAAATTGCACTTTGTAAGTCAGAAGCCACACGACACCAGATTATCATCCAATAGGTTTATTTAAAGTCGAAGCTTTTGGAGCACTGCTCTTTTGTAACTATCTAGGTTTCCCAGCAGGTCTAAGAGAGCTGCCCACTCACCTCAAAACCTTTCTTGATAAGAGAAAAGGACATGATGTCAGAAACCTAAATGAATATCAGCTTTAGAGAATTTACCTTCCCACACACTTGTCTGACTAAATACTGCTCCATAGGCAACATTTAAAGGGGTCTTCAGGCAGTGGAGTTTTAAAATGGGGAAGTAAAGACCTTTCTAATTCTATTAACAGCAGGTATCGTGTTGGAGAACCTTCCCAGCCACAGGCCAGTTGAGGGGATTTTACCGATAACCAGTGGGCCCTCCTGCACACAGTAACTCTGGTGAGCTTTCTGCTAACCTAGGGGTCAGATCTTCCCCATGGACTCATAGTCCCAATACTGAGATAGATAGGCTCTTGAGTATCAAGGGGAATCAACTGTTAGGGGGAGAAAGCGGGAGAATGGGGCCATGATTGAATGGCAGATCAGACTCAATGGGCTGAATGGTCTAATTTCAGTTCCTATGTTTTATGGTCTAATAGATCTTACAGCCCAGAAAAAAGGCCCTTGGAAACATCACATCTGTGCCAGTCAGACACATCTACCTAACTATTTTAATCCCATTTTCCCCACCCATGTAGTATGGCCAAGGTACCTTGTAATGTGAAGACTCCTGAACTTTGATGAAATGGTCAATCCTCTACTTTTTTTAAAATCAACAATTGAATTTTAGTCATTTACTCACTGCATGAAAACTGTAGTTATTAATAAATACAAAATGATCAGTCCAACTGTTGCTGATCCAACTGTTGTAATTAGAGAAAGACGTATGTCTTTTTAAGAGTTTATGGCTTTTGAGTTGAGCTTCACTGCCCAGGCATGGACAGAAATTTTAATCATCCTTAGTTGAATCATCTCAATGCATTTGAGAGTGCACAATGGTTCTGTTTCATCGGTTTTGGTACATTTCCTAATATCAGGTGGCTGTGGGAAGCCAGTTCGAACAGTCACCATCTCCTGCAGTTCACTACCTTGCTGTTCCAACTTGTTTGGAATGATTTAAAGAGCTGTAGCCATGGTCACTGAAATTTCAGTTCAGTCTGATACCAAACAATAGTGACATTTATCTATCTCAATGTGCAGTCTTAAACTTGTCAGTTTAGTTTAAATTGGCTGTACGAGGCGAGAGCAGTTCCATAGCCAACACTCCTTTACAACAAAGAGCAGTAAACAGTTTTCCTGCTGAAGACGGGATGTCTTGGAAGCCTGTGTGAATCTCCAAGTGTTAGTGCTTAAATAACAAGCACTCATGAAATCAGTCCAAGATTGACTGTCCTCTGTACTCCATCAACTGCTTGTGTTTTGCAACTGTGTTTCTTCATAAGAAGAATAAAAGGCTTTTAAATGATCATAACATCTTTCTGAAGGAATTAGGCTTCATCTCACAATTGCATGCAGTAACTCTGAAGGTTGCAGCACCATTTCTGTATTTAAAAAAACATTGCTAGCTAAGGTCTGAAAATTAAAGATTTTTTTCTTCAATCCTCCCCATTGTCTGATGTTGTGCTGTTACAATTAGCACACAAAATACAGTGTAAACAATTTTTGCTGTTGCCACCAACATGGATGCTTTTTGTTCTGAATGTTCCAAACTAAACATTCGATGATTTGCAGTTTCAGTGATTGGATCAGGTTAACAGCCCCAACCAGGGAACTCACGTTCTATGAGGTCCACCTGGCTGCCCTCATTACCATCACTGTAGTTGGGTGGCTTTTAAGAAAAATAGAGTCATAGAGATGGGCAGCATGGAAACAGACCCTTCAGTCCAGAATTATTTTAAAGTTTCAACGAATTGATTTGATGATGAATAAAATCACTTTGAAAATGTTTCTTTTGCAATTTACATCAGTGCTGTTGTACCAAGATATTTAGTCACGGAGCTTACTCTTGCATTTACCACCACTACACATCAACTTAAACTGTGTATGTACAAGCTGCTCAGGAGAAGTTAATAAGTCTTTCATTGCTTTTGTCCTCCCTACCTGTTGGCTGAAGACATCTAATTCCATTTTGGTGTAGCTTTTACAAGTAGACAGGGTGATGAAGAAGATATATGGGATGCCTGCCCCCATTGACCAGGGTCTGGAATATCAGACCAAGGAAGTCTTGTTACAGCTTCATAAAACATCGGTTAGGCCACAGATGGAATACTGTATGTAGTACAGATTGCCACACGATCAGAAAGACGTGATTACACAGGAGACGGTACAGAGGAGGTTGACCAGGATGTTGCCTGGGATGAAAAGTCTCCATTATGAAGAAGGGCTGGATAGGCTGGGTTTGTTTTCCTTGGAGCAGAGGAGGCTGAGGGATATTGGTTTTCAGTAATCGTCACTCAGTCAGGAAGGAACAATCCCATCCTAGTGAGTATATTGTACGGTGCATTTGGAGGAAGAGTGGGAATTTGGTTCAGAAAGGAAGAAGTGCTTTTTGCTTGCTATTTTTGCCTCATAACTTGTAAGGTTTCTATTTGAAAAACAGGATAAATTGAAGCGCAGGATCAGGGGAAAATGAGAACTGCAGATGCTGGAGATCAGAGTCAAAAAGTGTGGTGCTGGAAAAGCACAGCACACTCTCCTACTCCCTGGATGCAGCCTGACCTGTTGTGCTTTTCCAGCACCACCCTAATCTTGACTCTGATCTCCAGCATCTGCAGTCCTCACTTTCTCCTCCCTCTGATTCAGTCATTGGTCAGGAAAAGGAGGGTGTGACTATGAGCGAGGCAAGTAGAGGGATCCAGGAGGTAGTGCTGAAGGAGCCTCAGCCCTTGAGCTCGTCTAACAGGTTTGCTCCCTGTGTGGTTGAGAGTGCGGGTTGGAGAGGGGTTGACCAAACTGACCATAGTGGTATAGGGAGCTTTTCAAGGAGTGGGGAGAAAAGAAAAATGTAGTTGTAATCAGGGATAGTGTAATCAGGGGAATAGACCCTGCTCCCCATGGTAAAAACAATGACTGCAGATGCTGGAAACCAGATTCTGGATTAGTGGTGCTGGAAGAGCACAGCAGTTCAGGCAGCATCCGAGGAGCTTCAAGATCGACGTTTCGGGCAAAAGCCCATGGTCAGGATCAAGGGTCCCAAAGGCTGGGTTGCCTGCCTAGCGCCTGGATTCAGGATCTCTCACCTGGACTGCAGAGAAACTTGGAGTGGGATGGGAAAGATCCAGTCATAGGTACCAATAATACAGGTAGAAAGAGGAAAGACCTTCTGCTGAGGGAATATGAGCAGCTAGGACCTAAATTAAAAAGCTAAACCATAAAGGTAATAATCTCTAGGTTACTGCCTGAGCCATGAGCAGGTTGGTACAGATCAACAAGATAAACACATGACTCAAAGATTTGTGTCAGATATACCAATTCATGGGACATTGACACCAGTACTGAGGAAGGAGGGAGCAGTTCCGGTGGGATAGGATCCACCTGAATCATGCTGGGACCAGGATCCTGGCAAATTGCATAATTAGGGCTGTGGATAGGGTTGTAAACCAAATACAGAGGAACCTCAATTATCCGGCATTCGATTATCTGAATATCAGATTATCCAGCAAGATCGCAAGGTCTCGATGCTCGGCTGAACTATGTTATCCGGCATTCGATTATCCAAATTTGTTTAACCGAGTGATATATTCCCCACCTGTGTCCTTCGGATAATCAAGGTTCCTCTGCAGTGGAGTGTGGGTTCAAATGCAGGAAAATTCTGGAAAAAGTTAAAAGAGGTGGGGGGCACTTAGCAGAGGTTATTAAAGTTTCCAGAACCAAGTAATAAGACAGAGAGTATGGAAAGGGATATCTTTGAGAAGGGGAGCAATCAAGGCAGGACTGTGGGTGCTGAACTTCAAAACAGATTGTATATGAAACAAGCTAATTGAGTTTGTAATGCAGATTGAAATTGGTGGGTACAATGTGGGTATCACATAGAAATAGTTGCAAGACAATCAGGGCTGGGAACTAATTAATTAAGGATATTCATCCTGTTAGAAGGATAAGCAGATGGGCAGAGAGGGTGGGGTTGTCTTGTAAATAAGAAATGAAATTAAATTGATAGTAAGAAATGATATAGAGTCAGAAGGCGTAGAATCTGTGTGGGGAGATTTGAGGAGGCACAGAGGAAAAAATACCCTGACAGCTGTACCCAGGATGTGGGGAAGAAAATAAATCAGGAGATAGAAAAGGCGTGTAAGAAATCCAATAATCTTGGGGGACTTCAATATACAAATGGACAGGGAAACTCAGGTTGATGGCAGATCTCAAGAAAAGGAATTTGCAGAATGTCTACACAATGTTTTCTTTGGAGCAACTTGTGGTCGAGCCCCACTAGGAAACAGGCAATTCTGGATTTGGTGATGTATAATGAGGCAGACGTGATTAGGGAGCTGAAGGTAAAAGGATCCCGCCGGAGCAGTGACCATAATATGACAGAGCTCACCCTATAATTTGAGGGGGAGAAGCTGGAATCAGATGTAAGGGAGTTGCAACTGAGTAAAGATAACTGCAACAATACGAGAGAGGAGCTGGCCAGAGTTTATTTGAAGCAGAGAAAACAGTGGCGCAGCAATGGCAGGAGTTTCTGGGTCTAATTCGGGAGGCACAGCAGAAATTCATCCCAAGGAAGAAGAAACACATTGAGGGGAGGATGAGGCAAACATGGCTGACAAGGGAAGGCAGGGACAGCATTAAAGCAAAAGTCTACAATGTGGTGAAGAATAGTGGGAAGCCAGAGGACTGGGGAACCTTTAAAACCTAGCACAAGATAACTCGGAAAGCATAAGGGGAAGGCAAGATGAACTATGAGAGTAAGCTAGCTCATAACATAAAAGGAGATTGCAAAAAATTTTTTAGATATCTAAAAAGTAAGAGAGAGGCAATAGTGGACATTGGACCACTGGAAAATGAAGTTGGAGAAGTAGTGACGGGGAGCAAAGAGATGGTGCAGGAACGGAATAGGTATTTCACATCAGTTCTTACAGAGGAAGACACCAGCCACACTCCCAAACTTCAAGATAGTCAGGGGACAGAGGTGAGTGTTGTGACCATCACTAAGGAGAAGGTGCTGGGGAGGCTGAAAGGTCTGAAGGTAGAAAAATCACCCAGAGCAGATGGACTACGTCCCAGAACTCTGAAGGAGATAGCTGAGGAGATTGTAGAGGCATTGGTGGTGATCTTTCAAGAATCACTGGAGTCAGGGAAGTTCCCAGAGGACAGAAAAATGGCTATAGTAACACCCTGTTTATAAAGGGAGGGAGACAGATGACACGAAATTATTGGCCGGTTAGCCTGACTTCGATTGTTGGCAACATTTTAGATTCCATTATTAAGAGTGAGGTTGCGAAGTACTTGAAAGTACATGACAAAATAGGGCATCTAACATGGCTTTGTTGAGGGGAAGTCACACCTGATAAATCTGTTAGAATTGTTTGAGGAAATAATGAGCAAGTTAGACAAGGGAGAGCCAGTGGAAGTGATCTACTTGGATTTCCAGAAGGCCTTTAACAAGGTGCAGCACAGGAGACTGCTAAGTAAGGAATGAGCCCATGGTGTTAGGGGCAAGGTACTGACATGAATAGAGGATTGGCTGACAGGCAGAAGGCAGGAGTAGGGATAAAGGGGTCTTTTACAGAATGGCAGTTAGTGACTAGTGGAGCTCTACAGGGGTCAGTGTTGGGACAACATCTATTCCCGTTATACATTAATGATCTGGACAAAGAATCTGAGGGCATTGCTTAAAGATGGCACAAAGATACATGGAGGGACAGGTAATGTTGAGGAAGTAGGGAGGTTGCAGAAGGACTTGGACAGGCTAGGAGAGTGGGCAAAGAAGTGCTAAATGGAGTACAATGTGGGAAAGTGTGAGTTTATGTACTTTGATAGGAAGAATAGAGGCATAGGCTGTTTTCTAAATGGGGAAAGGCATCAGAAGTCTGAAGCACATAGGGACTTGGGAATCCTAGTTCAAGATTAACTGAAGGTTAGTATGCCGGTTCAGTTTGCAGTTAGGAAGGCAAATGCAACGTTAGCATTCATTTTAAGAGGACGAGAAAGTGAGGACTGTAAATGTTGGAGATCAGAGTCAAAAAGTGTGGCACTGGAAAAGCACAGCAGGTCAGTCACCATCTGAGGCACAGGAGAATTGATGTTTCAGGCGTAAGCCCTTCATCAGGAACTTCTTGACTCTGACATTAATTTTAAGAGGGCTAGGAAACAAGAGCAGGGATGTACTGCTGAGGCTGTATACGTCTCTGGTCAGATGGCATTGGGCCCAGTATCTAAGGAAGGATGTGTTGGCCTTGGAGGGGGTCCAGAGCAGGTTTACAAGAATGATCCTGGGGATGAAGGGCTTGTTGTATGGGTGCAGCTGTGGACTCTGAGTCTGTGCTTGATGGAGTTTAGAAGGATGAGGGTGGGATCTGATTGAAACTTACAGAATACTGAGAAACCTGAATAGAGTGGATGTTGAAGAGATGTTTCCACTAGTGAGTGAGACTAGGACATAAGGGCACAGTCTCAGGGTGAAGGGACAACCATTTAGAACTGAGATGAGGGGGAGTTTCTTCAGCAAGAGGGTGGTAAATCTGTGGAACTCATTGCTGCAGAGAGCTGTGGAGGCCAAGTCATCGAATGTCTGTAAGACAGAGATGCATGGGTTCTTCATTAGTAAGGGTTATGAGGGGAACGTCGAGGGATGGAGTTGAGAAACATGTCAGTCATGATTGAATAGCAGAGCAGACTCAATAGCCCAAACAGCCAAATTCTGCTTATGTATCTTATGGTCTTATGATTCAGATATGCCAAATTATAGGAGACATATACATAGATCATGAGAACCTAACCCATGGCTGATGCATCTAATATCAGAAGGCATTAGTTTACGGGGAAGAGTAAGTGATTTAAAGGAAATCTGAGAAAAAATGTTTTTACCAGAGGGGGTAGAAATTGGATATTTTTTCTGATAGTGTGGTGGAGATGGATACTCTCACAAATTGAAGAGGCATCTGGATGAGCACTTAAAATGCCAGGGCACAGTCGGCTATGGTCCAAGTGCAGGGAAATGGGATTTTTTTAGTTTGATGTTTGTTGGTCAGTATCGGCATAGTGGGCCGAAGGGCCTGTTTCTATGCTGAATGACTCGATACCTCAGTTTGAGCTGCATGACAACAATTATCTCTGTAGAGTTTAAGACCCCAAAATGTTGGCTTCTGACTCCATGAGGGGGTCGTGACCCAAAGTTTGGAAAGCCCTGTTCTGCACCTCTGAATATTTTCACAATGCATGTCTGTTCTAGATCCATTCACATCCCTTGGGATGTGCAATTTGGAATTCAGATACTCCAGAGGGAAGTGTCAGAGAGCCATGCATTGCATGTCCAGACCAAACTTTGGAAACATGAGGTTTCTATCAGCGGTATGAAGTAATTATGCTAATTTTTCATATTTATACAATTAATGGAGCATTGTAAAGGTGTTGGTCCTCTATACTAATATGTTGTGTGTTAAAATTTAATATTGTCATTTTGCAAGCTATTATCTTTACAGTCTGCCAGCTTTCCATATCTGTATCATATATAGGCCAGGATATTAGTGCAATAACATTAGGACCAGACAGGAATGTTGCTGAAACTGTTATCACTTCACTAAGTTGGACATAGAATTCCAGATTCAGAGGGATGGCTGACCCAAGGCTAAACCTTGAGAAACGGAGGGGAATGGAAGGAGGACAGTGTCAGAGGCCCTGGGGGAGAAACCTGCAGGGGGAGAGCAAGGTGAGATCCAAAGGGAGCAATCATAAATGTTGGGTGGAGGTTGGAGACCTTGTCAGGGACATGGGATGAGTCAAGTTCATCAAAAGGGGCAGTCAGGGAGGATAGGAAGGAGGATTATAATTACAGAGATTGAAGCAGGTAAATTGCATCCGTCATGCAAGAGGAAAAGCATTTCTATCTTGGATTTAACAGGCCTTTGACTAACTAGTTTGCTGAGACTTGGGAAACTCACCCGGACAAATTTACAATTAAGATGGTATTTAATTTGAAGGCACACTGTGTATTGTGATATTTAAAAGACTATTTATCTCCTGTAAGAGTGTTTGTTGCCCACAGCTCTCAGTTACAATACCCATTCCCCCTTGTTTAAACTGAAAGGGGGTGTGTAGATTCCAATTTTCAGAATTTTACATTTTATATTCCACCTAACTGCAGGTGGCACAGTGGCACAGTGGTTAGCACTGCTGCCTTGCAGCACCAGAGACCTGGGTTCAATTCCTGCCTCAGGTGACTAACTGTGTGCAGTTTATACATTGTCTGCGTGGGTTTGCTCCAGTTTTCTCCCACAGTCCAAAAATGTGCAGGTCAGGTGAATTGGCCATGCTAAATTGCCCGTAGTGTTAGGTGTAGGGGAATAGGTCTGGATGGGTTGTGGGTCTGTGTGGACTTGTTGGGCCGAAGTGCTGGTTTCCACACTGTAAGTAATCTAATCTAACCTAGGGATTATTATTCCTCACACAGTTTGTAAATTGCAACATATTACCAAATAATCTTTCTATGCTGCTTCCTTTGTATTTTTTACAAATATTCTGTCAGAGCATGATAGACTGGTTAGCGAGGTTAGATCACATGAGATCAAGGGGGAGCTAGCCAATTGGAGACAAAATTGGCTTGAAGGTAGGAGACAGAGGGTGATGGTAGAGGTTTGTTTTTCAGCCTGGAGCCCTGTGACCAGTAGTGTGCTGCAAGGATCAGTGCTGGGTATACTGCTTTTCATCATTTATACAAGTGATTTTGAATGTGACCATAGAAGGTGTGGTTAGTAAGTTTGCAGATGACACCAATATCGGTGGTGTGGTGGACAGTAACGAAGATTCTCTCAGAGTATAATAGGACCTTGATCAGATGGGCCAATGAGCTGATGGGTAGCAGGTGGATTTTAGTTTAGTTAAATGCAAGGTGTTGCATTTTGGTCAGGCAAATCAGGGCAGTACTTTTTCAGTTAATGTTCAGGCCCTGGGGAGGGTTGCCAAACAAAGAGACCCAGAGGTGCAGAGGCTTGACTCCTTGGAAGTGGAGTCACAGGTAGACAGGGTGGTGAACAAGGCATTTGGCACACTTGCCTTCACTGGATAGAACACTGAGTACAGCCGTTGGGGTGTCAGGTTGTGGCTGTACAAGACATTGGTTCGGTCATGTTTGGAAAACTGTGCAGAGATTTGGTCACCCTGCTACAGAAAGAATGTTGTGAAACTTGAAAGGGCTCAGAAAAGATTTACAAGGATGTTGCCAGGGTTGGAGGGTTTGAGCTATTGGGAGAGGCTGAACAGGCTGGGGCTGTTTTCCCTGGAGCGTCAGAGGCTGAGGGGAGACCTCATCGAGATTTATAAAATCATGTGGGACATGGATAGGATAAATAGACAAGGTCTTTTCCCTTGTGGGGGAGGAGGGGTGCGAACTAGAAGGTATGGGTTCTGGGTGAGAAAGGAAAGATTTAAAAGGGACCTAAGGGGCAACCTTTTTATGCAGAGGGAATGAGCTGCCAGAGGAAGTGGTGGAGGCTGGTACAATTGCAACATTTAAAAAGCATCTGGATGGGTATATGAATAGGAAGGGTTTGAAGGGATAGGGGCCGGGTGCTGGCAGGTGGGACGAGTTTTTTTAGGGATCATGGTTGGCATAGATGAGTTGGACCGAAGGGTCTGTTTTCATGCTGTGCAATTCTATGACTGTAGATGATATCCTTTTATGTCACTGATTCTGCTGATATTAAAACATAGCAGATTATTTGGCTTATGCCAGTTTAAATGAGAATTGGTTATTTCGAAACAAATGAATTGCCATTGTGAGCATTTCCTCAATATAGTTCCCAGACACTGGAATAATTTAATTGACATTTCAGAAAATTTTAATGAAATAAATGGCTACTGAATGATTCAGCTGGTACGTGCAATCCCATTGGAAAATCGGAATTAGACAGGAATCATCTTCACCAACAGACATGACAAAAAGATATTGTTATCCGCAAACTTATCCACATATTAAAGTATGATTGCAAATATAAACTTGAAAGAGAAAGTCACTGTGTCTGTTTTTTTGGTTTTGTTCCACATTGTAAATGTTTGCCCTGCTTTGGTTTCTCAACCAGGATCACCCCCTCCAGCCCCGCATCCAGTTTCCAGTCTTTCTGCAGGTTTCAGAGATTTTCTCCAGATTTTAATTATATGATTATAAGTCAATAAAAGCACTAATGTTATATAAGCAAAACCAGCTTGAAATCTAAACTGCCTCACCATCCTGTTCAAATCGGTGTTGCTTGTTTTCTCCAAGTTGGGGGTTGGAAAAATTGGAGCCTTTCCCTGACAAGTCATGTTCAATTTTATCTCCATCTCCATCTTTACTAATTTCCCGAGGGAAGAACATTTTTGTGTGTTTCCCTGTTTGTTTTATTGAGTTATTGATAATTAAGGATGTATGTTTAAGACAGCTTACCCCACCATCCCCATGCCCTCCTGCATGTGAACCCATGACTGACGGAAAGCTTAAGCTGTCAACATTTCAGAATGTTGGAGTGATCTTCTGTGGATGTATTCAACAACTGTTTCATTTTAATAACTTAAGATTGAAAAGATTTAAATGTTCTTTTCTAGAAATATTTTTGTAAAAGTACAATCAATCTTGATAAATAATTCAATTTAAATGCTAATAACTATCACTGGAGGACTTCAGTGCTCTGTAAGGATGTTGTTCTTTAACTATAAGAACATGGGATAGATGAGAAGGCTATTCAATTCCTTGAGTCTGTTCCTCTAATCAGTAAGTTTAATGCTGATCTCATGTGGCTTTCAATCTGCTGCATTTCTGCCTGCTCCCCCATAACCTGTGACACTCCAGTCAATCAAAGATCTGTCTACCTCAGCCTTGAATAGAATAAATGACCCAAGCTCTATAGTTCACAATGACCCAAACGCCAATACTTTTCTGAGGCAAGAAATTCATCCTCATCTTTACTATGGAATTAAGATATGCTAGCTCAGTGGTTAGCACTGCTGCCTCACAGCACCAGGGACCCGGGTTCAATCCCACCCTCGGGCGACTGCCAGTGCGGAGTTTACACATTTTCCCTGTGTCTGTGTGGGTTTCCTCCCACTGTCCAAAGATGCTTAGGTTAGGGTGGATTGGCCATGCTAAATTCCCCATAGTGTCCAGCGATGTGTAGGTTAAGTGGATTAGCCGTGGGGATGCAGGGTTACAGGAGTAGGAATGGTGGGGTGGGACTGGATAGGATTCTTTCCGGATGGTCGGTGTAGACACTGTAGGGATTCTATACTTACAGATTCCTCTATGAGGTGAAATATTCTCTCAGTGACTTTTTGAGTTTGGATGGCGAGAGTGGAGAGCTGAAAAGTCGGAGCCAGCTGGGAAGGTAAATGATTGTTTTTTAAGTGGGTGCGATCTAAACCTGAGACCCTACACTCCATCCCACCCCCTCCCCTAACCTTAGTGAGAGTCTGTAGACTCGGAAAGTTTTTCAGGTTTTCTCTTTTCTTTTTCTTTGTTTCGTCCAGTGCGGGCTTTCAGAGTAGTGGGATATAGGTGTTAGGGCAGTTACCTGTTCCTCCTGCAGAGTGTGGCAGGTGAGAGACACGACATGTCTCTGCCAACTACGTCTGCGGGAAGTGCACCCAACTCCAGCTCCTCGAAAATCAAGTTAGGGAACTTGAGCTTGAGTTGGATGATCTGCGGATCATCTGGGAAGATGAGGGAGAAATTGAGAGGATGTACAGGGATGTGGTCACTCCCCAGACACAGGATAAGGTCAGCTGGGTTACAGTCAGGGGAAGGAAAGGGAAACAACTGATACGGCAGGGATACCCTGTGGCTATTCCCCTCAGCAATAAGTATACCGTTTTGGATACTGCTGGTGGGAACAGCCTACCAGGGGAAAGCCATAGGTGTCAGGTCACTGGCACTGAGGCTCAGAAGGGAAGGGGGGAGAATAGATAAGCGGTAATGATAGGGGACCTAATTGTTAGACGGATTGGCAGGAGATTTTGTGGTCAGGAATGGGACTCCCAGAAGGTATATTGCCTCCCCCAGTGCCAGGGTCCAGGAAGTTGCCGATCAGGTTTACAGGATTCTGAAGGGGGAGGGTTAGCAGCCAGAAATCATGGTATATATTGGCACCAATGATATAGCCAGGAAAGGGATTGAGGATCTGCAAAGTGACTACAGAGAGTTAGATTGGAAGCTGAAGAGCAGGACGAGTAGAGTAGTGATCTCAGGTTTGCTACCGGTGCCATGAGATAGTGAGATGAGGAACAGTCAACGAGTGCAGCTTAACATGTGGTTGCGCAGCTGGTGCAGAAGGGAGAGTTCAGATACTTAGAGCATTGGGATGCCTTCCAGGGAAGGTGGGACCTGTACAAGAAGGATGGGTTGCACCTGAACTGGAGGGGCACAACTATCCTGGGTGGGAGATTTATTCATGTGGTTCAGGAGGGTTTAAACTAGTTGCTAAGCCGCTGGCAAAGATCTTTGCTTCCTTACTGTCCATGGGAGTTGTAGCTATGGATTGGAGGGAACCAAATGTTGTTCCTCTTTTCAAGAAGGGTAATAGGGAAATCCCTGGCAATTACAGACCAATCAGTCTTACGTCTGTGGTCAGCTAGGTTTTGGAAAGATTTCTAAGGGATAGGATTTATGACTATTTGGAAAAGCATAGTGTGATTAAAGGCAGTCAGCATGGCTTTGTGAGGAGCAGGTCATGCCTCACAAATCTTATTGAGTTCTTTGAGGAGGTGACAAGACAGGCTGACAAAGGTCAAGCAGTGGATGTAGTATATGTGGACTTCAACAAGGCATTTGATAAGGTTCCCCATGGTAGGCTCATTCATAAAGTCGGAAGATATGGAATATAGGGAGATTTGGCGATCTGGATTCAGAATTGGCTGGCTGACAGAAGGCAGAGAGTGGTTGTAGATGGAAAGTATTCTGCCTGGAGGTCAGTGTTGAGTGGGGTCCTGCAGGGCTCTGTTCTTAGGCCTCTGCTCTTTGTAGTTTTTATAAATGACTTTGATGAGGAGGTTGAGGGGTGGGTTAGTAAATTCGCCGATGACACAAAGGTTGGAGGTGCCTTTGATAGTATCGAGGGCTACCGCAGGCTGCAGCGCGACATAGACAGGATGCAGAGCTGGGCTGAGAAATGGCAGATGGAGTTCAACCTGGATAAATGCGAAGTGATGCATTTTGGAAGGTCGAACTTGAATGCTGAATATAGGATTAAAGACAGGATTCTTGACATTGTGGAGGAACAGTGGGATCTTGGTGTTCAAGTGCATAGATCCCTCAAAGTTGCCATCAAAGTGGATAGGGTTGTTAAGAAAGCATATGGTGTTTTGGCTTTCATTAACAGGGGGATCAAGTTTAAGAGCTGTGAGGTTTTGCTGCAGCTTTACAAAACCCTAGTGAGACCACACTTGGAAAATTGTGTCCCGTTCTGGTCACCGTATTGTAGTGAAAGATGTGGAGGCTTTGGAGAGGGTGCAAAGAATGTTTATCAGGATGCTGCCTGGACTGGAGGGTTTGTCTTATGAAGAGAGGTTGACTGAGCTCCGACTTTTCTCTCTGGAGAGAATGAGGAAGAGAGGTGACCTGATCGAGGTATACAAGATAATGAGAGGCATGGATAGAGTCGATAGCCAGAGACTTTTCCCCAGGGCAGGACTGACTGGCATGAGGGGTCATAGTTTTAAGGTGTGAGGAGGAAGTTATAGAGGGGACGTCAGAGGAAGATTCTTTATGCAGAGAGTTGTGAATGCATGGAATGTGTTGCCAGCGGTGGTGGTGGAAGCAGAGTCGCTGGGGACATTTAAGCAACTGCTGGACATGCACATGGAGAGCAGTGAATTGAGGGGAGCGTAGGCCAGGTTATTTTATTTTTGATTCGGATTAATCCTCAGCACAAAATGGTGGGCCTGTACTTTTCTATGTTCGATGTTCTAACTGTCCTGTTAGGTCCCTTCTTTCTCTCATTCCTCTGAACTCCGAAGAGTACAGACCCAATCTCCTCAACCTTTCCTCATAAGACAACCCTTCCATCCCAGTGAATCAGCCCAGTCAGCCTTCTTTGAACGGCCTCCAATGCAAGCATGTCCCACAGTAATTAAGGTGACCAAAGCTATCCTTACTACTCATGCTGTTGCCTCTCCAATACTCGGCACAATGGCAGCAAAACTCATATTTGTATAGCACATCTCCTTTGCAAAACAGGCCAAGATTCAATTTGTGTTTTTAGTGAATTATTATACCTGCATGGTGACATTGTGTGATTCATATACTGGAGCACCCAGGTGCCTCTGTACTGCAGCATTCTGCAGTCTCTCACAGTTTAAATTATACCATACTTTTCTACTGTTCCTGCTGAAGTGAACAATCTCAATTTTTGTCCATCTACCGATATTTCTCACCCTCACTTCATCCGTATTTCAGAGAAAACTTTGTATCTTGCTCACAACTTGTTTTCCATCTTCACACCATGTCACAATAGAGTCAGTCCCTTCACCAAAATTGTTGATATTGTTCAGGCCAGGGTATCCATCCCTGCAGTATTCCACTGTCTAGTAGCCTGAACATTAATCATTTATCATGACATTTTTAGAAACATGGACATTTTAATTTTTTTGAGACAACTTTTTATAATTTCAGAATCTATGTTTCATTCTTTGAAATGAATCTAAAGAATGAGCAGAATCTTAGTGGCCTGAGTGACATAGGCTATGGTGGGAAATCTAGCCGAATCACAGAGGAAGAAGAACTGGGGATGGGGGGGGGTGCGGGGGGGCGGGGGCTGCTATCTCGACATTGGGAACAATTCGCTGCATCATTTAACTAAGTTTCAGGCATTGAAGTTGCTTATTTAGGAGGGTGATTATTAGTTCATGACCTTATTAACTGCAGATTTCACCTCATTACCATGAAGTTTCCTATTGTATTAACCCCCCACAAACAAAGTATGCAGTGAAAATTCTCCACATAGAAACTGGAAGGATACTGGCCATGCAAGCTCAGAGTTTGCTCCCAAGGATCTCAATGTTAAACACCAGGCTATACATACCCTGCACCCATTGGCATTGGCATCCAACTTGTGTGAGCGGCTAAGAGCCCTCAGGAAACTGCTCCAATCCACTTAAAGTATGCTTCTGTACTCCAATGATGCACTGGTAGTTATGACTGTAATGCTATAAAGACACTGCAGTCAATGGGACACAGCCACCTCATGGACTGGACCAGGCCGCATCTCAAGCCTGTTTATTTGCTCTCTTAGCACTCACTCATTTCCAGTCCAACTGGATGCTCACAGTTTTTTGAGCCAACCCTTCGTCTGGAGATACCGGGTTCTCAGTACTGCTGTATTTTTATGCTGTTTAGCACAAGTGGAAAGCCAGGAAGCTTGCCATAGTTGACTCCAGTTTTCAGTCAACTCCAGAGATATAGCCTTCAATTCAGATGTCCCAGTACAGTCAGTTAATGGCAGCCTCCTATAGCAGACTTGGAAATGGTCAGGCAGCTGCTCAGGATGGTCCAAGTCACAATGCCCTCCACCTTCTGCACCATTGAGAGCTACTATCCTCCTGGAATGGGAAAGAATGGTGGGTGTTATTGGAGAGGAAAGTGGGTGGCACAACTGTTACTGTAGGGAGGTGTCCTGAGTGAGTGAGTGGGCAGTGCAGAGGGCAGGAGGGCTAGTGATGTCCAGGGTTGGGGTGAGTGGCAGCAAGGGAGAAAAGATGTCACAGGCAATAGTGAGAGTGTGAGAGCATGAACATTGGGTATAGTAGCAAAACACAGAGTGACACACAAGGTATTGGGAGAAGATGGGAGCACTTATTGCTGGTGGAATGGAAAAGACTGCGGCTGGGCATTTCTCCAGACAGATGAGACAACACTGATCTGGGTGGCAACCCTGGACCAAACTGGCACGGTCAGGTATTGTGGTCTCCACTGCTCATCCTTGGGGGGTGGTGCTTGTGCAATGGCCTTTTCAATATGGTACTGACACGAAGGATGCCAATCATAGAGTCATACAGCATGGAAATAGACCCTTCGGTCCAACTCATCCATGCTGACCAAATTTCCCATATTAAATAAGTCCCATTTGCCTGCATTTCCCTCATATCCCTCTAAGGAGAAAGTGAGGACCGCAAATGCTGGAGAGACGGAGTCAGAACGTGTGGGGCTGGAAAAGCACAGCAGGTCAGGCAGCATCTGAGGAGCAGGAGAGTCGACGTTTCAGGCATAAGCCTAGCATCACATTCCTGATGAAGGGCTTAAGCCCAAAACATCGACTCTCGTGCTCCTCAGATGCTGCTTGACCTGCTGTGCTTTTCCAGCCCCACACTTTCCGACTCATATCCCTCTAAAACTTTCCACCTGCCAAATATCTTTTAAAAGCTGCAACTCTACCTGCATCTGCCACTTCCTCTGGTAGTTCACTCCACATACAAACCACTGTCTGTGTGAAAAAAACGGCCCTCAGGTCCCTGAGCATGGTGGCTCAGTGGTTAGCACTGGGTTTGATTCCTGCCCATTTGTGTGGAGTTTGCACATTCTCCCAGTGTCTGTGTGGGTTTCCTCCGGGTGCTCCGGTTTCCTCCCACAATCCAAAGATGTGCAGGTTAGGTGAATTGGCCATGCTAAATTGCCCATAGAGTTAGGTACGTTAGTCAGGGGTAAAGAGAGGGTAGGGGAATGGGTTTGGGTGGGTTTCTCTTCAGAGGGGCAGTGTGGACTTGTTTGGCCGTAGGGCCTGTTTCCACATTGTAGAGAATCTAATCTAAATCTTTCTTCTCTCACCTTAGAATTATGCCCTCTGATTTTGAACTCCCTGGGAATCTGGGACATCCCAACAGTGGTGAGATGTTCCGGATACGGTGAGTGGGAGAATGAGGCTTTATGCAGATAAGGGAGGCAGCATGGGACACATCGTTAATGTGCAAGTTTAGTCCGAAGAAGTGAGAACATTCTTTAGACTCCACAGAGAAAAAGCCTTTGCAAAACTCAGCAAAACTGACACTAACTGAAAAAAAAGTTCAGTCCTGTGTGACAGATATTTGAACAGTTTGGTGCAAAAGGCACAGTGTAGACATTTCTTTGGCAGTAATCACACACACTTACAACTGAGTCATTAATGCTGAAGTTTCTGGCTCACTGATTGACTTGCTGTCAGATGTTAGCTGACGTTATTCAAATTTATTGCTGAAATGGTGGAAATTAGCTTCTTGGCACGTAAAAAGTAAATGTGATGTGCTACAATGGTGGCAGTAAGGAGGTGAAAATTGGCAATGAAGGAGAACTTGCACACAGGACAGCATGTTTCAGTAAAGCTGAACTATTTGTACTGTGAAACAGTACGTCAGGTCCATTCATGCTTGACTTGGCAACAGTTTTGATCAGAGAAGACTATTGAAAACCTAGGACATCTTCTTATCCAAAATTTGGAAGTCTGTAAGCCAATGAGAATTGTGTAATTACCTTGAGATATGTGGAACAATGGAAGGATACATTTTTAGGGTTTGTACTTGTGGGACAGAGAATTCAATGACAGCTGCTCTCTCCAGAAGTGAACTTTGAGTGCTGCACTCTCTCTGGACCAGGCTTTCTGATGAGGGATTTTCCAGATCTAACATGAGGTTCCCTTGACCGTGTCTCTTTTTGGCCAAGATTTCTTATTACATGGTGTTTTTCCCAGCCTGGGTCTCTCTGCCAGACCTGTCAAGAGTTCTGCGCACGAAACAATTATTCCCACTGGCAATGTGACATACAACTACCATGAACCAGTGTGTTGCAAAAAGTGGGTAATGACAGGTAATAAAGTTTTTAGATACCTCTTCAAGTACAGTGCATATGGTTAATTACATGGAGTCACTCCTTATACACAGAAATAAAGAGTACTAGACACATGAAAACGCTCTTGTGTTCACTCTGGTACTCATGGTTTCCTAAACATTTGCCTCTTCTGCTCACAGTTGTGTGCCAGCATTTACTACTCGTCCCTCATTGACCTTGAGAAAGTGGTGCTGAGTTGCCTTCTTGAGTCATTGCATTCCATGTGTTGTGTGTTGACCCATAATGCCCTCAGGGAGGGAATTCCAGGATTTTGATCGAGCAAAAGTGAAGGAACAGTAATGAGTTTCCATAGACACCACCCCCCACTCCCCCCATGAGTGGCTTGGAGGGGAACTTGCAGGGGGTGGTGTTCCCCATGTTCCTGCTGCCCTTGTCCTTCTAGATGGAAGTGGTTGTGGGTTTGGAAGGTGGTGTCTGGGGATCTCTGGTGAACTTCTGAAGTATATCTAGCATGGGTGGTGGAGAGAGTGGGCGTTTGTGGATGTGGTGCCAATCATGCGGGCTGCTTTGTCCTGGATGGTGTTGAGCTTCTTGAGTATTGTTGGAGCTGCACTCATCCAGGCAAGTGGGGAGTTATTCCATCACACTCCTGATTTGTGCTTGTAGACAGTGGCAGTCTTTGGTGAGTCAAGCTGTGGATTACTCTCTTCAGTATTCCTACCTCTGACCTGCTTTTGTGGCCATTTTATTTATATGGCAAGTCCCATTTGGTTTCTAGTTAATGGTAACTGCCGAGATGTTAATAGTGGGGAATTCAGTGATGGTAACGCTATTGAATGTCAAGCAGTGATCTTTAAGCTATCTCTAATTGGAAATGGTCATTGCTTGGCATTTGTGTGGCATGCCCCTTGTCAGCCCAAGCCTGGATATTGTCCAGATCTTCTTACATTTGAAAGTGAACTGCTTCAGTATCTGAGGAGTCATGAATGGTGCTAAACATTGTGCAATCTTCGGTGAACATCCCCACTTCTGACCTTATGAAGAAAGGAAGGTCATTGATGAAGCAGCTGAAGATGGTAGGACACTACCCTGAGGAACTCCTACAGAGATGTCCTGGGGCTGAGATGACCGACCTCCCACATCTTCCTATGTGTCAGTTATGATACCAACCAATGCAGAGTTTGCCTCCTGATGCCCATTGATTCCAGTTTTGCTACGGCTCCTTGATGCCATACTCTGCTAAGTGTGACCTTGATGTCAAGGGCTGTCCCTCTCCCCTCCCCTCTGGAGTTCAGCTCCTTTGTCCATGTTTGAGCCAAGGCTATAATGAGGTCAGGAGCTGAGTGACCCTGGCAGAACCCAAACTGGGCATCACTGAACAGGTTATTGCTGAGCTGGTGTTGCTTGATAGCTCTGTTGATGACACCTTCCATCACTTTACTGATGATCGAAAGTAGACTGATGGGGTAGTAACTGGCCTGGTCAGTTTTGACCTGCTTTTGTGTACTGGATATATCTGGGCAACTTTCCACATTGTGGGATAGATTCCAGTGTTTTAATTCCACTGGAGCAACATGGCTGGAGGGTGGGGGTGGGGGGGGGCGCGGTGGGCAGCAAGGTCCAGAGCACAAGGCTTCAGCAGTATGGCCTGAATATTGTCAGGGCTGATAGAACTTTGCAGTATCAGTGTGTCCAACTGCTTCTTGATATCCTCGGAAGTACAGAGGGTGGTTCACATCTGGAATGAACTTCCCAAGAAAGTTGTGGATGTGGGCACAGTTGTAGAGTTTAAAAAACATTTGGATAGATACATAAATAGGAAAGGTTTGGAGGGATCTGTACCAGGAGCAGACAGGTGGGATCAGCTTAGATTGGGATTATGTTCAGCATGGACTGGTTGGGCCGAATGGTCTGTTTCCATGCTGTATGACTCTATGACTCTATAATGTCCGTAATGCTGGGATCCACTAGAAGATGCCGAGATGGACCATCCACGCAGCATGTCTGGATGAAGTTTGCTGTGAATGCCTCAGCCTTACACTTTGCACTGATGTTGCACTGAATTAGTCAAACACAGAGGATTTTATGGAAATATATAACACATGCCTAAAAAGCAAGTGTTAACCTTCATTATCATATAATATCATGGTTATTCACAGACATTATTCACAATAATTTCTGGATATTTGGAATTTTGACTTACAAAAAAATTTCTATGTCCTCGCATGCTAGAATCAATTTTACATTTGGAAAATAATGGAGATGTTACAAACTCAGATAAACCAAAGAACAGCTCATGCTGGAAATCTGAATTAAAAACAAATTGCTGGAGAAACTCAGCAGGTCTAGCAGCATCTGTAGAGAGAAATTTAATTTTTTTCCCCCTCTCCACACCCCAAGCAGTGTCATGGCATGGATTGCTTTCAGCACAGCCAACCCATTTTAACCCATTTATTGTCCCCATTATCAGCTTCTCATTCTCCCTGGTTTACTAACCTCCATCCCTTTGTCTGTCTGACTCCCATTCTCTCTCTCTGGGCTTCAGCCTATCACCTCACTTCTCTTTCTCCCCACCATTCCCCACCCTTACCTTGAACACACATATCACCTTTTCCCAGCTCCGATTGGACCAAAATGTTAACCCTGCTTTCTCTCCACAGATGCTGCCAGACCTGCTGAGACTCTCCAGCAATTTCTGCTTATTGTCATGAAGATATTTGTCAGTTTAACAAATTATAAGTGACTATTGTAGTGCATCTGCCTGGTCCACTTTAACAATTGTAGTGACCTGGAAGAAGCTTAACACACAGATGGTTCTTCTATAACGCAATGGCTGCGTTCCTGTGCAGCCCCGTGTTATAGAAAAATCACGCTTCAGAAACAGTGCTTAAAGTGTTGGCGATGTAATTGTGTTACAGCCAACACTTGTTTTAAACGTTCATGCTTTAGAAACAGTGTTCCCGATTCATCAATCACGTTACAATGAATTCACATTAACGAAATGCGTCTTAAAGCAGAACGACCTGTAGCAAAAAGTTCAAGTCAGCAGCAAGGCTTATCTGATTGTGCTGTTCATGTGTGGAACCTATTTGAAGATTACTCTGCTTCAGATATCACAACTAAAGGTTTTCAATAATCTATCTTTGGGAAAAGAGAACCTCCCTCATCACTTCTTTCATCCTGTTCTTCCACGTCCAAAGCTCAGAGGATCACCCAGTGCAAACAAAGTGCTGAAATGATATGCTCCAGAGGTGTATGTTGCTGTGTGCAACCTCTTTCTGGAAGGCTGCTATTTATGGGCAAGCTGTGTTTGCTCTCTTGAGCCATTGGAGAGAACAGGACTGTACTACACCTTTGTGTTCAATCTAATCTTTATAAGACTGGACAATAAAAAGAAATTGTCATGCATTATAGCAATCATTTTATGGCATTATGTTTCCAACATGAATTTCACCCACTAAGAATGTGATTTGGAAAGTTATGTTTTAAAAGTTATGCATCTCGTATTTCCAGTTGTAAATTCTACACCTGTATCATTAGGAGCCAGGAAGTTTACAAAACAGACAAGATAAACAATCACACCCTGATCACAAATTCGAGGGTTTCTAATAAAAGGTAGTTGCAGCCATCAAACTATCCACGACAGACTGCGGTCTGCTAACACTCTAATGTACATTGACCTGACAATGTTTCAATTTGGCCAAACACAAACTGATGAAGCTGGTTGGCTTTGCACATAACTAAGAAAGCAGTTGGCTCCCTGTTCGAATAGCCTGAGGGGGTACCCATTCAAAGCTCTCTTGAGTTTTCTGAAGGTCATTCCATTGAGCTTATGAGGCCAGTATCCAGTTCCTTCAAGGATTCAGTTTTAAAACATTAAATAATGTTACAGCTTAATGTATTCTTTAAACAGCATTCTCTAATTTATTAAATATTTATTTCTTTACAGTATGTGGAGAAATAAACAGAACACATGCAAATTACCACTTGCCCTGGCTACTTTGTCAAGTTGAAGCAGATGGTGTAAAGCTTGTGTCTTCTTTAAGACTGAACTGAGTTTCAATTTTCATATTGTATCCATGACCAGAATTGGTTGTATGTACCTCCACAACAAAGCCCACTCCTCCACTTGCCCTGCCATTGCTATTCAATCACTCATCCATACTTCTGCAGTCTTGAAATGTGACTTCGTCTGCCATACCTGAGGGGCACTCGCAACAAACTTCAACCTCAGCAAAAGCTATCCTGCTCAAATCTTTTTTTTGAAACATGTGCTGCACACAGAGCTTGACTACATGGAAACAGACCCTTCGGCCGCACTCGTCCATGTTGACCAGGCATTCAAAATTAATCTAGTCCCCTTTGCCAGCATTTAGCCCATATCCTTCTGAACCCTTCCTATGTATATACCCATCCAGATGCCTTTTAAATGTTGGAATTGTAGCAGGCTCCACCACTTCCTCTGGAAGCTTGTTCCATAAATGCACCACCCTGTGCGTGAGAAAGATACCCCTCAGATCCCTTTTAAATCTTTCCTTCTCAACTTAAACCTATGCCCTCTAGTTTTGGACTCCTCCACTTCTAGGAAATGACCTTGTCTACTTACCCTATCCATGCCCCTCATGATTTTATAAACCTCTATAAGGTCACCCCTCAGTCTCCAATATTCAGCCTCTCCCTATAGCTCAAATCCTCCAACCCTGGCAACATCCTAGTAAATCATTTCTGAACCTTTTCAAGTTTCACATCTTTCCTATAGCAATGTTGTGCCTGATGTTATACTAAGCCCCTTTTAACCAATGTGGCTGAATCGATAAGTTGTTCTGCTTGCCCGCAAATTGCTGATCACTTTAGACAGCACTCGATCGTCACTTCCTCCAGTCCTACTTGACAA
This sequence comes from Chiloscyllium punctatum, assembly GCF_047496795.1. NCBI lineage: Eukaryota > Metazoa > Chordata > Chondrichthyes > Orectolobiformes > Hemiscylliidae > Chiloscyllium > Chiloscyllium punctatum. The sequence continues at coordinate 153,622,615 of NC_092740.1, forward strand.
TCTGCACTGATCAGCTCAAAGGGATAGCAGTCAGAAGCAGTGTGGATCTCTTGAAAACAGATACTGAGGTGTCAACAATGAAAATAAGAAATTGGTGGACATGTTGAATAAATATTTTCTACCATTTTTTACTGCAGGAGAAGAGACCAGAATACTTATCTTTCCCAAGAAAATCATTAACAGTTGGGGGAAATGGGCTGAATAATACAAATATAAACAAGTTAACCGGAAGATAAAAAAAAGAAAAATTCCAGGGATCAGATGACTTCTATGGTTTTAAAGTGTGTAGTTGAGACTGCAGATGTCCTAACTATTATATAAATACTCACAATTCTAGAAGTGTTTTTTAATTTTGGAGAATTATGTACTAAGAAATATAATGGAGGGAGACCAGAAAGTTATAAACCACAAACTGAAATATCTATTATTGGGAGATTGTTTGAGTCTACCATTAAGGACAGGATGACTGAACACCTTGAAAATGTTTCACTAATCTGAGAAGCTAACTGTGATTGTTAAAGGGTAGGCCATGTCTGACAAACTGTTTGAGGTTTTTGAAGAGGTGACCAAAGTAATGGGAAAGGGAATGTTAATGGAATGCTGTATATATGGGCTTCCAGGAGAATTTGTTAAAGTTTATAACAAGATACTGTGTGCCCAAGTTAAAGCTAACATCTTGAAGGCTAATTATTGACCTGGTAAGGATGTTGGCTAAGCAGAAGAGAGAGACTATGGTAATAGGCATGTACTGTAATTAACAGGGTGGGCCAATGTGGTCTCCTGCAAGCATTGGTGTTGGAGCTTCTATACACTATGTTCATTAATGATGGAATATAAAAGTTCATAGCCAAATTTCCCAATGATGCAAATATAGACAATATTATAGAGTGTAGATAGAATCACAAAATTACAATAAAGTCGATTAAACAAATGAGCAAAACTGTGTAAATTAATTTCAGTGTAGGCTGAAATGGGGTCATCCACGTTGGTCCCAAACAGACAGAATGGGGTATGTTCTGAAGAGTGAAGGTAGAAAAGGTAATGATTTAATGAAACTCCAAAGTCCGGATGTAGAAATAATTTAAAAATTCATAAAACATAGCACTTTCTCAAAACCTTTTTGACCAAGTTGAGCTCCGATGTTTTCTTTCTACCTCTGCAGCATCTCGTCATTACTTTAAGCATGGTTTTGAAAGCTGCAAAATAGTCCTCATCGCTGTAACCACCACTAAAATTGTAATTATCAGATTATTTTCCCTCTCTTTATCTGAAAATTGAAGTTTGTATGCACAGCTAAAATTGCAAAATAATTAAATAAGGTACTCCATATTCTGTTCAAAGCATTACATTGCATGACACATCCTACTGTAAAACATTATAAATCCTTTGTACAGGTTTTTCTAATGAAATAAATGGACAGTTGATCACATGCAATCAGCATTTTAATTTGGACACTCTTTTCTCATTTACATTCATGTCAACCATCAAGGTCTATCTGTAATCTTTGCTGACTCACACTTTTCATACAGTGTACATTATCCCACAGTGAACAATTATCTAAATAATATTGAATGGGTATACTATCTTTCACATGTCTACTACACAGAATCCACTAAGACATTTTTGACAGATTGAATCCCATATCTAATACCACTTTGTCAGCTGATGTTTCAGAAACCAAAACACTTCTTAATGTTCCTTACTTTATTAATTTCCCAAGCTTAAGGATTATATTTCTCATTTTTATCCATAAAAACATGATGAAACCAACTGCATTAGAAAATCCTTAAGGAAGATTAGCATTTTAGCTGTTTTTAAGTAGCTCAGTCCTTTGAGTATAGGAGTTAGGATGTAATATTGAGTTTGTGCAGGACATTGGTGAGGCCTCTTCTGGATTAATTTATCCAATTCTGGTCGCTCTGTTCTAGGAAGGATATTTTTAAAGCTGGAGAGGATTCAGAAGAGATTTATGAGAATGTTGCTGGGTATGGAAGGTTTGAGTTATAAAGAAAGGATAGACAGATTAGGACTTTTTTCACTAAAGTGGAGGAGGTTGAGGAGATGACCTTATAGAAGTTTATAAAATCATGAAGGGACATAGATAGGGTCTTTTCTCTAGGATGGGGGATTTCAAGACTGGAGGGCATATTCATAGGGTGAGAGACGAGAAAGTCAAAAAAGACATGGGGCAAATTCTTTACGAGAAGGGTGGTTCATGTGTGGAATGAACTTTCTGAGGAAGTGGTGGATGTGGGCACAATCATAACCTTTAAAAGACATTTAGATAAGTTCATAAATAGGAAAGGTTTGGAGGGATATGGGCCCGGAGCAGGCAGGTGGGACTAGATTAATTTGGGATGATGTTTGGCATGAACTGGTTGGACTGAAGGGTCTGTTTCTGTGCTGTGTGACTCTATGACTCTATAACACAATTTAAGGTTGTTTTTATTTTAATATTTGACTCCAACATACTTTCTAATAAGCCCAGATAGTCACTTTGTCCCTTAATATGTTTCAAAGGAGGAACTGCATTTCTGATAGCAGATTCTAATGAAGGGACCTTCAAAAATGCCAAGCTCTGCTTTCCCTCTCATAGTGAAGATCTGTCAGGGCAAGAGAAGCCATGGATGTTTTTCCATAACTGTCTGGTACTCTGAGATTTAAAGATCTTGACAGCCACATTGACAGCAGCTAATAAATGCTCAGTACCCAAGGTAAGTGTGAGGGTTTAGGGTGCCAGGAAGTTTGGGTGGTAATTGGCAGGGGTGGATGTGGGAGAACAGAGTAGGGAGTATGGTGTCATGTGGTTATGATGGCATGTGAGTAAGCTTCCACGTGGGTAGAGTAGGGTGCCAAGTGGGTTTTGTACATTCTCTGGGATTGTCATGTATGTACGATGTCATGTATTGGATACCAAGTGGGTCACGGGTGTAAGGTGTCAAGGGGACCAGGTAGGTGACGCGCTGTGTAGGGTAAGTCAAGGTGGGTGAGATATATCGGATCAGGTGAAGGGATGGGAGAGGGAGGGGGTCAGATCGTGGGGGTGATAGAAATCAGGTCTGGCTACACAGGGATGGGGGAGTGGGGTCAGAGACAGATCAGTCCCAGAGTACAGAAGACGGACACTGGGTCCAGATAAGGGGAACAGGAAACATTGGAAGGAGGCGGCAGATTCAGAACCAGAAGAAACTGGAGGCAACAAGACTGTCTTTTATTGACCTTAAAACATTTTCAAGGATTTTACTTGAATCCGAATGCACAGGCTGAGAATGTAGTGACAAATCTCATTGTAGCTCTCGAAATGGAATTGGGTAATTATCTGAAGAGGAGAAGACTTTCAGAGGCACAGGGAAATAGGCTGTGGAGGATATCTTCCTGAGTTGAGTTATAAAGAACAGGCACAGTCAGGGCAGACTGAATTGCCTCTTTCTGTACAATAAACATTCCATGATTCTATGGGAAATTTCATTTTTATTGTTTTGATTCTGTATCCCCTGCCTTTTTGGGCAGTTTTAGAAACATTTCTCTTTTTAAAATGTCATTTTGCAGAAATGTGGCTCTTATGTTGATTGATCTGCACCCTCATAAACAGATCGCCAAAAGACCTAAAGAGATTTTCAAGATTAGTCTTTCTCATATATCAAAAATGTCAAGGATCAGAAGAGGCTTTGCAGTGCTGATCACAGAACTCACAGAGCAGATTTGTTTGTAGACTATATTGTTGTACGCTATAATTCTGAGCTGTGTCTGTCATGTTGATGGATTCATTAAACTGCAATGAGAAGCATTCACAGTTCTTCAGGTCCAGCTGTAGTCGCTGAAAGATGTCTTTGGAGAAAGATTCCCCTTGTCTTGCCACTGCACAAACACCAAGTGCCATGCTCTGGATTGCCCTTATTATTTCTTCTTTATTCTTAAAGTGTTTGATTAAAGAGTCAGTGACCTCAGTCATTGCTTCTTTTATTATTTTGCCATCTGCAAATTATTTCTTCCATTTTGTTAGAAGATGGTAAACACCAAAGGATGTTTTATTATCTTTTACTACCTTAACTTTTGTTGCTGGTTTAGAAAAACTTCCAAAAGTTTACACAAGTTACTTTCAACTTTGGAGCTCTCAAAATGGCCTTTGGCTCATCTGTTTTCTTTGTGTGAGGTAAAGGCAAAGCTAGCCTTGAATTTACTCTGCATCATTTTGTTAGGTCATTCCAAATTCCCCATTTTACTTACCAATATACATTGCAATGTACAGGTACACAATCCTTTATCCAAAAAGCTCCAAAATCCAAATTGCTTTTCGTGGTATGTGGACAGTCATTTTGGCACGCAAACAGGTGACTCTACACCATACCCACTCGAACCACATCACTCAGATGTGACATAGCGGCATGGCCAGTGCTAGCATTGCATCAATTATGTCTCAGCGTTCGTGCTAGTCACACGTGCGTCTGCTGTTCAGTAATTTATTTTTATTTCACTGTGAAGAGTAATTTATTCTGAAATCTGAAAAATTCCAAATTTCAGAAAAAAACAACTGGCCCCAAGGATTTCGGATAAAGGATTGTGTACTCACATAATTCATTTTCCTGTTTTACATTGAAGTTGTACATTTCTGATTTCCTTTTAGATGGTCCAAGTTCAACATTCTTGGTACATCTTGTAGCTCATGATGTCATGCTGTAAGTAGGCTTTAGGATCTGTACCTCTTGAACAGCCAGAATGCTGTTTGCTCTTTTCAAGTGCAGAGGCATCAGAGGTCATTTCTGTGGTTGCCCAGTCGATAATAATCAATGTATTGGAGACCATCAGCATCATCACCACCACCAAAATCCCATACATGTATTATACTATTCAGTTAATGCAATCACTTCTGCTTTACACATGACCAATTAAACTGCACTTTAATTAACATTTCCTAATCATGGGCATTGTAACCCAATCTTCATTGTACATCATCAGCTAACCAAAAACATACAAAATGGTAAATACGCACTTGTGCAGAAAGCTCAAATTACGATGGACTGTATTACAATCTCTGTACAGGTTGGTAACTTTAAAAGAAAATTTTGAATTTGCTAGCCATATGAATGAAACAAGATTTCACATTTTGCAATGTTTACTGCAACAAATTATAAAATGCCCTAATTCATATTAATATAATATTTCCAAATTTGTGGCTAATACAAAGCTAAGTGGCAATGTTTGTTGTGAGCAAGATGTCAAGCGAATTCAGGAGGATTTGGACAGGGTTAGTGATTGGACTACAACATGCCAGGTGGTATGGAATGTGGAAATGTATGACGTTATCCATTTTGGTAGTGGAAACACGTGCAGAATATTTCTGAAATGGTAGGAGCCTGGAAATTGTAGATGTCCTTGTTGATATGTCACTAAAGGCTAACATGAAGGTGCAGCAAACTGTTTGGAAGGTGAATGGAGTGTTAGCTTTTGTTGCAAGAGTATTTGGGTACAGGAGCTGTGATGTTTTCCTTCAATTGTACACAGGCTTAATTAGATCACACCTGGAGTACTGTGCTCAGTTTCGGTCTCCTTATCTTAGGCAAGCTGGTATTACTATAGATGGATCACCAGAATTATTACTGGGATAATGAAACTTACCTATGAAGAGAGATTGGGAAAATTAAGCTGCATTAGTAAACTGCCTATATTCTCTAGGCTTTCAAAGAATGAGGGATGATCGCATTGAATTTGCAAAATACTTAAAGGGATAGACAGGATAGGTGCAGGTAAGATATTTCCTTTGGCTGGTGAGTCTAAAACCAGGGTCACAGTTTAAAAATAAGAGGGATACCAATCAGATCCAAGGTTATAAGAATTTTATTGTGTCAGAGGGTTTGAACCTTTGGAATTCTCTAGGATAGATGGCTGAGACAGACTGTCTTTGAGTATGTTTAAGGTAGAAATTGATAGATTTCTGTCAAAACGTATGGTGCTGGAAAAGCACTTTCTCCAGGTTTTTTTTTCAATATATCATTTCAGTGGTATCACACTGTAATGTTTTGCTATAAATTCTGTGTTGTACGATCGTATACTCCACAACCACCTGATGAAGGAGCAGCGCTCTGAAAGCTAGTGCTTCCAAATAGACCTGATGGACTATAACCTGGTGTTGTGTGATTTATAACTTTGTCCATCCCAGACCAACACTGGCTCCTCCATATCATGTCTCCCATTGACAGATTCCTGAAGACTAATGGTGAACAAGGTCATGGAGTTGGGGCAGGTAAATGCACTGAAGTATTTGATCGTTTATGATCATACAGAATAGTAGGGCAGGCTTGCTTGCAGTAGAAAGGTTAGGACAATGCGCATTTGTTTTTTTTTTCATTTCCTTGTTTAACATAGCTCTTGTTGAAATACCCAAATGCATGTTTTTGTTACTCCCTTCATCAATTAGTGGACATGATTTGTGACAAGGTGCCATTTTTCTACATTACCAGGTTTCTTGTTACTAAGTATGATTACTTGGGGCGGACAATAAGAAGGCATTTAGCATGCTTCCCTTAATTGTTCAGACCATTTAGCATGTAGGAGTTAGGACGTCGTGTTCACATAATACAGGATGTTGGTGAGGCCACTTTTGGATTACTATGTACAGTTCTGGTCGCCTTGCTATAGGAAGAATATTATTAAATTACAGAGGGTTCAGAAAATATTTACCTGGATGTTGCTGGGACTGGAGGATTTGAGTTATAAGGAGACTTTTTTTCACTGGGGCATAAGAGACTGAGGGATGACCTTATAGAGGTTTATAAAATCATGAGGGGCATAGATTAAATGAATGATAAGGTCTTTTCCTTAAGGTGGAAGGTTTTAAAACTTGGAGGCATACTTTTAAGGTGAGAGGAGAAAGATTTAAGAGGGACCTGAGGGGCAACTTTTTCACACTAGAATGAACTGTCAGAGGAAGTGCTAAATTTAGGTAGACTTACAACATTAAAAAGACTTTTGGATAGGTAGATGAATGGAAAAGGTTTAGAGGGGTGTAGGCCAAACATTTGCCAAGCGGGCAATTGGGAAGAGTTTAGTTCAGAAAACATGGTCAGCATGGACGAGTAGTATTCTATGACTCTAATATTATGTGATTCTCTGAATTGTAAATAGGGTGTTGTAGAAGGATCTAAACATGTAGAACGAGAGCAAAACAGGGTGAAGATGTGTTCCGATTGGCTGTGCCAGCTGGCTTGTCTTCGATAGAGGCAGTTTTCTCCCGTAATAGGACTCAGCTGTAACCTTTTGCAAAGCAATTCACTTCCAGCAAGTGTAGCATTTAATTCATTGCAATTTTCTGTTGAACATTGAGAACAGCTGCCTTTAGTCATGTGCAAAGATGTGTTGTCCCTAAAGCTGATCAGCACTTTTTTCCATTCAGATATTTACATAGAGAGTCAATATTTTCTAAAAGTCATTTTGTAATTGTGTATAATAATGTAATAAAATAAATTGACTTCAATTACACTGCAGTAATTTTTCCTATTTTAGTTGAGCACTGAACGGGGCTACAAAACTGCTTTGTTCCAAATTATTTGTGAACACTTAAGAATACACTCCAGTCAATTTAGATCATTTTAAGTTTTAATTCATTTTCCCATCACTCATACAAAGTGTGGCAACATGCCAGTTTTGATATGTCTAATATTACTTGCCAAGCTCTGCTATCTTGGCTAACCTGCTGACGTTACAGTTTACACTTCGTGTCAGAGAGTTGTACTGTTTTACGGATACAGATCCTTCGGTCCAACTCCTTTTTTGTTGTACTTGGCAAAAACAACAAAAATAACATTCAACAATCAGGTCGGTTTATCTAATTACTTTGTTTTCTCTTCATAGGTTACTACGGCCAACTGCAGACTTTCTACCCTCCTCAGTATAGTGAAACCTCTAGGAACATAGGCCAAGCTAGTCCTCGCAATATGGTGCCTTCGTTTGAAGATTGTCTACTTCCCACAACTGTGGGACAAGCTGGATTTGATGCCTTCCACAGAGCATTATCTGCTCATCCCAGTTTTCCAGGTGAATGTCAGTTTATTTTCACGTATGTCAAAAACACAACTGCTTCCTCCATTCATTAATGATGTGGAAGTGCTGGTGTTGGACTGGTGTGGACAAAATCAGAAGTCACACAACACTAGGTTATAGTCCAACAGGTTTAGATTACTTACAGTGTGGAAACAGGCCCTTTGGCCCAACAAGTCCACACCGACCCATATACCACCCAGACCCATACTCCTACATTTACCCCTTCACCTAATACTACGGACAATTTAGCATGGTCAATTCACCTAACCTGCACATTTTTGGATTGTGAGAGGAAACCAGAGCACCCGGAGGAAACCCACGCAGACAATGTGCAAACTCCACACAGAGAGTCGCCTGAGGCAGGAATTGAACCCGGGTCTCTGGCGCTGTGAGGCAGCAGTGCTAACCACTGTGCTACCATGCTGCCCCCTAATTTGAAATCACAAGCTTTTGGAGCATTGCCCCTTCGTCAGGTCCACTTGGAGCAGTGCCCTGAAACCTTGTGATTTCAAATAAACCTGTTGGACTATAACCTGGTGTTGTGTGACTTCTGACTTTATTTACTAATGAGCCATGAAAATACAGTCATGTAAAGACATTTTCCAGCAGGAATTCTTGAACTATCGTTATTGCTAGGACCTCATGACTGCAGTTGCACATAAAAAAGGGCCATAGTCATTCTTTTAAAAAAAGTTTCAGTAATGATGTCTGTTGGTTTAAGCTATTGCCTCAATGGAAAAGAGGGAACATCAAGAATAATAAAGCTTACCTGTAAGAGTGGTCACAGAGAGGCATTGTTAGAGAATTTTGAGTAAGTTACTTGACTCCAAGGGTGGGATAGGGTGTTCTGATATTGCAAAACTGGGTTGAAATATTTAAGTGGGAGCTTACAAAAGGAATGGGGGAAGTAAAAATTAAAACACTTAAGCAGTGACAAAGAATGAATAAATCGTCATTGATAACAAGAATACGGTATATTCTTTGTAGCAGTTTTGATTTGAAAATGCAATTTTTGTTTAGTCCCTGTTGGTTTTCAGTGTTATATTTTTAATGATGCAAGCAAAGTTCACATTATTAACAGCTACACGAGCATTCACTTAATCATTGTAAATGGAGAAACTTTTATTTCAAAGTGTTCAAGCTGAATAACCACTTTAGCACCTGCTCTGGTATCATTCAAATCAGTCTACTGAAAATGTTGCTGTTATTTCATCCTCACACTCTGTTTACATTTTACAGTTCTCACAGAAAACAGAATGTGCCAAAGGTCATTATGTAAAGAACTGAAGATGACTGGAAGTACATTAGTAACTTTGTAATATAAACAAGTGGTTCCAACTGCATTGTGAAATGGCAAAGAAACTCAAGCTGGTTGTACTTGCCTTTGGCATTTTGGGATGTTGTCTGACACTTTTTCCACAAAAAGGATTTGGAAAAGCAATTACTGTCAAATGCTAGTTTTTTTTATATAAAATAGCCCTCAGTGCAGCTCCACCTCTGGATTAATAAATGTGTTAGAATTACACAGTAAACCTGATAAAATTTCCAGCACATTTACAGTGAAATTACAATATTGATTGATTGATTGATTGACTGATTGATTTGATTGATTGTCACATGTACCGAACTACAGTGAAAAGTTTAGTTTGCGAGCAGTACAGACAGGTCACAGTCAGCAAGGACACACAGAAAAAAAACTAAGACAGAGGCATGTGGGTTACATCATACAGGACACGCGTGAGGCAAGATCAACATAATTTGAGGGTAGAGAGGTCCATTCATCAGTCTAACAATAGCTGGGAAGAAGCTGTTCCTGAGCCTGTTGGTGCATGTGTTTAAGCTTCTGTATCTCCTGCCTGATGGAAGAGGTTGTAGGAGATCACCACCGGGTGTGATGGGACTTTGACGATGTTAGCAGCCTTTCCATGGCAGCGAGCTGTGTAAATGGAGTCCATGGGTGGGAGGCTGGCTTCTGTGATGGCCTGGGTTGTGCACACAATCATCTTACTGTCCTGGGCAGAGCAGTTACCATAGCAGGCTATTATGCACCTAGAAAGTATGCTTTCAATGATGCATCTGTCAAAGTTGGTGCCAAAGGTCCTGAGCTGCCTGGTAAAGACAAGGCATTGTTGTGTCTTCTTGACCATCGCAACCATGTGGAAAGTTCAGAACAGGTTGTCAGTTATCATCACTCCAAGGAACTTGATGCTCTCCACCCGCTCAACCTCAACTCCATTGATGTAGATGAGAGTGTGTTCTCCTCCTTTCTTTCTGAAATCAATGATCAGTTCTTTAGTTTTGCCAACATTGAGAGAGAGGTTGTTCTCACTGCACCATGACACTAAGCCCCCTATATTCTGACTCATCGTTGTTAGGTATCCATCCTATAACAATGGTGTCATCAGCAAACTTGGAGATGGCATTCATTCAGAATTTGACGATACAGTCATGGAATGGGAATGGGTAGAAGTGTTTTCCTATAAGTTTAAGGAAGAAAACAAACACTGGTATATCTATTAATGACTCGGTACTGAGATAGTTTTCTCCAGAAATAGGAACAGGAAAGGTATTTCAAACCGGCAATTCATTTGTATTCTGGCTGGGGGGTCAGTTAGCTTAGTTGGCTGGAAGGCCAGTTTGTAGACACAGAGTGACACTGACAAAGCGAGGGTTCAATTCCTGCAGCAGCTGAGGTTACCATGAAGGACTCTCTTCCTCAATCTCTCCTCTCACCTGAGGCACAGTGATCCTCAGATTGAACCACCATCCATTGTCTCTCTATAGAGGGAGCAGTCCTATGGTCCAGCAGGATTAGCACGATTTTATCTTTCCTGTGGTACGGCTGATCTGTGACCAACCTCCATTTGCTATTTGACCAGATCCCTTCACATCTCTGGTTAACCAAAATCTGTCAATTGCAAATTTAAATTTTGTCATTGATCTTGCATCAATTCAGTCTGTTCCAAATCTTTACCATACTTTCAGTGAAGTGTCTCCCCCTGAAGGAGACAGTGAGGTCCGTGGATGCTGGAGATCAGAGTTGAGAGAGTGGTGCTGGAAAAGCACAGCAGGTTAGGCAGTATCCGAGGTGCAGGTGAATCGACGTTTCAGGCCGGAGCCTGAAGGTCACTTCTGAAAACTGTGTTAAATATTTTGACTATACCCCTTAGTCTGAGACTCCCCAACCAGTGAATGTGGCTTCTCTCTGCCTCACCAGTCTGTTCCCCTCCCAGGGGACAGTCTGTTCCAGTCTGTACGAGCTTGAAAACTTATTTCAAATGAATCAACACCTTTTAACCTTCAGGGAATATGACTTTAGTTTGTTGTAATTTCACCCATGGAGTCCCAAGCTGCCAGCTAATGCCTTTCCCCATGGTCAGGGAGGGTATTTAATCACTGTGCCACTCCAACCCAAGCAAAGCCTTTCAATGGGTAACGTTAGCATAAAGCAGAAAGTGAGAGATGCCAATACAGTGCCTGACTGAGAGACCTAGCACTGGGGGAGGATATACTAAAAACCACCCTCCTCCCCCTGCTGCCCAGGCCCCAGCCCCACAATGTTCCAAACCTTCACCCTTTCCTGGGTATCCTCCTCACCCCGCTCACCCCCTTTACACTCAGATCCCTCCTTGACCACAGCTCTCTGCTGTGTGTAGCACTAACACTGTCATCCCAGTGGGAGAAAGCGAGGACAGCAGAGCTGCCAGATCTGATTGTGGTGCCTGCACCACCACTGGAGAGAGAATTCTCCTTATCCCTCAACCCCACCAGCTCCTCCTTCCCCTACCTGCTCGGCAGGAAGGCCCCTTTTCATAAGAACTAGGAGCAGGAGTGGGCCATCTGGCCCATCGAGCCTGTTGCATTGTTTAATTAGAACATGGCTGCTCTCTCTGAAGAGAGAGCTAAGAGCAGTAAGGAGGGGACATGAAAGGTCCTTAGTTGGTAGGATTAGGGAAAACCCTAAGGCTTTCTATAGGTATGTTAGGAATAAAAGAATGACTAGGGTAGGAATAGGTCCAATCAAGGATAGTAATGGGAAGTTGCGTGTGGAGGCTGAAGAGATTGGGGAGGCACTGAATGAATACTTTTCGTCAGTATTCACTCAGGAACAGGACATTGTTGTCGATATGAATACTGAGGCACGAATAAGTAGAATGGATGGCTTTGAGATATGTAGAGAAGAGGTGTTGGAAATTCTAGCAAGGGTGAAAATAGATAAGTCCCCTGGGCCTGATGGCATTTATCCTAGGATTCTCTGGGAAGCAAGGGAGGAGATTGCAGAGCCATTGGCCTTGATTTTTGTGTCCTCTTTGTCTACAGGAGTAGTGCCAGAGGACTGGAGGCTAGCAAACGTGGTTCCCTTGTTCAAGAAGGGGAGTAGGGATAATCCTAGTAACTATAGGCCAGTGAGTCTCACTTCTGTTGTGGGCAAAGTCTTAGAGAGAATTGTAAGGGATAGGATTTATGCACATCTGGATAGGAATAATGTGATCAAGGATAGTCAACATGGTTTTGTGAAGGGCAGGTCGTGCCTCACAAACCTTATTGAATTCTTTGAGAAGGTGACTAAGGAGGTAGATGAGGGGAAAGCGGTAGATGTGGTATATATGGATTTTAGTAAGGCGTTTGATAAGGTCCCCCATGGTAGGCTACTGCAGAAAATACAGAGATATGGCATTGAGGGTGAGTTGGAGGTTTGGATTAGGAATTGGCTGGCTGGAAGAAGACAGAGGGTAGTAGTTGATGGCAAAGGTTCATCTTGGAGTGCCGTCACTAGCGGTGTTCCGCAAGGATCTGTTTTGGGACCATTGCTGTTTGTCATTTATATAAATGACCTGGAGGAAGGGTTAGAAAGTTGGGTGAGCAAGTTTGCGGATGATACGAAAGTCGGAGGAGTTGTAGACAGTGAGGAAGGATGTGGCAGGTTACAGCGGGATATAGAGAAGCTGCAGAGCTGGGCAGAAAGGTGGCAAATGGAGTTCAATGTAGCTAAGTGTGAGGTGATTCACTTTGGTAAGAGTAACAAAAAGATGGGGTACTGGGCTAATGGTCGGATACTTGGTAGTGTGGAAGAGCAGAGGGATCTTGGTGTCCATGTACACAGATCTCTGAAAGTTGCCACCCAGGTAAATAGTGCAGTGAAGAAGGCATATGGCGTACTGGCTTTTATTGGTAGAGGAATTGAGTTCCGGAGTCCTGAGGTCATGCTGCAGTTGTATAAGACTCTGGTGCGGCCGCATCTGGAATATTGTGTGCAGTTTTGGTCGCCATACTATAGGAAGGATGTGGAGGCACTGGAACGGGTGCAGAGGAAGTTTACCAGGATGTTGCCTGGTATGGTAGGAAGATCCTATGAGGAAAGGCTGAGGCACTTGGGGTTGTTTTCATTGGAGAAAAGAAGGTTTAGGGGTGACTTGATAGAGGTGTACAAGATGATTAGGGGGTTAGATAGGGTTGACAGTGAGAACCTTTTTCCACGTATGGAGTCAGCTATTACAAGGGGGCATAGCTTTAAATTAAGGGGGGGTAGATATAGGACTGATGTTAGGGGTAGGTTCTTCACTCAGCGAGTTGTAAGTTCATGGAATGCCCTACCAGTAGCAGTGGTGGACTCTCCCTCTTTATGGATATTTAAGCAGGCATTGGATAGGTATATGAAGGATAGTGGGTTAGTGTAGGTTAGGTGGGCTTTGATCGGCGCAACATCGAGGGCCAAAGGGCCTGTACTGCGCTGTATTCTTCTATGTTCTATGTTCTATTTACGTGGACTCATCTCCACTGACCCACCTGCTCAACATAACTCTTAATCATTTATTGTTTTTGAGAGTTACCTGCCAGTCTGGATGGTGATGTACTCTGATGCTGAAACAGTCAGTCTATGTTGGACACCCCAGGATTGTAACAGCAAGGCTGGATACAAACAGAGAACTTGGTGTGTCTGGGAGAGCTTGATGGAGGGGGGAATGGATGAGGGGAGTGCAGGGAGGATTTGGGGTGAGTTGGGGGAGGGGAGTGTGGGGGAGAGGAGCATTGGGGAGGAGAATGTGGGTGAGGGGAGCGGAGGGGAGGACAGTGTGGGGGAGCTTGGTGAGAGTTTGGGGCAGGGATGTCCAATCTGAAAAGAGGCCTGTACTTGACCAGTACCTGAGCTGGATGGTCTGCGGAGTTACTTCCCCAGCCCTGACCTCCTCCCATTGACCATAAAGAATTGGCCAGTCCAGGTCCAAGGTTGCTGTAACCCCAGTCTGCCCTCAGCCCCGTTCCCCGTTCTGTAAAATTACTAATTGGTTGGAAGTTGGTGCAAAGTAGTCGGATATCCACCTGCAGAATTCCTTACCCATCCCCAACCACACACCTCCATACACCCCTCAGTGAGGCACTCTGATATTCTTTTGCAGGTGTGCTCTTACTAGAGTTTTGTATACCTGAAATTGACTCCAACCTCCTTGTCCTCTAGTCCTCTAGATACAGAGATCAAAATTTGATCAGTATTTTTGAATGTTTTAGAATGTGGCTTGCCTGGGTTCCACTTCAGTCCAAAGGAAGTCACATCACACATTGCAACCTATTTGACACAGTTCTGACTCTGTATTCCTCACCATCTCACATCCATTGTGTTATGAAGTCTCTGGACCTGAGAGATATAAAGAAATGGCACAGGGACTCAGGCATGTCTTAAAACAGGAAGTGGCAAGGACAAATATTTAGTAAACTCAGAAGCAGAAAGAAACAGAGTAATTTGAATTAAGGTAAAGGGCTCCCAGATTAGGGGTAATTATAATTTAAAATCAAGAAAAGTGGCCTGCAGGTATTTAAAATCTGAGGATTAGCTTTAGTTTGTAATACAGAAAATGTGTAGATTTCAGCAATGCTTTTGATGTCATCTACCTGGACTTCAGCAAGGCTTTTCAAATGGCCATACATGGGAGACTGAGAGCAAAAGTAAGACCCCATGGGATCCAAGGAAATTTAGTAAATTGCAAGCAGAGGGTGATGGATGAGGGGCAGTTTTTCTGACTGGAAGTCAGTGTACAGTGAGGTCCCACACAGATCAATGTTGGGGCCCTTGATGTTTCCAGTTTATATAAATGATTTAGACTTGGATGTAGAAGGGTTGCTCAGTAAGTTTTGGATGATACAAAAATGGATGAGATGGTAAGTGGTGAGGAGGACAGCCTTAGATTACAGGAGGATATTGGCAGGCTGGTCAGATGGGCTGATCAGTGGCCAATGGGATTTTATCCAGATAAGTGTGAGGTGATGCCCTTGAGCAGGACAAACAGGATCAAGGAAAGGTCGGACCCTGGGAAGCATGAAAAATCAGAAGGACATTGGTTTGTTTGTCCACCACTCCCTGAAGATACCAGGGCAGGGGATAAAGTGATTAAGAAGGTATATGATATACTTGCCTTTATTGACCGAAGCAGAGAATTCAAGAGCAGGGAGATTATGCTGGAACGGTATAAAATCTAGGTCAGGCCACAGCAGGAGTGTTGCATGCAGTTCTGGAATCCACATTATAGGAGGGATGTGATAACACTGGAGAATGTGCAGAGGGAGATTTAGCAGAATGTTGTCTGGGCTGGAGAGTTTCACTTATGAGGAGAGATCAGACAGACTGGGGCTGTTTACCTCGGAGCAGAGGAGATTGAGAGGGAACATGATTAACCTGTAGAGACTAATGAGGCACATAGATAGGGGAGACAGGAAGAAACATTCCTCCCTGATGGAGGCATCAATAACCAGGGGCATAGAGTTAAGATAAGGGGGCGAGAGGCTTAGAGGCGATGTGAGGAAATTACTTCTCACCCAGAAGGTAGTGAGAATCTGAAACGAACTGTCTGTAAGGGGGTAGAGGCAGAAACACTCATCACATTTAAGAAGGATTTAGGTGTACACTTGCGATGCTAAGACATGCAAAGCTAAGAGCAAAGTGCTGGAAAATAGCATTAGAACAGTGAGGTGGTTGTTTTTGACCAGAGTGGAGATGATGGGTTGTAGACCTCAATGATCTCTGGAACACGTTGGACTTTACCCAAGTCTCCTGGCTCAGAAGGAAGATGATCATAGGATCCTACCGGCATTCAGTTAAGACTTGCTCCTAAACTCAGAATAACCATATTGCATCTCATTTGCTGAATCACATCCAATTTAATCCCACTGTATAGAATTCCAGTCCATTTAATAAATTACACCATATACATTTTTGGACAAAATTATTCAATATGCTCCATTATTCACCTTTACTTTTATGTTCATCACCCCAAAAGCTAAACTGTGATGTTCTACCATAAGATGCCAGTATATTTCAGAAATCTAATCCCTGTGTTGAATATAATTTATTAATCATATTCTGTTTTGTTTAGGCTCAAGTGCTGTAAGATTAAATGGATTGTGGTGCAAAGGTTTGCCAAGTAGTTATTTTTTTATCTGAACTAGATAAAAATTCCAATGAAGCATATTCCTGACTGAAGCAGAACATTTCTTGGCAAACTAGTTACACATTTATCAGTATTCAATTGTACCAGAACAAGATTTAAATTTGGAGATAGGCCAGTCATTTTTTTTCAGTTGTAACTTCTAGTCACATTGAAATACCAGTACTATATACATAATCTTTTTCTAAATCAGTTGTTAAGTAATTAATAACCCTATGCACATCAACAATGTACTCTTTGATAAGCCTTTGCTCTGCATGGTTGCATTCTTGCACTATTTGGTCATTTAGGATTGCATATGCCACTATAATAACCTACAGTTAGAGGCACTTCTGCATGTATTCAGGCTGTCTGTCCTGTATTTGATGCGTTTCCAATTCCTGTACTACCATGCACCTGCACACCTCAGAGGGTAGACTACAAGCGAGAATGCAAAGTGTAAGTAATTAGTTACTCTCACTTGCTGAATTTAAACAGCAGCAACAATTATTTATTGCATTTTTAATACAGTTAGTTCTTCTTTAATGTTATGGTTACGTTCCTATGCAGCCCTGCATTATAGAAAATTTGTGCTTTAGAAACAGCACTTACAGTGTTGGTGATGTAACTACATTACAGCCAACACACAGTTTAAACGTTCGTGCTTCAGAAACAGTGTCCCCAGTTCAGCAGTTGCATTACAGTGAATTCACATTAATAAAATGGGTGTTATCACAGCACGACCTGTACAATAGATTGCCCCAAAGTTCCCACAGAAGCATTATAGAATTAAACTTGACACATAGATGGATAAGGAGATATTAGAGTCGATGACCAAAAGCTTGGACAAGGAAGTAATGTTGAAGGAAGAAAGCAAGAGAGGGACTTTCTGGAGAAGAATTTCAGAACTTCAGGACCAAACACCCAAAGACATGACCATAAGGAAACAATGATAAAAAAAGGTCAAAATTGGAGGAATATGGATAGTTGAGCAGTGGTAGTCTTGAAAATGTGTTGCTGGAAAAGCACAGCAGGTCAGGCAGCATCCGAGGAGCAGGCAAATCGACGTTTCGGGCATAAGCCCTTCTTCAGGAATGCTCAAGCTTATGCACGAAACGTCGATTCTCCTGCTCCTCGGATGCTGCCTGGCCTGCTGCGTTTTTCTAGCACCACATGTTTCAACTCTGGTCTCCAGCATCTGCAGTCCTCACTTTCTCCCAGTCATAGTCTTGCAGAAAATAGGAAAGACAAGGCAATGGAGCGTCTTGAACACAGGAAAGAGAATTTTCAAATTGTTTAATCAAAGCATGTGGGGGTAGTGCAGATTTAAAACGGAGATGAGGAGGAATTACTTCTCACAAAAGGTCATGACTCTGTGACGTTCACTCCCCCAGGGTGCGTGGATGCTGGGACATTGAGTAAATGTATGGAAGGGATAGACTGATTTTGAACGAGCAATAGCTTGAAGGGTTACAGGGAAAGTGGAGTTGAGGCCGAGATGAGATTGGCCATGATTATATTAAATTGCAAATGGATTCAAGGGCCGAATGGCCTACTGCTGTACTAGTTCTTATGATCCCACATCCTACCCTAGCATTCCTTTTTGTGATACATTAACATTTATCTCAAGTCAACTGTCCTTGAAGATGTCATAGAAGGCTTGAATATTAACATCTTTATTAAACTTCCACAGAATAACGGAGATTCAGTGCTGATTTATCATTTGGCTTATTGGACTCAAATATATCCCAGTGCATGCTATAAAAGTAATAGGAACTTATATAGTTTATATAATTTTTGAGCATGTGTTCCAAAAAACCTGTAAATATTTTATTGGTCCTTTGGGACAATATAATAATGTCCTATGGAATTCTTACATTTTTATATTAATGCAAGTAAATATAAAGCTCAATGGTTTACTACTGGCTGAGATTCATTGCGGTGAATCTCCAGCAACCCTATATCATTCAAAAATCTATTTCAGGAAAAAAAGCTACAAAATTGAAAAATAAACTGATTTCAGCTGTCAATGGTTCAGGACAGCGTTCATTTCCCAACTACAGCTAGCCATAGTTACAACTGAAAACAAGAATCACTATCCATGGGGTTTCACAAAAGTCATGTACCTGAGCCTTGGGTGCTGTGGAGTTGTACTTGCTATGATTAACTTCTAAGCATTGGAGAATGCACCTTAATTCTATGATTCTAAGCTTAGAAAAATGCACCTTAATTCTATGAGTTAAAGTGTTCATCCGCTGGTTGAACGACAGTGCTCAGAGTCAGAAGTCACATGACACCAGGTTATAGTCCTACAGGTTTATTTGAGATCACAAGCTTTCAGAGCGCTGCTCCTCTGTCAGGTGAAGTCACTCCAAAGATTTCAAATAAACCAATTGGACTACAACCTGGTGTCATGTGACTTCTGACCTTGTCCAGCCAGCACCTCCAAATCAATGTTCAGAATATAACACCATGATTCAAATCACATGGCAAGGAACAGATAGGGTGAGACAGTGTTAACTCCTGTGAACGAGTTCTCTGGTACATGTGTCTGGGTGTGAAAATGTAGACATGAACAGAGGCAGTTATTTGACCCATTGCATGTACTTTAAGGTAGGTTGTGCAGGGATCAGTGGGATTAGTGTTCATAAAGTCCTCTGATGCTCACTTCAACATTGGAGAGAGGATCAGTCAGTGGTAACTAAATGGAGATTATTTTTCCAGGTACTAACTGTTAGAGATTCAGTAGAAGGGTAATACTTTAATGTAATACTTTACTAATGGGAGAAAGTGAGGACTGCAGATGCTGGAGATTAGAGTAGAGAGTGTGGTGCTGGAAAAGCACAGCAGGTCAGGCAGCATCCAAGGAGCAGGAGAGTCGGCCTTTCTGGCAAAAGCCCTTCATCGGGAATCAATACTTACCAATGACACGTTGACATGCCAATAAATCAACATTTTAACTGATAGTCAATATAACAAAACAAAACTGCAAATGCCAAAGATCTAAAGCAAAAACAGAAATTGATGAAGAAACTCAGCAGGTCTAAAGAAACATCAGTGGATTTAAAATATTAACTCCGCTTTCTCTCCACGGATGCTGCCAGATTGTGTTATCAGTGTTTTGCTTTCTTTCACTGAAATTGGTGGCTGTCAATATGAACCATTCAGATTCAATGTCAGGGAACCAAAAGAGGCAACTAGAAAGACTACGCACTTTTCTTTAGATTAGATTAGATTCCTTACAATGTGGAAACAGGCCCTTCAGCCCAACCAGTCCACACCGACCCTCCAAAGAGTAACCCATCCAGAACCATTTCCCTCCTAACAATAACACTACTGGACAATTTAGCATGGCCAATTCACCTGACCTGCACATCTTTGGATTGTGGGAGGAAACCCACGCAGAATGTGCAAACTCCACACAGACAGTCACCCAAGGCTGGAAGCGAACCTAGGACCCTGTTGCTGTGAGGTAGTAGTGCTAACCACTGAGCCACCGTGCCATCCTAATCCCATTGTAACTCAGATAGACATGTGTAAAATAGACACCAACCAAAGAAGGAAGTATCACAATGGGTGACCAAAAGGTTGACCTAACCAGTTCCAAAAGGTTAACCTCAAAAGGGTCAAAGGAGAGTAGAGGATTGAGTTGTAGAAACTGAGCAGTAGGTTTCTGCGTAATATGACTAAACTGGCTGAAGACTACGTGTCTGTCATGGACACAAGTCCTTGTGACATGTATGTGATATGTTACTTCAGTATATTTTCCATATTATCGCAATCAGTGAATTCTGTTTCATATAGGCTCCAGTGGGAATATGGAATGACATACTTCATCTCATGGAAACTGCTCTGCAAGTTCTGGACTGGTCAAACCATACCATAGGAAAACCAGTATGTGAGAAAAAGACATTTGAAAATGTATACACTGGACAGTTACATAGAAAATGAACTTTAACACAGATAAATGTGAGTTGATGCACTTTGATTGGAAAAAAACAGAAGCTGTTCTGTGAGTGCTTTGGGACCCTAGAGCAAAGGGTCACAGACCCCACTGGGCATAAATAGTACATTGTAAGTGGAGTTAGAGTGGAAGAAGGAACTGAGATGGAGAATAAATAAAATTAAGGGAATAGTCTGCAAAAAAATGTTATAGTAACATAAGGTAAAAACAATGACTGCAGATGCTGGAAACCACATTTTGGATTAGTGGTGCTGTTCAGGCAGCATCCGAGGGGCAGCAAAATCGATGTTTCGGGCAAACGCCCTTCATCAGGAATAAAGGCAGTGAGCCTGAAGCATGGAGAGATAAACTAGAGGAGGGTGGGGGTGGGGAGAAAGTAGCATAGAGTACAATGGGTGAGTGGGGGAAGGAATGAAGGTGATAGATCAGGGAGGAGGGTGGAGTGGATAGGTGGAAAAGAAGATAGGCAGGTAGGACAAGTCATGGGGACAGTGCTGAGCTGGAAGTTTGGAACTAGGGGAAGGGGAAATGAGGAAACTGTTGAAATCCACATTGATGCCCTGGGGTTGAAGTGTTCCGAGGCGGAAGATGAGGCGTTCTTCCTCCAGGCGTCTGGTGGTGAGGGAGCAGCGGTGAAGGAGGCCCAGGACCTCCATGTCCTCGGCAGAGTGGGAGGGGGAGTTGAAATGTTGGGCCACAGGGCAATGTGGTTGATTGGGGCAGGTGTCCCGGAGATGTTCCCTAAAGCGCTCTGCTAGGAGGCGTCCAGTCTCCCCATTGTAGAGGAGATTGCATCAGAAGCAATGGATGCAATAAATAATATTAGTGGATGTGCAGGTAAAACTTTGATGGATGTGGAAGGCTCCTTTAGGGCCTTGGATGGAGGTGAAGGAGGAGGTCTGGGCGCAGGTTTTGCAGTCCCTGCGGTGGCAGGGGAAGGTGCCAGGATGGGAGGGTGGGTTGTAGGGGGGCATGGACCTGACCAGGTAGTCACGGAGGGAACGGTCTTTGCGGAAGATGGAAAGAGGTGGGGAGGGAAATATATCCCTGGTGGCGGGGTCTCTTTGGAGGTTGCGGAAATGTTGGCAGATGATTTGGTTTATGCGAAGGTTGGCAGGGTGGAAGGTGAGCACCAGGGGCGTTCTGTCCTTGTTACGGTTGGAGGGGTGGGGTTTGAGGGCAGAGGTGCGGGATGTGGACAAGATGTGTTGGAGGGCATCTTTAACCACATGGGAAGGGAAATTGCGGTCTCTAAAAAAGGAGGCCATCTGGTGTGTTCTGTAGTGGAACTGATCCTCCTGTGAGCAGATACCGCAGAGGTGGAGGAATTGGGAATACGGGATGGCATTTTTGCAAGAGGTAGGGTAGGAAGAGGTGTAATTCAGGTAGCTATGGGAGTTGGTGGGTTTGTAAAAAAATGTCGGTATCAAGTCGGTCATCATTAATGGAGATGGAGAGGTCCAGGAAGGGGAGGGAGGTGTCAGAGATGGTCCAGGTAAATTTAAGGTCAGGGTGGAAGGTGTTGGTGAAGTTGATGATTTGCTCAACCTCCTCGCGGGAGCACGAGGTGGCACCAATGCAGTCATCAATGTAGCGGAGGAAGAGGTGGGGAGTGGTGCCAGTGTAATTACGGAAGATCGACTGCTCTACGTAGTCAACAAAGAGACAAGCATAGCTGGGGTCCATACGGGTGCCCATGGCTACCCCTTTGGTCTGGAGGAAGTGGGAGGATTCGAAGGAGAAATTGTTAAGGGTGAGGACCAGTTTGGCCAAACGAATGAGAGTGTCGGTGGAAGGGTACTGTTGGGGACGTTGGGAGAGGAAAAAACGGAGGGCTTGGAGGCCCTGGTCATGGCGGATGGAGGTGTAGAGGAATTGGATATCCATGTGAAGATGAGGTGTTGGGGGCCGAGGAAATGGAAGTCTTGGAGGAGGTGGAGGGTGTGGGTGGTGTCTCAAACATATGTGGGGAGTTCCTGGACTAGGGGGGATAGGACAGTGTCAAGGTAGATAGAGATGAGTTCAGTGGGGCAGGAGCATGCTGAGACAATCGGTCGGCCAGGGTGGTCAGGCTTGTGGATCTTGGGAAGGAGGTAGAACCGGGCAGTGAGGGGTTCCCGGACTATGAGGTTGGAAGCTGTGGGTGGGAGATCTCCTGAGGTGATGAGGTTCTGTATGGTCTGGGAGATGATGGTTTGGTGATGGGGGGGTTGGGGTCATGGTTGAGGGGGCGGTAGGAAGAGGTGTCCTCGAGTTGGCGTTTGGCTTCAGCGGTGTAGAGGTCAGTGCGCCAGACTACCACTGCGCCCCCTTTATCCGCTGGCTTGATGGTGAGATTGGGATTGGAGTAGAGGGATTGGAGGGCTGCGCGTTGTGAGGGTGAGAGGTTGGAGTGGGGGAGGGAGGTAGACAGGTTGAGGCGGTTAATGTCCCGGCGGCAGTTGGAAATGAAGAGGTCGAGGGCAGGTAATAGGCAGCTCGGGGTGTCCAGGTGGATGCAGTGTGTTGGAGATGGGCGAAGGGGTCCTCGGAAGGTAGGCGGGAGTCCTGATTACATTAGACCCTGGTGTATCTCAGATTATCATGTATATTGGTAGCTACTATTAACATACAATAAATAGAGTTCTCAAGAAATCTCAGCCTGAAGACAGTTTTTGATTTGGCCTGTTCCTCCCCCAATCTGTCCTGAACCCAAATTCTTCGATGTTGGCACAAAACCATACGACAAAAGAGAACCACCAACAATATGTTCCTTAAAAGCAGAGTTGCAGGTCAATAGGATAATGAAGAAGGCATTTTGTATGCTTTTCTTTATTGGTCAGTGCACTGAGTACAAGAGTAGGGAGGTCATGTTGCAGTTGTACATGACATTGTTAGGCCACTATTGCGATACAAATATTGCAATTCTGGTCTCCCTACCATTGGAAGGATATTATAAAACTTGAAAGGGTTCAGAAAGGATTTACAGGATGTTGCCAGGGTTGGAGGGTTTGAGCTGTAGGGAGAGGCTGAACAGGCTGGGGCTGTTTTCCCTGGAGCATCAGCGACTGAGAGGTGACCTTATAGAGGTTTATAAAATCATGAGGGGTATGGATGGGGTAAATAGACAAGGTCTTTTCCCTGAGGTGGTGGAGTCCAGAACTAGAGGGCATAGGTTTAAGGTGTGACAGGAAAGATTTAAAAGGAATGTAAGGGGCAACTTTGTCACATAGAGGGTGGTGTATATATGGAACGAGCTGTCAGAGGAAGTGGTGGAGGCTGGTACAATTACAGCATTTAAAAGGATAGGAACATGAATGGAAAGTATCTAGAGGGATATGAGCCAAAGGCTGGCAAATGGGACTAGATTACTTTAGGATATCTGATCAGCATGGACGAGTTGGACCAAATGGTCTATTTCCATGTTGTAGATCTCTACGACTCGGTGACTATAAAGTAACAGAAACAGAGAAGAAGAATAAAGGAGTCTGGGCTATCATGTGTATAAATCATTAAAAGCAACATCAGAAATTAGCAAAGCAATTGAAAATGCTTGAAAACATGATATTTGCTTTTAAGAGGTATTCAATTCAGAGGGAGTAAAGTATGATATATTTGCATAGGCCTATGGTCAGCCACATTTAGAAAATTGTGCACAGCTCTAGTATCCATACTATAAAAAGGGCATGGAAGCATTGGTGAACACACATCACAGTATTTGATATAACTAAAGCCAAGAGATTACATTTTGAAACTTCCCTGGATGAAATGGGTATTGGTGTGAAATTTGGATGAATCGCTTGAGATCAGCAACGAGGAGCTTCCTACTGTCAAGTACGAAAGGACTCAGTTTCCAACCAGCTGTTGAACATTAAGATGGGATTCTCACCAGTGTTTTTTCAACAAAATGAGATGGTCTGATAGAGCTCTTCTTTCTTTGACAGATAGCAATATTCTTAGTTTCCAAACTGTCATTTGTTATCTAAGCTATTGTCCAGTTCTAACTGAGAACAGTCACCCTCGGCATTAAATTGTCTTTTTTGTTTTTCCAGTGCTGACTGGCCTGTTTTATACTTTAACCACTTCCTGTTTTATTTCAGATTGTCACCATTTTCAGTTTTTTTTAAAAGTTCTTATTACCAAAATTATGAATGGATTGGACAGCATGGATGAGGAGAGAATGTTTTGTTTGTGGGTGGTTCAAAACTAAGGGTGCTAAATTCAAAATAGGATATAGGAAATAATAAATAACTCTAAATGTGAATTAAGGAGAAATTGCTTTACTTTGAGAATGACCAAGTTGGAATGTGAAACTTGCAAACACAGAAAGTGATTGAAGCAAAGATCTTATCATAGATACCCTACAGTGTGGAAAGAGGCCATTCTGCCCATCGCATCCACATCAACCCTCCGAACAGAATCTCACCCAGACACACCCCCAATACCCTATCCCTGAATTTCCATGGCCAATCCACCTGACCTGCACATCTTTGGACTGTGGGTGGAAACCGGAGCACCCAGAGGAAACCCACGCAGACACGGGGAGACTGTGTAAACTCCACACAGTCAGTCACCTGAGGCTGGAATAACACCTGGGTCCCTAGTGCTGTGATGCAGCAGGGCTAACCACTGAGCCACTGTGCTACCTTCTTAGAACAGAAAAATACATTATTTCATTCATAAAACTATTTTCCTGACCAGTGGTTACCTCACAGCATTTTGGAGACAATTAAATACTTTCTGAAGTGTAGTTACTGAGGTAATTTAGGAAATGTAGCTGCAAATTTGATCTCAGCTGGCTCCCAGAAGTAGCAATGTGCTAATCTGTGTTGTATGATGTTGATTGAGAGGTGAATATTGACCTGCTCAGTGGAATAAATCTCCTGCTCTTCTTCAAAATAGTGCCATGGGATATTTCACATCCATCCAACCAGACAGATGGTACCTGAGCTCAACATTTCATTTGAAAGACTCTGGGTGAATTCAAAAGGAAATTAGATATGTGCGTGTGAGAAAGGAATATCAATAGATATGCTGAAAAGCTCAGGTGAGGGCAATGAAATAGGAGGAGACTTGTATGAAGTATTACAGCAGAATAGGCTTTTTGGATAAATGACCTGTTTCTGTGCTGTGTATTGTATGTAACAATAACCAAAAACACTATGACGGGCAGCAATATTCTTAGTTTCCGAGCTGCTGTTTGTTATCCAAGCTATTCTCCCGTTCTAACTGAGGACATTCACCTGAGGCACTAAATTATCTTTTTCTCAGGTCAGTGCTGACTGACCTGTTACATACGTTAAGCACTTCCTGCTTTATTTAAGATTGTCACCATTTTCAGTGTTTTTTGTTTAATTTTCTTATTACCACCATGCTAGTTAGAAATTAAGAATTGTTTCACAGTTCTGTGCCTTTCAGATTTATACTAGGTTACTAGAAACTAGCAGAGCATTTATGTGCACCAAATGAAATTGCAGATTCTTGTATTTAATTGGAAAGATTGATGTGCTCAATGTGGTGCCAGTATCACTGAACACACAGAAACAGGCAGTTTTGATGACCATAAGTGCCAGAATAGCCATGGTCAAGGCAGGATTATTCCTGATGAAGGGCTTATGCTCGAAATGTTGACTCTCCTGCTCCTCAGGTGCTGCCTGACCTGCTGTGCTTTTCCAGCACCACACTTTTTGACTCTGATCGCCAGCATTTTTAGTCCTCACTTTCTCTGAGGGCAGGATCATCTGTACATAGCAGGAGGAATGTTGCCTGCTCACCCGAGGTGGAGGATGTGGAATGGATGAAGGTGGGGGATGCAAGAAAAATAGTACTGCCTGTAAACAAGACCAGCAAGGAATATCTTTTGTATGCAACTCAAAACATACCTTTATATATTTCTTGCAGCTTGAAGCAGTAAAACTTGATACTGGGTTTCGGTTTAACCACAGCTGTAATCAATGTGCTGAGATTGTTACGGAACAGTGGTGAACAGGATGCGAGAGCCATAGTTCCAATATTGCATTTCCACCTCCTTCACCTCACAATGGGAGCCTTGGAGATTAGAAGGAATCAGAGTGCAGAGCAGGGGCTGGATTTTCATCTTCAAAGCAGGGGTTCTGAATTGGACCAATCACTGATGGTATCGGGCCTCAAGAAAGAGACTTTGTGGAGTGCCTCAGAGATGGATTTTTAGTGCAGCTGGTGCTGGAGCCGACCAGGGATAAGGCGATTCTGGATCTGGTATTGTGTAACGAACCAGAATTGGTCAGTGACCTCGAAGTGAAGGAGCCATTGGGAAGTAGTGACCATAATACAATAAGCTTCAATCTGCAATTTGAGAGGGAGTGGGTACAATCTGAAGTGACAATATTTCAGTTGAATAAAGGGAAATATGGAGCTATGAGGGAGCAACTGGCCAAAGTTCAATGGTTTAATACCTTAACAGGGAAGACCGTGGAGGAACAATGGCAGATATTTCTGTGTATAATGCAGAAGATGCAGGATCAGTTCATTCCTAAAAGGAAGAAAGATCCCAGGAGGAGACATGGGCGGCCGTGGCTGACAAGGGAAGTAAAGAAACATATAAGGTTAAAAGAGAAAAAGTATAACTTAGCGAAGATAAGCGGGAAAACGGAGGACTGGGAAGCTTTTAAAGAACAACAGAGGATTAGTAAGAAGGAAATACGCAGAGAAAAAATGAGGTACGAAGGTAAACTGGCCAAGAATATAAAGGAGGATAGTAAAAGCTTTTTTAGGTATGTCCAAGGCAAAAAAATGGTTAGGACAAAAATTGGGCCCTTGAAGACAGAAGCAGGGGAATATATTACTGGGAACGAAGAAATGGCAGAGGAATTAAATGGGTACTTCAGATCTGTGTTCACTGGGGAAGACACAAGCAATCTCCCTGAGGTAACAGTGGCTGAAGGACCTGAACTTAAGGGAATTTCTATTTGCCAGGATTTGGTGTTGGAGAGACTGTTAGGTCTGAAGGTTGATAAGTCTCCGGGACCTGATGGCCTGCATCCCAGGGTACTGAAGGAGGTGGCTCAGGAAATCGTGGATGCGCTGGTGATTATTTTCCAGAGTTCAATAGAATCGGGGTTGGTTCCTGAGGATTGGAGGGCGGCTAATGTTGTGCCACTTTTTAAGAAGGGTGGGCGGGAGAAAGCAGGAAATTATAGACCAGTTAGTCTGACCTCAGTGGTGGGAAAGATGCTGGAGTCTATTATAAAGGATGAAATTACGGCACATCTGGATAATAGTAACAGGATAGGACAGAGTCAGCATGGATTTATGAAGGGGAAATCATGCTTGACTAATCTTCTTGAATTTTTTGAGGATGTAACTCGGAAGATGGACGAGGGAGATCCAGTGGATGTAGTGTACCTGGACTTTCAGAAAGCTTTTGATAAAGTCCCACACAAGAGGTTAGTGAGTAAAATTAGGGCGCACGGGATTGGGGGCAAAGTACTAGATTGGATAGAGAATTGGTTGGCTAACAGGAAACAAAGGGTAGTGATTAACGGCTCCATTTCGAAATGGCAGGCAGTGACCAGTGGGGTACCGCAGGGATCCGTGCTGGGACCGCAGCTTTTTACAATATATGTAAATGATATAGAAGATGGTATCAGCAATAACATTAGCAAATTTGCTGATGACACAAAGCTAGGTGGTAGGGTGAAATGTGATGAGGATGTTAGGGGATTACAGGGTGACCTGGACAAGTTAGGTGAGTGGGCAGATGCATGGCAGATGCAGTTTAATGTGGATAAATGTCTGGTTATCCACTTTGGTGGCAAGAACAGGAAGGCAGATTACTACCTCAATGGTATCAAATTAGGTAAAGGGGCTGTTCAGAGAGATCTGGGTGTTCTTGTCCACCAGTCAATGAAGGCAAGCATGCAGGTACAGCAGGTCGTGAAGAAGGCTAATAGCATGCTGGCCTTCATAACAAGAGGGATTGAGTATAGAAGCAAAGAGGTGCTTCTGCAGCTGTACAGGGCCCTGGTGAGACCACACCTGGAGTACTGTGTACAGTTCTGGTCTCCAAATTTGAGGAAAGACATTCTGGCTATTGAGGGAGTGCAGCGTAGGTTCACGAGGTCAATTCCTGGAATGGCAGGATTGCCTTACACGGAAAGACTGAAGCGACTGGGCTTGTATACCCTTGAGTTTAGAAGACTGAGAGGGGATCTGATTGAAACGTATAGGCTTATGAAAGGACTGGACACTCTGGCAGGAGGGAACATATTTCCGTTGATGGGGGAGTGCCGAACCAGAGGACACAACTTAAAAATACGGGGTAGACCATTTAGGACAGAGATGAGGAGAAACTACTTCACACAGAGAGTGGTGGCTGTGTGGAATGCTCTGCCCCAGAGGGCAGTGGAGGCCCAGTCTCTGGATTCTTTTAAGAAAGAATTGGATAGAGCTCTTAAAGATAGTGGAGTCAAGGGGTATGGAGATAAGGCTGGAACAGGATACTAATTAGGAATGATCAGCCATGATCATATTGAATGGCGGTGCAGGCTCGAAGGGCAGAATGGCCTACTCCTGCATCTATTGTCTATTGTCTATTGTCTATTGTCTAAATACCTCCCAGTCTGCACTGTCGACGATTTACATGGTGTGCTGGCATGTGCCATCTGAGGTCAATGCCGTCTCCTCCAGAAAAAGACCTGAGATGGAAGTAAAAGTGGTTAACTTGAAGGTGTACCATCTTTTATTGGGACCTAGCTCAGTTTTGTAAATGAGTGTAAAACTCTGACTATTATTTTCTTACCTCTATCACAGCCCAGCACATGCCCTATTCTCCACATCTCATCACCCATCCGATATCCCATCAGTCTCTCTTGTCCATTCATCTTGAGGTGCTAGCTTCTGAATTCTTTTGCCCTAGAACAGTAGGGAAGTCTTTGAAACCCCCATAAAGCTTCAAAGTAAATGATCAGTCATTCAAAAACAACTTTTCAAAAGCATTATGCTATTAAGTAGTCATAAACATGTCAAAATAAATTCTGAATTCCCTCCCAACTGTATTATCAATCCCCACTGAGCTGAATCTATTTTCAGGTTGGAAACTCAGCTAAGTATTCAGAATGAGATTTTATTGCGCAACAGTCTCAACAAAATGTCAAGAGCTGAATATGTTAAAGCCTTTGAAATAATTCAGATATCCCAGGTATCTGTTCAGGCTTTGGAACAGGCAAACAGATATCTGAGCTGTTAATCAATGAAAAGATTATATTGCAGAGGACAATTGAGAATAATCAAATCTGAATCTAATCTGACATTAGATGAATGTATGAAAATCCAACCCCTTGTGTTTTGGGGCCCATCGACATTTTGAATCTTACCAGTCCTCCTGACTAATACCTATACTGGGATTAACTTGCAGCCGAAAATTCTTCGTCTGCTTTGGAGTTAGCATGCTCTTATTCAATGCAAACTGTTGACAATTTTCTTCTTAAATTTACAGCTTACGACTTTCAAGCAACTTCCCCTGGGATTTTTGGTGACTCTGTACGCAATTGTCCTGAGGACAGTAGTTTTCTCCAGATTAATGCAATCGACCGTTGTCCCAGCCAGCTGTCTTCCATTTACACGGAGGGTTGAACACAGAGAAAGGAACAATGTGGGGGATGGCTACACATGCGCTTCTTCGATTTGATTTGAACCAATTCTTATAACTTTAATACGGAATGAGGCTTTTCTGGTGAATTCAGACTCTGCATCCTTACCTCTCCCAGTTGAGAGAAGCACAATGTTCACCGTTAGTTTCTGTTTGCACATAAAGCCAGCGTCTGAGGGAGGCAAAAACATGAATCCCAAAAGCTGTGTGTATTATGTCATTGAAGTGAAATATCCAAGGAATCAAGGTACCATCAATCCAGCCTTAGCCACACTACTCCTGGAAAAGAAAAGGGAATCAGGTTTTACCTGGGATGTTCATATGTTGCTTTAAAGAACCCTTGTTTCTCTTTAACTGATCTGGTAATGTTCTTTCCTCAAATTTGAAAATAAAAAAAATGAGATTTCGCATTTTATAAAATTGTGCTTCCAAAGCTAAGGCCAGGTGCAATAGGAGCTTTGTCCAATTAGCATCCTGGCCACCCAGTTGTCTTCACAGTGGACACTGGAGAAATAGATGGGACCAATCCCTAGCATTGAAATAACCTGAAGATTAAAAACTGCATACTACTGAAATAGGTAATATTGCATGTGAAGAGAAGCTTCCAGAACAGGTCTGTTATTTGTGCTTTTTTTTAATTTCACTATCTTTTATTTACACATATATTACATATCTCACACTTATGTATATTTTCTAAAAGATTGTTTTATTTTTGACTTTTCAAATCATTTATGCGTAAATTTAATTTTTTCAGGAGGGTGTTTGTTTTCCTAAGCACACTAACAAAGCTTAAATGGAGAAAAAAAATGGCTTTTTCACTGATGTTTGGCACTAAACAGCCCGAGGTTTCAGTAAACCTCTCTGCAGTCAAAGAAAGGTCACAAAATACTTTTAAAAGTTTGTTTTATTGAAAACAGAAAATGCAAGGAAACAACCTAGCATCCTTAGACTTGAAGTATGTAAGATATGTGACATGACTTTTACTGAAACAGTGTGGAAATTATAATCTAACTAAGGTTGAATGCTCTGTCCACCTTAGACTAATAAAGATATTGGGCCGGAGCTCGCTGGAAAAATAATACATTGGTAACAGCACATGGTATTAGTAATGTTCATATTGGCCACTAGGTTCTGAAAAATAGGAGATTATATTGGGCGTTGTGATTGTCGAGACTTGTAGCTTAATTTACACTGCTCACTTGACCTCTTGCTGGATATGCACAATTAAATTTGCCTTGAAAACTTAGGATTGGAACAGAATAGCATAAGCACCTTTTCAACCATGTGACAATTGTAAGTGCAATGCCAAATCAATCTGAAAGAGGTTAATTTAAACCATTCTACTTGTACCAAATTATTTACAAAAGATCATAAAAATGTTTTAAAAACCTACTTTTCCTTCATGTCAGATCTCTCTATATCTTAATTCAACTTGGGTGGCACGGTGACTCAGTGGTTAGCACTGCTGCCTCACAGCACCAGGGACCCAGGTCAATTCCAGCTTCAAGCAACTCTCTGTGTGGAGTTTGCACATTGTCCCTGTGTCTGTGTGGGTTTCCTCCAGGTGCTCCAATTTCCTCCCACAGTCCAAAGATGTGCAGTTTAGGTGAATTGGCCATGCTAAATTGTCCATAGTGTTCAGGGATGTCTAAGTCAGGGGTAAATGTCGAGTAATAGGGTAGGGGAATGGGTCTGGGTGGGTAACTCTTCGGAGAGTCGGTGTGGACTTGTTGGGCCGAATGGCCTGTTTCCACACTGTAGGGATTCTATTTTTTAAAAATGTATTTTCATTTTTTCAAAGTTTCTTCTATTGTATCTTATTTGATTCTAATACATTCTCCTCCATTATTCATTTGTTCCTTTCTTATTCTTACGTCTAATTGCTTTTCGAGATAGACTGTTGGTCCTATATTTCACTAACTCAACTGAGGACCCATTTGTCCACTTGTTTTGTCACACTGTTACCCTTGTACTTCCAGCAAGTTATAGTGTAAACTTCTTTAACATGCATAGAGCAGAAAACAAACTAACAGTGTGTGCTACAAGATGACCCAGTCCAGCAAGCGCCAGTCCATTTTGTTGCACATGGTGCAAAAATGGGTATTATCTATTTATATTTAATTATATTGTTCTATTTCTGAGGTGAAATAAGGAACGAGATGTAATACAACATCCCTCATAATGCACTATTGTAATTAGGTATCTTGCGTGTTATAGTAGAGTGTTATTCAAGAGATTACAAAATGCATGAAGGATTGTTCAGTGGAATAAGGTAACTCCAGTTTACTCATATGCCATAAAACACATTTTGTGTTGTTCTGTCCTCTTAAAACGATTCTCTACTCAGAATAGTACCATAATAATTTAGTTTTGTACACCTTGAATGTGTGTAGTGTACAAATTATTCCATTCTGTTCCTCATGTGTGATACATGTTCCTCTACCAAAAATGAATATGCATTAAGAGAGGACAATATTCGGAGTCTTCCTTCTTATATCCCTTGAGGACTTGTTTACTTGAATGTTCACAAACGATTCATACACTTCACTACCTGTGATTAAAAGGGAGCAGTATTCTGATCAAAGAGTCATATGTACAATGAACAAATCCTCTTTACTTTAATCACATTATTTCATGATCTGGCCATGATCATGAGCAGCTATTTTGAGCACTAAATTCTGCTCCACTGACATTAAAGAAATTTATTCTCACAGTCTATTGTCCCAATTTGTAATGGAGCAGAGTTCTAAGGAAAGGTCACATGACCTGAAACATTAACTCTGAGTTCTCTTCACAGATGCTGCCAGACCTGCTGAGCTTTTCCAGCAATTTCTGCTTTGGTTTCTAATTTACACCATCTGTAGTCCTTTCAGTTTTTATAAACCATAGGGATTTCAATGGTGATTCACTTTAGTGAGAACTTTGCCATTGAAAACCTGAATTCATTTAGAAGCCCTTAAACTTGAAATCAAAGAGTAGCATTGGCTGAAGCCAATACCCACAGTTAAAGTAAGTTAATGAAAGCTTTTCTTTAGCAGGCAACAAAGACATCACTTCATCGTTGTGAAAATATTATTCTTGATTACAGAGCATCATGCACACAAACATTCAATCCAGATAAGTTTTGTGCTGGTGAATGAAAGTCAGGGCATTTTAGTCAAACTGAAGATAGCTGGAATGTGAGTGAGCCATCAAACTGAAGTTGAAGGGTCTGCACCTTCCTGAATTCCTGTGAATTTGGTCATGGGGAGGAAAGGTCAGAGTGGCCTTGCAAAATGGAAGTCAATTGAGGACCTAAATGGCTCATGGAAGACTACTCCCCTCGGGACACATCTACTGCTGCTGGTTTCCTGATTGATCGTTCGGTGACTAATTGAGCGGGCCCTTGGTAAGTAAGGGCTGCCTTCCGAGAGAGACTCACCATGCCCTCAGCAACGATGCCCTCCAACAGGATGGGGTTTGCTTCTGGGCCAGCTAAGCTCACACGACTTAGGTTCTCAGGTCTTTTCCATGGTTCTTGCCCTGATCATTGCCACAGAAGGCTCTGGAGGCTAGGTCATTGAGTTTATGGAAGACTGAGATAAATAGGTTCTTGAGTATCAAGGGGATCGTGGGTTACAGGGAGAAAGCAGAACAATGGGGTTGAGAAACCTATCAGCCATGAATGAATGGCAGAGCTGACTCAATGGGCTGAATGGCAGAACTTTTGCTCCTGTGCCTTATGGTCTTATGAACGGATCTATTGGAGTGGTCACCACCTCATTTCATCTGTTGGGATTCAGGTATTGGGTTCCCCTCTGATTGGCTCGCACCACTTGGATCTCGATGGGAACCCAAGTGCGGCAGATCATTAGCTGAAAACAATTGTCTGGAGGCTTCGAGAAATTGACACATGGAGTTGCCCATTGTTTTCTGACAAGCTACTGGGGCCTGCACTGCAGTTAAATTTAAATTAATATTTTGTTCATCGTCCTATAATGAACAATTTCTGTAGCTTTTATCTTTTTCTGTGCACAGTAATTTGACATTTATACATTTTTCTTTCACAAGTATTTTTGTGCTAAATTATTTTTCATCTTTACTTATCTTTGTTGATGAGACAGCAGGCACCCATCCTGTCACTTTCCCAAATTATCTTCCTGTTGTGGATGAATTGAGGATTTCAAGTCTGACTACACCCTCTCTTCATTCATACTGGGAACTCCATTAGTGTTTGACCAGATTAGGGGAACTGAATGAAGCAAGAATTGAATGTAGGTTAAACCATAAACCCTATTCTCCTGGTATTCAGCACAACAATGTTACCTCAGCTACTTGATTTTTGAAATCAAGAATTATCACATTCTTTCCTTCAAAACCACATGCTTCAGAAATCTTCCCTTCGTTCTCCCTTGCTTCTGTAGTTAACAAGCAAACCTAATATCACTTACAATTATTAATGTATCTAATTTTCCATTGCACTGTTTCCATTTTTTTGTCATGTCTTACATTAAAAGCATTAACCATTTACCAAAGTTTCCTGAGATGAAATGGTGTCTTACAGACACTAGCATTCAGAGCCATTTGACCCCGTGATCCTGCTCCACCATTTGATAAGAGTGTGTCTGATCTACTCAAATACCACTTCCTTGCCAAGCCCCGATAACCCATTGAGTTTCACATTCATTTAAATCTGTCAAACACTGCCTTAAAAATATTCAAGGTCAGAACTCACACAACACCAGGTTACAGTCCAACAGATTTATTTGAAATCACAAGCTTTTGAAGCAGCGCCCCTCCGTCAGGTGAAGTCAGACTTGTGATTTCAAAATAATCTGTTGGACTGTAAGGTGGTGTTGTGTGACTTCTGACTTTGTCCACCCCAGTCCAACACTCACACCTCCCACACCTCCACATCATTAAAAAGTTTCAATGACTCTTTCTCCGCCTCTTACACCAATCGTGACAACAGGCAACAGGACTCTATATAATTACAATATTTACAAGACATCTGGCTGGGTACATGGATAGGAAGGGTGTAGAGGGATATGGGCCAAATGCTGGCAAATGGGACTTG
This sequence comes from Chiloscyllium punctatum, assembly GCF_047496795.1. Lineage (NCBI taxonomy): Eukaryota > Metazoa > Chordata > Chondrichthyes > Orectolobiformes > Hemiscylliidae > Chiloscyllium > Chiloscyllium punctatum. The sequence goes on from NC_092740.1 coordinate 153,657,696, forward strand.
ATTAATTTAGGACATCTGGTTGGCATGGATGAGTTGGACCGAAGAGTCTGTTTCTGTGTTGTACAGGTTATAACTCTGCAAGTCGCAATAAAAATGAAGAATAATCAGGCATATTACAAGAGTCCAATCATTATCAGATATACCCTGACTTCTGAAATATGATAAAAGATTTCTTTCCCAATAACTCCTATGTTCAGTTTGGCGCAGATGCTGCTTTGTTTATCTTTCTAGCTTTGATCATTATTTTATATATTTCATAATATATGGCTCTTGCACTGTTCCTCTGAGATGGCTTGCATTATTCTCACTGACAATGCTATAGTGTCTTCCCACTGAGGATTTTAATGTTATAACAAGATATAGGAATGATGCATGATAGAAACATTTTGAAGTAGAACAGTTTTGTACATATCTTACAACTTTCTGCATAACTTGGTTCTGGAAGCACTTTCAACAGGAAATGATGTGAAAATCTATCATGTTTTTGCATGGTTTTGTAGAGCTTGTACATATTTCATTGATCTTCACATGTAGATTTTTAATGGCAAATTTGGTTGTATATTTGGGTAATTTTCTTGCCCCATTATGACATCCTGTAAATTGTGTGGCTACAGCTTGAATTCACAACAGGATAGATTAATGGCTACATCTTCATTTACATATATAATGTAGACTTGTGGTCAGTTACAGCTTTGATAAATTATTTTCCCTTATGTTTATATTATTCTTTTGCTATAATAATTCACGACTTTGAGCACAAAATAAATTGCAGAATTGTTCTCCTGAAAATGGTGCAAGATTGAAACTGGAAATCTCTCAGCACTTAAACACCTGAAATACTCCAGTAAAGGATGTACTGAAAAATAAAGCCTTTTTTTCCCACTTGTTTTGCTATTATTGTTGAGTATTTGTGATATTTGTTTATGTAATCAGAAACAGAAAAACGCTTTGAGGACTTTGCTAATGAGATAAATAAAAAAAATTGGGCCAAAGTTTGAGGACTGGAATTGATTAGGAATGTAGATTATATTGCTGTGAAATAACTGTCATAAAACACACAGCACCTGGAGTGAACATTTTTTGTACTTTATTTCCTTTGGGAGTTACCCCAAATAAAAGCTTGAAATGGATAAAAATGATTAAAGTTTGTTTTTTTAATCCAGCTCCCTTCATCCAAATCATGGTTATATCGTGTTAATGACCAGTTCTCAGGTGATCATCTCCCATTCACTTACTCACTTAAATGTCTATATTATTTGGGATTTCTGGCCTGGAGATATACCTGAGCAATATTTTAGTAAGTAGAGCTTACTAGTAAGAAAGGTTAGTTACCTGAGTAAGTGAAGCAGTATCTGAGGAGCAGGAGAATCAATGTTTCGGGCATAAGCCCTTCTTCAAGAATGAGGTACACTTATTTCAAGTATTGTGCATATTCAAATGTTTTTACAGAATAAATGCAGAATACAATGGAGTAGATAACCAAGTTTGAACCTTCAGCATACAGGGGCTTCAAATAACATTTAAATTGGTGCTCACATTAATTTATACACATCTAACATCACAGATATAAACTAATATAGTGGCAGAGAGATTTGCTAGAGCTGCTCAGGAGGATTTAAACAAGTAAGGTGGGGTTTATGAGACCCAGGGAGATAGCGAGGAAATAGATCAATCTGAGACTGGTACAGTTGGGAAAGGGAGCAAGTCAAACAGTCAGGGCAGGAAGAAACAAAGTAGAGAACAATGAAGGACTGATAAATTGAACAGCATTTACTTCAATGCAAGAGGCCTAACACGGAAGGTAGCTGAACTCAGTGAATGGTTAGGAACATGAGACTGGGATATCATAGCAATTACAGAAATGTGGTTCAATAAACAGGGCTGGCAGCTTAACGTTCCAGGATACAAATGCTGTAGGAAGGATAGAAAGTGGGGCAAGAGAGGAGGGGGAGTGGCATTTTGATAAGGGATAGCATTACAGCTGTACTTAGGGAGGATATTCCCAGAAATACATCTAGGGAGATTATTTGGGTGAAACTGAGAAATAAGAAAGGGATGATCACATTATTGGATTGTATTATAGACCCCCTAATAGTCAGTGGGAAATTCAGAAACAAATTTGTAAGGAGACCTCGGTTATCTGCAAGAATAATAGGGTGGTTATGGTAGGGGATTTTAACTTCCCAAACATAGACTGGGACTGCCATAGAGTTAAGGGGTTAGATGGAGAGGAATTTGCGAAGTGTACAAGAAAATGTTCTGATTCAGTATGTAGATATTCCTACTAGAGCAGTTGCAAAACTTGACCTACTCTTGGGAAATAAGGCAGGGCAGGTGACTGAGGTGTCAGTGGGGGAGCACTTTGGGGCCAGTGACCATAATTCTATTAGTTTTAAAATAGTGATGGAAAAGGATAGACCAGATCTAAAAGTTGAAGTTCTAAATTGGAGGAAGGCCAATTTTGATGGTATTAGGCAAGAACTTTCAAAAGCTGACTGGGGGCAGTTGTTCGTAGGTAAAGAGACGGCTGGAAAATGGGAAACCTTCAAAAATGAGATAACAAGAATCCAGAGAAAGTATATTCCTGTCAGGGTGAAAGGCAAGGCTGGTAGGTATAGGGAATGTTGGATGACTAAAGAAATTGAGGGTTTGGTTAAGAAAAAGAAGGTAGCATATGTAAGGTATAGACAGGATAGATCGAGTGAATCCTTAGAAGAGTATAAAAGCAGTAGGAATATTCTTAAGAGGGAAATCAGGAGGGCAAAAAGGGGACATGAGATAATTTTGGCAAATAGGGTTAAGGGGAATCCAAAGGGATTTTATAAATACATTAAGGACAAGAGGATAATTAGGGAGAGAATACGGCCCCTCAAAGATCAGCAAGGCAGCCTATGTGTGGAGCTGCAGGGGATGGGGGAGATACTAAACAAGTACTTTTCATCAGTATTTACTGTGGAGGACATGGATGATATAGAATGTGCGAAAATAGATGGTGACATCTTGAAAAATTTCCATATTACAGAGTAGGAGGTGCTGAATCTCTTGAAGCACATAAAAGTGGATAACTCCCCAGGACCTGATCAGGTGTACCCTCGAACTCTGTGGGAAGCGATTGCTGAGCCTCTTGCTGAGATATTTGTATCATCCATAGTCACAAGTGAGGTACCAGAAGACTGGAGGTTGGCAAACGTGGTGCCGCTGTTTAAGAAACTTGGTAAGGACAAACCAGGAAACTATAGGCCAATGAGCCTGATATAATTTGTGGGCAAGTTGTTGGAGGGAATCCTGAGGGACAGGACGTACATGTATTTGGAAAGGAAAAGACTGATTAGGGATAGTCAACATGGCTTTGTGTGTGGGAAATCATGTCTCACAAACTTGATTGAGTTTTTTGAAGAATTATCAAAGAAGATTGATGAGGGCAGAGCAGTAGATGTGATCTATATGGACTTCACTAAGGCGTTCGACAAGGTTCCCCATGGGAGACTGATTAGCAAGGTTAGATCTCATGGAATACAGGGAGAACTGGCCATTTGGATACAGAACTGGCTCAAAGGTAGAAGACAGAGGGTGGTGGTGGAGGGTTGTTTTTCAGACTGGAGGCCTGTGACCAGTGGAGTGCCACAAGGATCGGTGGTGGGTCCTCTACTTTTTGCCATTCATATAAATGATTGGGTATGAACGTAGGAGGCATAGTCAATAAGTTTGCAGATGAAACCAAAATTGGAGGTATAGTGGACAGCGAATAAGGTTACCTCAGATTACAACAGGATCTTGACCAGATAGACCAATGGGCTAAGAAGTGGCAGATGGAGTTTAATTCAGATAAATGTGAGGTGCTGCATTTTGGAAAAGCAAATTGGAGCATGACTTATACACTTAATGGTAAGGCCTGAGGGAGTGTTGCTGAACAAAGAGACCTTACAGTGTAGGTTCATAGCTCCTTGAAAGTAGAGTCGCAGGTAGATAGGATAGTGAAGAAGTTGTTTGGTATGCTTTCCTTTATTGGTCATTGAGTATAGGAGGTGGGAGGTCATGTTGCAGCTGTACAGGATGTTGGTGAGGCCACTTTTGGAATATTGCATGCAATTCAGGTCTCCTTCCTATCAGAAGGATGTCGTGAAACTTGCAAGGGTTCAGAAAAGATTTACAAGGATGTTGCCAGGGTTGGAGGATTTGAGCTATAGGGAGAGGCTGAACAGGTTGGGGCTGTTTTCCCTGAAGCATCAGAGGCTGAGGGGTGACCTTATAGGGGTTCATAAAATCATGAGGAGCATGGATAGGGTAAATACACAAAATCTTTTCCCTGGGGTGGGGGAGTCCAAAACTAGAGGGCATAGGGTGAGAGGGGAAAGATATAAAAGAGACCTAAGGGGCAACTTTTTCATGCAGAGGGTGGTACGTGTATGGAATGAGCTGTCAGAGAAAGTGGTGGAAGCTGGTACTTTTGCAACATTTAAAAGGCATTTGGATGGGTATATGAATAGGAAGGGTTTAGAGGGATATTGGCCAAGTGCTGGTAAATGGGACTAGATTAGGTTTAAGATATCTGGTTGGCATGGACGTTGGACCGAAGGGTCTGTTTCCATGCTGTACTTCCCTATGACTCTATGACATCCTGATATTCTGATTTTGGATTTATCCACCAGTCAGGCAACCCCAGGAAAATCTTTCTTTTTCAAGTCACCAAGTTCCCAAAATCCAAAACAAGGCCAAGTGAGAATAAATAGTGAATGCTTGTGCAAGGGATCTGTTCCTGAGCTCATACACAAGTCGATCTGTACACAAGTCGGAACACAATGCAGGAGAATATAGGATAGCTGTCCGCAAGTAATGGAAATATTCATCTGTCAGATCTTTAAAATTAATACAAATACATCCCTGTGTGGAATCACATTCATAAGTATGGGCAGTTGTAATTCGGATGTTCACAAATTGGGAACCAACTGTTAGACCAGGTTGCTTGAACTTTAAAGCACAGGTTGTCAGTTTTGGAAGTTGTATGCTGCTGTTTGTCTACACATTTGGGTACTCTGGAAATAGATGGCTTGAAAAAACAGAAAACAGCATAAGACTAATTAAAGCTGCAATATTAATCTATTCTGAAGAAATAACCTCATCAATTAAAATCAATATTCCAGCCTCTTGCTACTATTATTTTGAACTGCTTAACAACTATAGTGTCTACTGCTCTGGAAATGTACAATGCATTTATTCATAGAATCCCTACAGTGTGGAAACAGGTCCTTTGGCCCAACAAGTTCACAATGACCCTCCGAACAGTAACCCACCCAGACCCATTCCCCTATCCTATTACTCTACATTTACCCCTGACTAATGCACCTAACTACACATCCCTGATTACTATGGGCAATTTAGCATGGCCAATTCCGCTAACGTGCACTACTTATTATTTGTCTCTTCAAATGAATCGATTAAAGTTACTTTAGAAACGTGCTGTGTATCATATGAGAAATTTATTTGTTTTAACATCAAACTATTTTCTTTATCAAAAAGCATGATAGAAGGTGAGAAAGCTTGCTTTAATGATACTGAAAAAATAAATGATTCCCACTGCCTGTTTGATTTATTAAACAAACCAATATTTTGCTTCATTTCATGCATTGACTTTTAGACTTCCCTTCACTAAAATCAGAGACCTTATTTTGAAAATATTTTGAAATAGTATAATAGACTCTGTTTGGCTTGTGAACTTAGCATTTTTCTTCCATGTTCAAGGACATCGCTACCAAAATATATGAATAAATTAAAATGCAGAGAATGGTAGAGCACTCTCGAAATTGTTGAGAAAAGTATCATGCTCAATAAAATTAAAGAAAGAGCAGATTATACCTTTCAAAGTAACATATCAATGTTTATACTGATGTCAGAAATAAACATGAAAGGTTGTTTTCTAAGATCAAGTGAAGAACTATAGATGCTGGAAATCTGAAACAAAGATAGAAATTTCTGGAGAAACTCTATCTGTGGAGAGATAACCAAGTTAACGTCTCAAGTCCAGTGACATTTCTTCAGAACTGCCAAATTGTTTTTATTTCATTTCATGCATAAACTAAGTGCAAATTAATGCACCATATCCATTGGAGGATATAATTATTACAGTGTTGATTATGTGACATGCATTTAAGAGAACTGGATGCTGTGGTATATCAGTGGTCAATAAGTGTGCAGATCTCAGAGAACTGTGAAAGTAACATCAGAGCGTTAGTGATCAGGGTTGAAAATAATTCGCCTGAATATTTTTTAGAGAGCCAAAGAATAATTGTCAGAGCTTCACTTCAAAGAATTAAATTCAAAATAGAAAATCTGTAATAGGTCACATTGTTGAACCTATGGAAGGATTGTGTTTCATTGGTAGAATTTAGCAACAGAATATTTCCAGTCATCAAACAACATTAGCAGTGATGAGGCAATTGGGAAAATAACCAGGAATCGAAAAATGAGATTCTCAGTGTCAGAAAAAATCCAATTTTCTTCATCAGGTTTCAATGGCTCAATGAGAATCTTGTTAGTGAACAGTGAGGATCCTACTTGCATTCATTAATGTCTCCTTATTATCTAATCTCACCTCACTTGTATGCAACTTGCTATTTTCCTGATCAGCTATGATCCTATTGACTGGTATAGAAGGCTTGAAGGGCTGAGTGGCCTAATCCTCTTCCTGTTTCTGATGATCGTACGGTCTTCCAACTCAGTAGGCAGAAGCTCAATGGTGCCAATTGGCAACATAAAAATCCTGAAGAAGGGTTACATCTGAAAAGTCGACTGCTTCATCTCCTGATGCTGCCTGGTTTGCTATGTTCTTCCAGTCTCCTGCCTGTCTACTAATGTAAAAATCCGAACAGATAACTGGCAACTTGTTTGGCATCTTCTTTGGGCATCACCAGTCTAGCAGTTTCCAACATGTCAGTTTCCAACATGCTCCATGGGTAGTGCCTGCCTGCACACTCTGTCCTTGGAAGTTGGCATCAGTATAGCAGCAGCCTCACCATATCAACATCACAAATCTCTGCGCCCCCTTTGAGTGCTGGTCATTTGGTTGAAATAGATGCAGTGTGTTGGCCGAATAGGCTGCTGTACACGCTGTGTTTGAGACGACGATACTGTAGCACAGTGTCATCCATCGAAGTGTCCACCCCTCTGACTAATGACTGCTCCCACACTGCATGGCTTTGTATCTGTGCTGAATGGCAAGGCACAACCCAAGTATTGTGAGTCTTTAAGTTGTGACTGAGGGGCAAGGAGCCTAAAGGAAAGGGAAGGTCTGTGATTATCAAAGTAGACACAAAGAACCTGAGCTCTATAACCAGCAAGTAGATCTGAGATGTATGGGGGTTTATAATGTCATTGCTTTATTAAACAACTCTTCATGAAACAGGCATTGTTTAAATGACTGTGCAAAGTCATTGTTTTTATGAAGGCAGAGAAAGGGCTAAAGCAAAATTCTCGAAAATTTAGAACTTTTTGTTGACAGCACTGCAATAAGATTTCATCAATTGGGTGGAATATTTGGATTAAGAAGTGGCTTTTGCAGAGAGGTACTGGCCCCGGATTTTCACTGTCCTTCCTGCAGTATTTTGTTTAACCGTGATCAATCATCTGTAACAACCTGAATATGCTGAGTCCCAAGCTTTCAGAAAACTTCCGGCAATTGTACTTCTATCTGCTGATTGCAAGTCCACCCTTAACTCTCAGGTGAGACGGGCATTGGCACCCTGTGTTGGGAATTTCTTTCCCTTCCCTTGGACATAATACATGGTGAGTAACAGTGTGTCTGGTCACAACAGGTGAACGTGGCATTGTGGATCCATTTGACCAGGATTGAGGCTTTGGTGCCGGAACAGAAGCCAAATAACTTAGCTTTAAAAAAAAACACATGCAAAAAACACCCAAATCTACTTCATCTCAGAGATGATCCTGATGAATTCCCTTCCCCAGGCAGGACAGATACACAAATGGTTTCACACGTTGGTGGGACATCAAGGGTCAAAGGGCCTGTACTGCACTGTAAAGTTCTATGTTCTATGTCTATGTCTAAATCCTTTTGCACAATGTAATCACAGATGCAATAATGAAGTTCTGCAATTGTTGCCAGAAATCGGATATTGAAACAGAAAATTCTGGAAATATTTAGGGGATCAGGCAGCACCTTTGGAGAAACAAAGTTAGCTTCTGTTAGCTCACATTGATAACTTTTGTGCAGAAGTGGAAAAGGTTAGGGAGAGGTCAGAGGTCAGGAAAGGGAAAGACAGAAAATGGTAAAAGAGATGAGAGTGCAAGGCATCTCCCTGATGGAGACATCTCAGCATTGATACCCAGCAGTCCCACTGTGGGATTGATACCGAGCAGTCCCACAGTGGGATTGATACCCAGCAGTCCCACGGTGGGATTGATACCCAGCAGTCCCACGGTGGGATTGATACCCAGCAGTCCCGCGGTGGGATTGATACCCAGCAGTCCCGCGGTGGGATTGATACCCAGCAGTCCCGCGGTGGGATTGATACCCAGCAGTCCCGCGGTGGGATTGATACCCAGCAGTCCCGCGGTGGGATTGATACCCAGCAGTCCCGCGGTGGGATTGATACCCAGCAGTCCCGCAGTGGGATTGATACCCAGCAGTCCCACATTTGTAGTGGGATTGATACTCAGCAGTCCCACATTTGTAGTGGGATTGATACTCAGCAGTCCCACATTTGTAATGGGATTGATACCCAGCAGTCCCACATTTGTAGTGGGATTGATACCCAGCAGTCCCACATTTGTAGTGGGATTGATACTCAGCAGTCCCACATTTGTAGTGGGATTGATACTCAGCAGTCCCACATTTGTAGTGGGATTGATACCCAGCAGTCCCACATTTGTAGTGGGATTGATACTCAGCAATCCCACATTTGTAGTGTCTTAGGTTTTTGGTATAATAGTATGTGAAAATAATGAATACTTTTTCATGTTACCTGAGATTTTCACATTCATCTTCCCCCAACTGATGAATTTTGTTCCAAGTGTTAGGTATGTTTGCTGTTCAGGTGATCAGAGGCCATGAAGATTTCAGGTTGACTGAAATCACAGTGAAAACACTTTTATTCTTCAATGATCCGTGTATTGCACTTTACAATTGTCATCTATCAAAGCATAAGTAACGATTAAATTAACATTATCCTATCCTTGATATCTTAACATATTGCTGAACAACCCGTGACCAAGAAATGTCATAATATAAATAGTGTTAAAGCCTTTTCAGATGTTGATAAAAACCCATCATACATATGAGATAATTTCTGCTTTTAACCAGCTAGTAAGGTTGCCAAAAGTAACAAAAGCTCAGTCAAAACTTAGTGTATTAGAACTACATGGAACTGTGCTAAGTCATTGCCATGTTTAAAGCATCATATATAAGCTAAATAAGCATTTTCGTCGCTGTCCTCCTGATGATCATTGCAAATATCTCTTTAATTCAAGTTAGCTCAAAGCAACTCATGAATATCAGTTCACCATATACTTTCAAATCATTTTGAAAATTTACAGTGGTACTGTGTAAATTGTACTGCCAAGGGAATTAATGGTTCGCAAAGTGGATGACAGCGTGTTAAAGTATGACAAAGTTCTTTCTTTTGAAATGACCAGAAAATAACAATAACATGCATGTGTGCATTTATTAAAACTGCCATGCCCAGTGATAGACTAGTGTAGTTCTTATAACATTAAATAGCCAGGAAAACAAAAACAAGAATTAGTTTTATTAACAAAATGTGTTGTTCTAAATCAAGCAGGAAGTGTGTTAACTTATTACAAAACAAAGAGAAGTACACTTTCACTGCTAAAACTCCTGGCTAAGCCTTCTCTTTTGCTGCTAGTGGGTGTATTTTGAAATTCTGGCAACTGTCCTAGAGTTACTTCAGCCAACAAGTATTTAACAAAGGCAGTATTATTGAGTAATGACCAATTATCAGAAAGGAAAGAGGAGGTAGGACAAAGGACACCTGACAGATGAAATGTTAATAATTTACCCAGATGTCTTTGATAAGTAAAGGCAGCTGCTGTACACAGCAAGATTCTAGAAGAACCTTAACCAACCTTAATTTTCATTGCAGCTTTTATCGTTAGTTATATTATACACACATGGAACTGCACTGAAAGTTAATAGGTGTCCAGCTTTCTCCTTTTTGACACAGAATGTGCAAGATCATTTACCAATAATGCGCAGTATGTATCCTGAAGTCATACTGGGTTCGCTGCTTCATCGAGTCATGCAAGTTGAAATAATTAATCACGGAAAGGGCAAAAAAATGTGTCCAAGAATGTCAAGCAGTAAAGTTAGGATCACAGCAGTTCAGTAAAATATTATATTGGGGGAAAACAAAACTACAATGTTTCATTTAGCATACATATATAAGATATCAATTAACCAACTAAGATCAACTCATTTCTCTTAATGCCTGATTTTGTACAAAAGCACAAATGTTAAGTATAGTAATGTTAAACAGAAACATACACAGTGATGTGACTCATTCAGTGACTGCCCGATACCAAATACATTCAGAATGAATTGGAGATCTTAAATGCAGTAAATGAACTGACCAAAATTACATAGAGGCAACTGGATACCTGTCTGTGGATTATAAATCAATAATCCATCTCACATATTAACATGCATCTTTTAAGTTTGAACCACTTATGTTTGTCAGAAATATAATGAAAGATTGCTCTCTTCTGTCCATTTAGTAATTAACCACTCAAAATGTATAACATTTGAGAACTTTTGAATATCATTTTTCTTCTTACTCTGAGTGCTGTGTTTCTGTTATTGTAAATTGACATAAAGCCTAATTATATTTTAACTGCAAATTCAATTGCCAGCTTTGCATCCAAAACAGTGGTTTCAGGCATTTATTGAAATGAGGAAAAAGGGCACTCAGTAGAATGCATACCTTTGTCATGGTGTGTTAACTCAACAACATTATAAATTATGCAGTTCTTCATGGGATTTTCCTGCCTGCTTGATATGCAGCTACTATGTTGAAAAGAGTAAGTGATCCCAAATCACTTGGGAAACTTCAACCCAATCTCATCCAACAACCTGCTCTGAAAACTGTGCTCACACCTTGACAGCTGTGAGAAATTCGATCACTGTCACTAAAAGAATCCCTCTATTTAAGAAAGAAGCCAGGGAATAGAAAACAGAGAACAACAGACCTGTCATGCTCACATCAGTAAAAGGGAAAATGCTACATTTTATATGACAGGGATGTGAAAAACAGACTGTAGGATAAAAGTGATCTGATTATGTCTAGTCAGCATGATCCATGAACGGAAAATCAAGTTTAGCAAACTCAGAGTTTTTTGAGGATGTTATTAATGAAATTGATAAAGATGAGTTGATGAATATGAATTGATAGATACCGTATAATTGGGTTTTCAGAAGATTTTTAAAGCCTAATTAGAAAACTTAAAGCATTTTGGTAATATAACAACATTGACTGAGGATCAGCTAAAAGGCAGAAAACAAAAAATTGGAATAATTGAGGCATTCTCATGTTGACAAATGTAACTACTGGGGTACTGCAAGGATAAGTACTTGGACCCCATCTGTTCACAATGTGTATCAATGGTTTGGGCATGGGAACAAAATGTAATATTATCAAACTTCTAGATAATACAAAATTAAACCGGAATGCGTATTGTGAGGAGGTTGTAAAACATTTTCAGAAGGATTGGGAAGATTTAGTGATTGGACATGACCATCAGATGGAAAACTGTGTGGTTATCCACTTTGGGAGGATGAACAAGTCAGGTGTGATATGCAGTGTATTTTATTCATTCATGGAACACCAGTGGGCTGGTTCAGCATTTAATGCCCATCCCTAGTTGCCCTTAAGAAGGTGGTGGTGAGCTGCTTTCTTGAACTATAGGTAGACCCACAATGCTGTTCAGGAGGACTTCCCAGGATATTAACCAAATGCAAGTGGCCATCGGTTTGGAAGGTGCTGTCTAAGGAGCCTTGGTGAATTCCAACAGTGCGTCTTATAAACAGTGCACACTGCTGCTACTGAGCATTGGTAGTAGAGGGAATGAATGTGGACTGAGCATTGGTAGTAGAGGGAATGAATGTGGACTGAGCATTGGTAGTAGAGGGAGTGAATGTGGATGTGGTACAAATCAAGTGGGCTGCTTTGTCCTGGATGGTGTCAAGGTTCTTGAGTCTTTCATGAGCTACACTCCCCAGGCAATGGGGAGTATTCCATCACACTCCTGGCCTGTGCCTTGTTGATGGTGGTCAGATTCTGGAGAGTCAGGAAATGAGTTACTCTTAAATGGTAAAAGGTTGAAGATGTACATGTACAAAGGGACCCAGGTGTCCTCATTAATAAGCCACTGAAGTCTAGCACGCAGGTGCAGAAGCCGAATGGAATGTTAGCCTTTATCGCTAGAGGATTTAAGAAAAGGAATAATAAAGTTTTGCTTCAAGTTTTTATGAGTTTAGTTACACCACACCTGGTGCATTATGTGCTGTTTTGGTCTCTAAACTTCAGGAAAGATATTATTGTCTGAGAACGAAGGTTCAGTAGTCTTGTTCCTAGGATGGTGGGATGAAAAGAAATGGAGAAGTTAGACCTACCTTCTCCAGAGAGTGAAAGAGTGAGAGGTGATCTCATTGAAACTTACAAAATTCTTAAAGGAATAGACAGAGTAGATGGAGGTAGGGCATTACCATTTATTGGGCACTGAGAATGGGGGTGTGCAGAATGTAAAAATAAGGAAGATGCCATTGACGACTGGGTTGAGGGAATTTCTTTTACTCAGAGGGTTGTGAATCTTTGGAATTCCCTACACCATAGGGCTCTGGAAGTTCAGTCTTTGTGAAAAGTAGAGATTGATAGATTTCTGATTACCCATAGTGCAAAGGGCTATGAGGATCATGTGCGTAAGTGGCATTAACTTGTTCAAATAGCTATGACCATATTAAATGGCAGAGCAGACTTAACCCATTGAATGATCTATTCATGTTCCTATGTTCCCATAACATTATAAAACAATCAGTAATACACCACACATTCTAAAAGAGATTGCAATTTGCCCTTTGCCCTAATGCAAATGTATTTTTTATTAGATTATTTACAGTGTGGAAACAGGCCCTTTGGCCCAACAAGTCCACATCGACCCGCCGAAAAGCAACCCACCCAGACCCATTCTCCTACATGTACCCCTTCACCTAACACTACGGGCAATTTAGCATGGCCAGTTCACCTGACCTGCACATCTTTGGACTGTGGGGGGAAACCCATGCAGACACGGGGAGAATGTGCAAACTCCACACAGTCACCTGAGGTGGGAATTGAACTCGGGTCTCTGGCACTGTGAGGCAGCAGTGCTAACCACTGTGCCACCATGCCACCCCCTTACTACTGAAATTATTCTGAACTGCTTTTGCATTGAATTATAGAGTTATAGAGCTGTACAGCATAGAAACAGACCCTTTGGTCCAACTCGTCCATGCTGACCAGATATCCAAAATTAATCTAGCCCCATTTGCCAGCATTTGGCCCAAATCCCTCTAAACCCTTCCTATTCATATGCCCATCCAGATGTCTTTCAAATGTTGTAATTGTACCAGCCTTCACCACGTTCCATGGCAATTCATTTCATACATGCACCACCCTCTGGGTGAAAAGATTGCCCTTTAGGTCCCTTTTAAATCTTTCCCATCTCACTCTAAATCTATGCCCTCCACTTTTGGACTCCCTGATCCCAGGGAAAAGATCTTGGCTATTGGATTTTCCAGGAGTTTTTACATATCATCTCAAAAGTAGACCTATCCACACAAAGGCTGCACTAAGTATAGGGGCTGCCATAACTGCATCTGAGAGTCTACAAAATGACAAAGTTTTGCACAAAGACTGAGAGGATGGAACCTTCTGGCAAATGTAGTCAACTTCCTCAATACTGCCTCACAAGAGGTTTTATGGTATAGCAGTCAATGCACCGAAGATATTGGTGTGCGTGCTTTTCAGTGGTTTCCTGTATATAGCCCAGTTGAAGCCCTTTTGTAGCATTACTAATATATAAACTTGACTTGCAGTGAGCTAGCAAATGAACTATCTTGTATCCCATCTGGTTGCAGGCAACTTGTGCCCTGGTGACTAATTATGTTCTGATCCCAACTCAGTGCTAGCCTCCAAGGTACAGGCACTGCCTGAAGTAGAGGCTGTGAATGTCAAATCAAAGGATAGAAGTATCTTCATCAGTTTGCATTGTTGCTCACTTGAGGATCTTTGAATATCTGTGTCCAGACAAGAAGCAACTCCTGGCAATGTATGGCAATGTTAGTTTGAGGCATTTGGGGTGGAGAGGGAGCACTCACTTTACTAGGTTCTAACCTGAGTGAGAATGAGCTGTGAATGTTTCACCTTCCTCAATGTTGCCAGGAACATTCAATGTCACAACCCCTTCACAACTGGCTCCTTCATGGAGACCATTATCTTCTCTGTAGGGTTCAAGAGATATCCTTGACCCTCATCAGTTCTGCTTTGTTGCATTCTATTACTTACTTCCTTGTTCTTCAAAAGAGAGGTCAAAATGTCAATGGTTTTGTTCCACTGTGATTGAGTGACATAGCTCATTAGTGGAAAATATATGTAGGTGATGAGAGGTGCACTTGAGGTGCGGGATTCAGGGCATGTATCTGGGTACTTGGATGCAAGAGAGTGAGGCTGGGCTTGTGAATCCACATGGTGCAGTGAGTGGCGTAAGTGTCCAATCATGAAATTAGGATCTTCACTGTCCAGCCAATCATATTACAGACTATCCAGTAATCCACTTCATCATTGCATGAGATAGGAGACATTTTCTCAGGGACTGTCTTCATATTTGTTGTCCTAGCGCTCTGCTGCTTCCCAAGTAATTTCATTATACCAACAGATTTCTGCAAAGTCAAATTCAAAACTTGTTTCATTTTCAATCACTTTAATGTCAACATCAAATAAATCACCATCTACTTCCGAATGCCAACGTGTAAGTATCACAAAGCTGGTCCCTTTTTTTCTAAAAGCTCTTCCTTTTCTCGAGGACACTGTGTCCTTGGGTTTTTTTTTCAGAGGGGTCATAAACAGCTCTCATTTCCGATTAGATTGATTTGGTACAGAGATTAAAGGGTATTGAGAGGCCTTTTTGTTTAAATGTAAACAAATGAGACTTCAGGCCAAAGTGGTCATGTTTTAGAAGTGACCTGTATAATGAAAGGGGAGTAGTTCAGTCCAGAACTAGTTAGGAGTTCGATGGTGAGCTGTGCGGAAACAGGCTCTCTCTCCTTCTGAACTTCTAACTTCAAATCGTAAGCATTAGTTCCATTTTTACTGATTTTTTTTTGTTAAGGGGATTTGCTTATTGGGGCTGTTGTGTATATTCGGAACAGTATACTTAAGTCTAGTTTGGATAGACTGAGTTCTGTCGGGGTTCTTTATTCTGTTTTTTGTGTTTCATTGTGTAACTTTGTGAATAAATTTCTGTCTGTTTTAAAACCTTGTAGTCAACCTAGCAAACCTACTCTGGGTAATTCTCACTGTACACTTACTGAAACAAATTGCAAAGTTATGGTCTGGGCTGCCTGCTTAAGAATGTTTCGCATGATCTGACCTAGTTCATAACATAAGTAATGATCTTTTGGAATCCACCGAAAGATGTTCACTGGTCATATTGGCTAGCAGTCACGTGAAATAGGAAGTGTAATAAAAGTATGCGAGCCACATCACTCATTCTATGTGCTTGTTGTAACAGAAAAGTAGTTTTAGTCACTTCAATAGCTTTGCCAGTGACATGCTTTAAAAAGGATAAAGTTTACAACTTTGTTTCAAACCATATGGCATTTTTGCACAATGTTTAAACGATGAACATCTTTTCAGACACCTTCACTTGTAACATGACAGAAGGCATCAGACCTTAATAAATTTGGGACCGAGAGCTATAGAGATGAAATTTGACAGCTTAATCATAGACTTGCCATGTGGTACATTAGAAGATAATCCTCTCAATCACTAAAGGCTAAAGCAACTTAGGGCAGACTTTTCTGACCCCTTGAGCAGCTTTGGCAATGACAAGGAACTTGGGAAAAATCAATGAAAATGGAAAAAATTCATTCTCAACATGAAGAAAAACATGCTCAATGTTCCATTTGGGATTTAAATGGCAAGTTCAGGAGCTTTTTAATTAGCAGGAACTACCTGGTTTCCATGAATTTACATCTCATTAATAGTCCAACTCACCTTGTTTCTATGCCGCTCCAAATCCTCTTCCCCTTCCCCGAGAAACCAAATGGTATTAATTCCCAGTATGAAATTCGGAACACTAACCTGCTTCTCCCAGCCTTCACCAGCCTCTATGCTGAATGTTACCAAAAATTGGCTAAGTGTCAATTCCAGGAGAGTTTCATAGAGGGTTTCCCTCTGTGAGTCCCAGTGAGTTACCTCCTCCAATTGTCCACCGCTTACCTCATTAGGTGTACACCATGTCTCTACAACCCTGCTCTTGTGCTCCACAACAGCAGATGTACTTGCATCTCCTTCCTGGATTTGGACCACTGGTGACATCTTCAAACCACAGTAGGTCAGTTGCTGTCCTCCACAATTGCCCTAGACGTGGCCAACTGAGCCAAGTTACTAACAGGGATATGAAGGTTCTGCTGAATGGTGTAGTGGAGAGGAGTGTTGTCCTCTTTTGGTAGGATTACCAGAGAAGACTACAGTTACAGACCCTGCCACCTCATTTAAAATTATTGCATGGATTACTGTGATATCCGCAGTCTGGTGAATGCCTAGTGGTGGAGGAAGAGGGTTAATCAGGGTAATCTTCTCCCTGATACCTCAGTCACTCCAACTCTGTACCCACATCCTAATGAGTCCTCCAGTCTAACACTCTGACTATTTCATGCAGCATCCTCCCTCAAATGCTCTCACCCACTCCAGACCCCAGAGTACTAACTCTGTATTCCCACGATGCTGCCGCGACACCTTACCAGCTTTACCCCTAGCGGCACCAATAGCTGTGCCAGCCCCTTACATCTCATTCAATCCTCCCTTTATCTCATTCCAGGAGCCAACGTTTCATGAAAAGTGAGAGCGAGAGAGTCAAGCAGGTGCTGGGGTGCCTGATGTTTGTCCAATCACCCTCTACAAGGAGAGAATCTATGCCTTCCTCCATGGGTGAGGAAGGACTGTGATGCTTATGTGATGATACCAAGACCTCCATGTGCAACATGTAAGATACATTGTCAAGTGCTGTGTAGCACTCCCATTACCATAACTGACCATGAGGATGTACGAAATAGGAACAGGAGTAGGCTGCCTGGTCCCTCGAGCCTGCTCCACCATTCAGTAGGATCATTGCTGATCTGACATTCCTCACATCCACTTTTCTGCCCATTCCCTGTAACCCTTGATTCCTCTCCTGATCAAAAATCTATCTCAGCTTTAAATATACACAAGGACTCTGACCCCCAATCCACCCTCACCTTCCCCACTCGCCCCACAGCTCTCCATGGCAAAGAGTTCCAAAGCCTCACAACTCTCTGAGAGAAGAAATTCCTCCTCATATCAGTCTTAAATTGGCATCTCTTTATTCTGAGATGATGCTCTCTGGTCCTTTGGTCCTAGATTCTCCCATGAGGGGTGACATCCTCTCAGCATTGACCCTGTCAAGCCCCTTTAGAATCCGATATGTTTCAATGGAATTACCTTTCATTCTTCAAACTCCAGTGAAGAGAGTCTCAACCTGTTTAACCTTTGCCCAAAAGACAATCCCTCCATACCAGGATCATCCCAGTGAACTTTCTCTGCACTGCCTTTAGTGAACTGTCTTTCCTTAATTAAGGGGACTAAAGCTGCTCCCAATTCTGCCCGTGGTCTCCCCAGCACTTTGTACTGTTGCAGTAAGGCTTCCCTATCCTTAATCTTCAACCCCCTTGAAATAAAGGCCATTGTTCCATTACTTCTTGACTACATGCTGACCCCATGTGCTAGTTTTCTGCGGTTCATACACAAGCATCTCCCTGCCCCATTGTGTTGCAGCTTTCTGCAGTTTTCCCCCACTTAGATCATACTGTTTTTTTATTTCTCCTTCCTGAAATGAATAACTTTACATTTTACCATCTTATACTTAATTTGCCATCTTTTTGGCCCACTTACGTAACCTTATCAATTTCTCTGTAAACTGTTTGTATCTTCTTGCAACCTGCCTTTCCACCTATTTTTGAATTGTCTGCCAATTTGGTTGCAGTACATTCACTTCCTTCTTTCAAGTCTTTAATATACATCGTAAACAGTTACACTTCAAGCACTTATTCCTGTGGGACCCCACTAGTTTCAGGTCACCAACATGAGAAAGAACTCCTTATCCCCACTTGCTGTTTCCTGCCCAATACTCTATCCATGCCAATATACTACCTCGAAAATCATTGGCTCTTATCTTATGATTTTGTGAGGAACCTTGTCAAACACATTCTGGAAGCCCAAATACAACACATCTACTGGTTCTCCTCCATCCACTCTGGTTTAGTCATAGAGTTTAAAGTTGCAAAGCACAGAAACAGACTCTTTGGTCCAATTCGTCCATGCTGACCAGATATTTTAAATTAATCTAATCCCAATTGCTAGTATTTGGCCCATATCGCTCTAATACTTTCTCATTCATATACCCATCCAGATGTTGTAACTTCTATAAAAAAGCAGTCCCACTCATGAAACCATGCTGACTTTACTGGATTAGAATATGATTTTCCAAATATGCTGTTATTACTTCCTTAAAAATTGATTGATTCCAATATTTTTGAAGAATCAATGGTAGGCTAATTGACTGATAATTGCCCACCTTTTGCCTCCCCCCTCTCTTTTTGATTTGCAATGTCTGTGACTTGATTGAAACATAAAATTCTGAGGAATCTTGACATTGTAGGAGTGATGATGATGCTTTTCAAAGAAAATACAACTAGGGGTCACTGTTAAAAAAAAAATCAGTGGTCACCCGCTTAAAACAGAGGTGAGATTAATGTTTTTCTCTCAGAGGGTTGTGAGTCATTGGAACTCTCTGAAAAGACAGTGGAAACAGAGATGGATCAATCCTTGTTAACATAGATACTTTAAGTGAGTGGGCAAATGTCTGGCAGGTGGAGTAAAATGTTAATAAATGTGAAGTCATCCATTTCAGTAGGAATAACTGTAAAATGGATTATTATGTGAATGGTGAAAAGTTGCAGCATGCTGCTATGCAGATGGACCTGGATGTCCTTGTGCGTGAATCACAGAGGGTTGGTCTGCAGGTACAACAAATACTGGATTAGTGGTGCTGGAAGAGCACAGCAGTTCAGGCAGCATCCAACGAGCAGCGAAATTGACGTTTCGGGCAAAAGCTATTCCTGATGAAGGGCTTTTGCCCGAAACGTCGATTTCGCTGCTCGTTGGATGCTGCCTGAACTGCTGTGCTCTTCCAGTACCACTAATCCAGTATTTGGTTTTCAGCATCTGCAGTCATTGTTTTTACCAGGTACAACAAGTAATTAGGAAGGCAAATGAAATTTTGTCCTTCGTTGCTAAAGTGATTGAGTTTAAAAGCAGGGAGATAATGTCGCAGCTGAGAAGGGTGCTGGTGAGGCCACACCTGGAGTACTATGTACAGTTTTGGTCTCCTTACTTGAGAAAGGATGTATGGCACTGGAGGGAGTACAGAGGAGGTTCACTAGGTTGAATCTGGAGTTGAGGGAGTTGTTGGCTTTTGAGGAGAGACTGAGTAGACTGGGACTATGCTCATTGAAATTTAGAAGAATGAGGGGCGACCTGATAGAAACATATAAATTTATGAAGGAAATAGATAAGATAGATGTAGAGAGGATGTTTCCACTGGCAGATGAAACGAGGACAAGAGGGCAGCACCTCAAAATTAGAGGGAGCAGAATTAGGACTGAATTGAGGAGGAACTTCTTCACCCAGAGGGTTGTGAATTTATGGAATTCCCTGTCCAGTGAAGTGGTTGAGGCTTCCTCAGTAAATGTTTTAAACCTAAGAGAGATTTTTTTTAACAGCAAAGGGATTAAGGGTTATGGTGAGTGGACGGGTAAATGGAGCTGAGTCCATGAAAAGATCAGCCATGTTCTTATTGAATGGCAAAGCAAGCTCGAGGGGCCAGATGGCCACTCCTGCTCCTAGTTCTTATGTTCTAATTATGTTAAGAGGTTAAGATTTTCAGTGGTAGGCAGGAATCTGGATTTGAGGCTATGCTTAGGTCAAATATGAACTTATTGAACAATGGAGCAAGATGAAAAGGCTAAAAGTCTACTCTTGCTCATCCTGATTTATACATTTGTTTGCTTTTATACGACCAAAAGGTATAGGAGCAGAATTAGGTAACAAGGATTGTAGATGCTGGAAACCAGAGTCTAGATTAGAGTGGTTCTGGAAAAGCACAGCAAGTCAGGCAGCATCCGAGGAGCAGGAAAATCGACATTTCAGGCAAAAGTCCTTCTTCCTGATGAAAGGCTTTTGCCCGAAATGTCGATTTTCCTGCTCCTCGGATGCTGCCTGACCTGCTGTGCTTTTCCAGCACCACTCTAATCTAGGACAGAATTAAGCCAGTCAGCCCATCAAGTCTGCTCTACCATTCAATCGTGGCTGATATGTTTGTCAACACCATTCTCCTACCTTTTCCCTGTAACCCTTGATCCCCTTACCAATTTCTGTCTAAATGTACTCAATGACTTGGCGGCTATAGTCCTCTGCGGTAATGAGTTCCACAAATTCACCACCCTGAAGAAATCCTTCCTCATCTCAGTTCTAAAGGGTTATCCCTTCATTTTGAGGCTGTGCCCTCGAGTTCTAGTCTCTCCAACTGGTGGAAGCTTTTTCTCCACATCCACTCCATCCAGGCCTCTCAGTATTCTGTAAGTTTCAATCAAATCCACCCTCATTCTTCTAAATTCCACTGAGTATAGACCCAGAGTGCTCAACCATTTCTCATACAACAAGCCCTTCATCCCCGGGATCATTCTTGTAAACGTTCTCTGGACCCCTTTCAATGCCAGCACATCCTTCCTTAGATATGGGGCCCAAAATTACTCACAAATAGTCCAAATAGAGTCTGACAACAGTCTTATAGAGCATCAGCAGTACATCCCTGCTCATATTTTCTAGTCCTTTTGAAATTAATAGTAACATTGCATTTTTTCTTCCTAACTGCCAACTGAACCTGTATGTCAATCTTAAGCGAACTCCAAAAAAGGATTCCCAAGTCCCTATGTGCTTCAGATTTCTGATGCCTTTCCCCATTTAGAAAATTATCCACGCTTCTATTCTTCCTATCAAAGTGCACAACCTCACACTTTCCCACATTGTACTCCATCTGCCACTTCTTTGCCCACTCTCCTAGCCTCTCCAAGTCCTTCTGCAACCTCCAGGTTTCTCAATACTACCGGTCCTTCTAACTATCTTTATGTCATCTGCAAACGTAGCAACAATGCCCTCAGTTCCTTCATTCAGATCCTTAATGTTTAACATGAATAGTTGTGGTCTCAATATGGACCTCTACAGAACTCCACACGTTACAGCTGCCATCCTGAAAAATACCCCTTTAGCCCCATTCTCTTTCTTCTGCCAGCCAGCCAATCCTCTATCCATGCCAGTATTTTGCCCCGAATACCATGGACTCTTATCTTATTTAACAGCCTCCTGTAAGATGCCTTGTCAAAGGCCTTCTGGAAATCCAAATAGATCATGACCACTGGTTCTCCAGTGTCTAATTTGCTCATTAACCCCTCAATAAATTTTAACAGATTTATCGGATGTGATGAAGCCATGCTAACTCAGCCCTATTTTATCATCAATCTTCAATCTCATTCATCCTGAATAACAAACTCTAAAACCAGGGAATCTAATACAAATCTAATAGCTGCAAATTCAGAAATATTTTTTCCTGGGATGATGACATCAGCGTGTACAAGGGGGCATAACTACAGATTGAGAGGTGATAGATTTAAGACAGATGTCAGAGGCAGGTTCTTTACGCAGAGAGTGGTAAGGGTGTGGAACGCCCTACCTGCAAATGTAGTCAACTCAGCCACATTAGGGAGATTTAAACAATCCTTAGATAAGCACATGGATGATTTTGGGATAGTGTAGGGGGACGAGCTGAGAATAGTTCACAGGTCGGCGCAACATCGAGGGCCGAAGGGCCTGTTCTGTGCTGTATTGTTCTATGTTCTGTGAGCCTGCACTCCAAGGTCTCTTTGTTCAGCAATACTCCCTAGAACCTTACCACTAAGTGTATAAGTCCTGCTAAGATTTGCTTTCCCAAAATGCAGCACCTCACATTTATCGAAATTAAATTCCATCTGCCAATTCTCAGCCCATTGGCCCATCTGATCAAGATCCTGTTGTATGCTGAGGTAACCGTCTTCGCTGTCCACTACATCTCCAATTTTGGTGTCATCTGCAAACTGACAGACCTCATATGCTCACATCCAAATTATTTTATAGACTCTCTTAGGATTCTCCATAACCTTATTTGCCAAAACCTTCTTATGTTCCCTTATGGCGATCCTGATTTCACTCCTAAATGTACCCCTACTTCGCCTGTGCTCCTCCAGGGATTCACCATGAACAATTCTAATCACCCTGCTGTGGGAAAGATATTATTAAACTGGAGAGGTACCTAGGGGCAACGTTTTCACACAGAGGGTGGTACGTGTATGAGCTGCCAGAGGAAATGGTGGAGGCTGGTACAATTGCAACATGTAAAAGGTGTCTGGATGGGTATATGAGTAGGAAGGGTTTGGAGGGAAATGGATGTGTGCTGGCAGGTGGGACTAGATTGGGTTGGGATATCTGGTCTGCATGGACGAGTTGGACCGAAGGGTCTGTTTCCATGCTGTACATCTCTATGACTCTATGACTCTATTACATTTGAGCCCCACATTCAAGTCATTGATATGTATTGTGAACAGCTGCATCAAATGTATTGAGTCTTGCAGTACCCACTATTCTCAGTCTGTCAAACTGAGAATGATTTATTTATTCCTACTCTATTGTTTTCTGTCTACTAGCTAATCCTTAATCCATGCCATCATATTACCTTGCATCCCATGAGCTTTAATTTTGCTAACGAACCTCTATGGGGACCTTAGCAAAAGCAGGTGAAAATATAAGTATGCCACATTCATTGGTTTTCCATGATCAATTTTGTTAGTAATGTCTTCAGAAATATCCAACAAGTTAATTAAACACAATTTTCCATTTGTCAAAAATGATTTCCCATTCACAAATCTATGCCCAATCAGGCCATTACCACCGAGGTCTCTATTTCTCCAATCCTTTTTCATACATTGTAACATTTTCTCTTCTATTAATATAAGGTCTATCAGGTCTGTCGTTCCCTGTTTATTTTCTCACTCTCTAACCTGTCAGAACTGCTCTAGATTTTTGAAAGATGACCCACCAAAACACCCAATATTTTCAGGTCCATTTCCTTTCGTAACCTTGGATGTGAACTATCCGGCTGTGTTGATTTGTCAGCCTTTAACCCCATTAATTCACTTAGCACTATTTTGAAATGATTCAGGAGTTGACTTTTATCCGATGGTGTGAGAAAGTGCGCTAAGCCTTGTGGAGGGAAACCGGCTATGTTAATAAAATAACGCAAGATTCATTCTATTGGTTGCTGACATTTTAAGAAGCAAGTTTCACCCAACCTTAATTTCGTTTGTTGAAAGTGTTCATTCCACAGGAATTAATTTAGAAGCATCACCTGAAATTCTTGGTGCAATGTCTTAAAATGAGATCAGGAGCATTACCACCTGATCAGTACTGGCATTGGAGCTCCATTTTTAAGCAGGGAGAAAGTGAGAACTGCAGATGCTGGAGATCAGAGTCAAAAAGTGTGGTATTGGAAAAGCACAGCCAGTCAGGCAGCATCCGAGGAGCAGGAGAATCCACATTTTGAGCATAAGCTCTTCATCAGAGATGTCATTTTGATGCACACTTATTGACTCACACAAAATGGCCTTTACATTGATAAATCTGACTCTTACACTGGATGTGAATCTTGTATACTAGTGGGAGCGTGCTAGTATGAATGGCAGAAGGATGTACAACTCGAAGCTTTATGCATATAACCTGGAACACAGCTGACTTAGAATCCCACAGTTTGCAATTGTGACTTTTCCCCTGTTCCTTCCTCCCCTTTTTACTTACATTGCTGCTAAGTACTCTACCATGATTTTTTGCACATTTTGCATCCTGTCTCAGTCACAAAATCATGGGGAAGGATGCACTCCACCATCACAGTCCAACCATTGTGCTCTGCCAATCGCATCTTAACTAAGTAGCATTCTTTAAATGTGGATCATTGCAATAAATGTCAGCAGTTAATTAATAGCTAAATATAATCTTGTCCTCAGCTACGATTCTCATGCATGCCTATCTAGTGAGGATCATTGTGCACAGTGATCAGGATCGAGAATTTTTCTTTTGTCTTTTTTCCAGGGTGGGGGATTTCAAGACTAGGGTCATAGTTTTAAGGAGAGAGGAGAAAGATTTGAAAAAGACATCGGGGCAATTTTTTTACACAGTGAGTTGTCCATGTATTGAATGAACTTCTGGAGGAAGTGATGGACGCATGCACAATTATATTGTTTAAAAGACATTTGAGTAAGTACATGAATGGGAAATGTTTGGAGGGATATGGGCCAAGTGCAGGCAGGCAGGACTAGTTTAGTTTGGGATTATGGTTGGCATGGACTGGTTGGACAAAAGGGTCTGTTTCTGACTCTATGACTCTACAACATGATCACCTGATCCCTAAGTGAAGCCTGATTCTAATAGTAATCTCATTAATGTTGCTTCACTAGGACCAGTGCTTCAGACATGGGATGTAATGGCGCAAATGCCCAGCTTAATTCCACACAATGAGAGTACACTGTTGTAGATAAGAAGTGGGCACTGGATCAGCACAGCTAATTTAATGGTGATAAAGTTGATAGTCAGTACCAGAACTGGAACTCGGTTTTCCTATTCGAGAGTCCAGTGCTGCAATAAAATCATGGAATTGTAGTTACTTGGGCTGATTGTTATAATTCCTTAATTTCAGTTGATTTATTATATCTCAGAGGAATTTTAAAACTGAAATAAAATGGACATAAATTTACTGTTAAAATTCAAAACATGCAGATAATTTGGTTATATTTGGACATAATGTATGCCATTTTCCATACACTTATCTGAACTGACAGCTTATTGAAACTGGCTGCATTCCGATTATTCCCAGCGTAATTGATTATTTCATTATGCTTTAGTTCTCTGGACCGAATATGCTTTCATATAACTGTACGTTGGAAATAATGTGGAATTCATTAGGCAAATTATTCCCTGATCTGATTAAATGGTGTACCACTGTTTTTACTTTGACTTTTAATAATTGAATCTGTATAAAATCCATCTTTGGAGGAGAAATAAATGCAACCAGGGAACTAGTATCCCTGAGGCTTCTGTTTAATGCAAATAAGTCAGAATGCCTGAACATGTTTCAAAGTTTCCAATGTACATTCTCAACAGTAATGCCTCAACCAATCACAGTCGACTTGCCATCCAATCAACATTCCCTTTTCATGCTGTGTGAATTGTTGTTCCTTTTGAAATTTGGCATTCTTGTATCTATGCTGATGAATGAAAGGTGAAAAACTTTGACACCGTGCCTCCTTTCTTTAAACAATAATAACATTATTGCTCTTTTCACCCCAAAATTAGATTTCCATCCAACCCAAGCCAATGAGGTGAAAAACCTCTGTACAGCTTGTTAGGAGCTTGGATTAAATACGTTTGCGCTGTCAAGTTTGAGCAGGTAAAAAATAAACAATACACAATTCTTGATCATTTTCAATCAATTGGTGACCTGAGAGATAGCATCATGTGATGACACTGAAATATGATGAAAACGACAACATGTATTGGATGATCATTTCTGTGGCATCATGAGTGTCTCACCAGTACACGGAAGGAAGAGGCAGAGAGGAAGGGTCATAAACTTAGGGGATTCCATATTCAGGGATAAGACAGGCATTTCTGTGACTTCAGAAAGGAATGCTGCTTCCCTGGTGCCACAGTCAGGGATATCACACACCAGCTTACAGGGCCATGCTATCGGGAGGGGATCAGTTAGAACTCATGATCCACATTGATACCAATGGAATAGGCAGGAAGACGGATAAAGTCCAGAAAGCAGATTTCAGAGCATCAGGAAGGATATTAAAAAGCAGGAATTCAAGAGCATTAATCTCCAGATTTCATAGGAATGTAGAAACCAGGACCAGGAGTAGGCATTCCGCCCTTCGATCCTGCTCCATCATTCAATATAATCATGGCTGATGCTTTAACTCAATACCATACCCCTACTTTCTCCCCATGTCCCTGATGCCTTTAAAATCCAAAATATTATTCAGCTCTTTCTTGACTGCATTCAGTGACTTGGCCTCCACAGCCTTCTGTGGCAGAGAATTTTACAGGCTCCGCTAGCCTTTGTGTGAACAATGCTTTCTTCATCTTAGCCTCACGTGTACCCAGTATTCAGAGACTGTGCTCCCTGGTTACAGAGTCCCCTTCCCTGGAACACAACCCCTCTGCATCTAGTTTGTCCAGACTGTTAGAATGGTGGCAGAGGTGACTTACTGACAGAAATAGAAGATCGCATTGCAACAATATTGGAACTTTAAACCAACACCTCTCTGATTTACAATCATTGCAGCTGCAGCTATAAGAATGAAGTTACAGAGGCTCCCCATCCATAGAGTTACTACTCTTTCCCTAATGCCCATCATAACATCTCATCTGAAAACAACAAATGCTGGAGATCACAATGGGTCAGAGAGCATCCATGGAGAGAGAGCAAGCTCACGTTTCTCATCTTGTAGATACAAACCTTAGTTTCCTCTCTCTCTTTCCGTGGGTGTTGTCTGAGCCACTGTGATCCCAGCATTTGTTGTTTTCTGTATAGATTCCAGCATCTGCAGTAATTTGCTCCTAATGTCTTACCTTTTTGAATGTGGGAGCATCAGACACTATAAAGTCTTCAAAACACTGTTAAAGTTAACTTTCTTTAAACAACAGGAAAAACAAAGAACAAACAGAACATTGCATTTATTTCTGGGAATAAAAAATGGCTATTTACCTTTCGAACAACAACTGAGCTATCAACTCGGAAAAGTGAGGACCGCAAATGCTGGAGAGCAGTTTCGAGAGTGTGGTGCTGGAAAAGCACAACAGTCAGGCAGCATCCAAGGAGCAGGAGAATCAATGTTTCAGGCATAAGCCCTTCATCAGGAAAAGCTTAATAACAAAGGGCTTATGCCTGAAACATCAATTCTTCTGCTCCTCGGATGCTGCCTGACTGTTGTGCTTTTCCAGCACCACATTCTCAAAAATGAACTATTATCGCCAAAAGATGGGTTCGCCCAACTCATATCTCTTGGAAGTGGGTGGCAATTGGAACTGTGGCTGGCTTGTTGCACCTGAAACTGCATCTCCCTATCATAGTGAAGGTGATGTTCCTCCTGCTCAATGCTTTCAATTTCATCTTCAGAACACTGCTGTTACTCTCTCAGCTCTTTGGTGTCTATCACATCCCTCTTTGCCTGCTCCATGCTGGGATTATGCTGCACACTCTGTCCAGACTGTACTGTAAAGTCCCTCAAGACCAATTCAACCTCATCTTCAGGTGCATTGTCTGCTCTACAATGGCCCTGGTGGGAGAATGGGCTTTACTGTATCGACGCTCGGCCTCAGTTGGAGTGTTGTAGACCCAAGTCATCACGATTGCAGAGGGTAGCTCTCGTTGCCCAGTAACCATCCTTGGAAGGCATCTGGCCTTGGAAATCAAGCAAGAACCTGAGACTTCTCAAGTTATAGGCTTCATGGCAGCTACAGGGCACCGGTACAGACCTCTGAGATGTGGTACCAATGACCACAAATAACGTGAACATGGAGTGAATGGAACTCTTCTCTATTGATAAAGTCAGCCACATTATGATATGGCACTGTTAATGCAGCATGTGCACTGTCTATAGCACCGTGCACCAAGGGGAAGCCATGTTAGCAAAGTCTCCTTCCTACACCGTAGCACTGACTGCAGGAAATGAGATGAAGCAATATGATCTGACACAAAATGCTTCAGTAACAGCCTCAATACATTTGTGGGTTGATGATTGTGAGATCACACACACGTCTCCCGTGGATTGCATAGAAGATTAGTGCAGCTGTTACCTTGGTGGTTCCTGGGGAGGGTGGCCCTGCTCCAGCAGATAACACAGTTCTCAGGGAGAAAGTGAGGACTGCAGATGCTGAAGATTGGAGTCAAAGAATATGGTGCCGGAAAAGGACAGCCAGTCAGGCAACACCCGAGGAGCAGGAGGATCAACGTTTCCAGTATAAGCACCTGATGAAGAGCTCATGCTCGAAACGTCGACTCTCCTGCTCCTCAGATACTGCCTGACCTGTTGTGCTTTTCCTGCACCACACTTTTTAACACAGTTCTCTAATATTGTGGTTCTAGGGCTGGAATATTTTAGGGGTCTAAGTGACATGGGCTATAGGGAGATTTGTGGCAGAAATGCACAGGAACTCCAGCTGATTTCAATGTTGACAGGATCTAATGCCATCCTTTACGCATTTGATAAGCAGCATGATGAGTCACCTAACAAAGCAAGATGCCAATTATGAATTATTATTTGTAAACTCCTTGATAATAGCTCAATTTGCCTCAATATTATTCAGCTTCCTACCTTACCAGGCAAGATGGACATCAAGAAGTCTCAACAAAGAAATCAGAGTGGGTACCTAGCAACTTCAGCTCACTGCTTCTTCTGAAGGATCTCCATGTTGGACACTGGGCACCTACATCTCATGGCACGCTCCATGGGCTCCATGCCAAATGCACCCTACATCGATGGACATTTGTAACAACATGTGTCAGTGTCTAACAACCCTCATGGCACAGCTCCAATCCACTTACAGGACACTCTTGTGCTTCAGTGCTGCACCTCAGGCTGCATCAACAACTCTCATTGCAACGCTGCAGCGAAGACACTGTGTCCTCAGAGACTTATATCCAGCTCATACTTTGCACCAGGGCTGTTCACTTACTCACTCTGAGCCTACCTTGATGCTCACAGCATCCATGTCTTGTTTCACATTATCTTGCTTTTCCTTCAGCTAGCAGGCTCACATTAAATCCCATTGAGGCAAGGTAGGTAGTTAATGAGGCATGTTTGATAAGATACAGCGAGAAAGCTCTCTAGGTCTCATGTTGAAAAACCATCCAAAACCATGATGCAACTCATACTTAGCCAAACATTCCACCCAAGACCACAGATATCTTTAATGTGCGCTGTCTGACCAATGCAGTTTCAACACTAACCTTGGCCTCAGATAGCTCACCAATACAGTCCCCTCAATCTAACACACTTTCTCTCCCACTTCAGATGTGGTGACAGCCATTATTTTATTTCTATCATTCATTTGCGAGTTAGATGAGAATCAAAGTTAACACAGATAACTCTTCACAAAATGACATAAGGGCTCATCCTGTAAATCTAATTGAACCCCCAAACCTTTGTGTTCTTTTTCATCTTGGACTCCTTGTTTATCTCATCTGGTGTGAGCTTCCATGAGCTTTCCACATGCTCCCCCATTTCTTTCATTTAAGTTTTTAACTCCTCACTTTGCCCACTGTGGTCCCAGGCCTATAGTTTAATTATGCCAAGTAGCATGGTACATGCCCCCCTATCAAAGTCAAGGCACTGGTGAGCATCAATGATGGATGCTCCCACAGGAAACTGCACCCTCCAATGCTCTATCACTTCTCAGCCTTCTATGTTGAGTTTTCCCTTCACAATTATGGACCCATCCTAGTGCTGCCTTCAATCCCCACACCTGACTTCCCTAACTCTCATATCACTTCAACCTTTAATCGGTTTAGTTTGTAAACATGTGAATGTATTAACACCTATGATATACTGTTGTTGCCAGGTCATTTGCATGCATGGCCACAGATGCGTCTAACTCACATGTGCCTTATGGCTCTTAGTTTAATTTCTTCTGGCTCACTCACTCACTTTGTGCTGACTTGGATGTTTCCAGTCTCTACGGCTTGAACTGTTTTTCAGTGCAGAGGGTCTTCAATGCTCAGAGACAGGCTACCACCTTCTGGAGTTTGCATTGTCTTTTACCACAGGGGAAGGGGCAGGTAGCTTGTTACAGTTGCGAGCAGCCAAAGAGGTGGATATGTTGTTTTACAGCTCCACACTAT
The DNA here is from genome assembly GCF_047496795.1 of Chiloscyllium punctatum. Lineage (NCBI taxonomy): Eukaryota > Metazoa > Chordata > Chondrichthyes > Orectolobiformes > Hemiscylliidae > Chiloscyllium > Chiloscyllium punctatum. The sequence goes on from NC_092740.1 coordinate 153,688,041, forward strand.
GTCAATGTCACACCTACAACGTGCCATTAGCTTAAAAGGCAAACACACTGCACGTGTTTTAAGCAAATGGCAATACCTGAAAGTCAAGCTGGGCCAAATGAGAGTTGCTGCTGTAGTCAATTGTGGGTATCATTGTTGTGTAGATGACTTTGATTTGAAGATGGCAAGCTTCCAACTTTGTATCCATGCGGGTGATTTTCAGTTGCCTGAATTGTGGGGTGATTCTCTCTCCTCCCATGTCCAAGGACATTATATGGTTTTGGCTGCACTCGGTCAAAGTGTTGGTCCTACTGGAGTCGGGGGATCCATGTTTTTGCAATCTGAGGGTTAGGCCACCGTCAGTCCTGCAGGTCAAGTGCAAACAGTCCAGAGATTCCAGGCAGACCAGTAAAGGTGTAATGGAGACATCGGGAGCTGGACTGCACTCAGGCAGCGCTTTCCTCACAAGTCACTCTTGAGATTGAGCCACAGTCAATCCTGGAGGTTTACTCGATAATAGTCAGGGTGCTTACCTGGGGAATATCTCTGAAGTCTTATGGAGAGTCAGCACTCAGCTCTGGGATGGAGATCTTTGGAATCGGGCACTGAATAAATAATATGCGTGAGAGGGGGCGAATTGAGATGGAGTGGTGAGACCTCAAAAAGCATAGGAAGAGACCGGGAACTCCTGCCCCTCAGTCTGGCCCCTGCAAGGTCCAATGGAGCATAGTGATTTGCAAAGTGATGAGCTGTCAGTCTAAATGTTGGCATTACAGTTAAATAATGGAGCTGAATGGAATCAGGGGTTAGTGAAGGTGACAGATCATCGGGGCACAAGGATAGCAAACCAGAAAGGGACATGGGAGGAGAGAGAATCACCCCACAATTCAGACAACTGAAAGTCACCTGCAAGAACACAAAGTTGGAAGCTTGCCATCTTCAAATCAAAATCATCTACACAATAATGATACAAAATACTGACACTGCACAAAGAGTGGGCAGAGGATGTCCCTGAGGAGTGAAGTGAAATTATTTGAATTTCAAGCCCTGTTAGAGGAAAATGCATTAATCATATGTCCTCTGATTCAGTAATGCCACACATCTGGCACCAAATTACATTACATTGGCAGGTCATTCATTGTCCAACAATGCACGTTGTAAACTATGGCCTCAAGCAAATCATATATTGTTTACACAAATTGCCTCCTTGTCATGTCAGCTAAGAAATATAATTAGACAAGCAAGTGTATCACCTGGAATTGGTATTTCTGTAACACCTTCCATACGTCTATCTGGAAGATAACACATTGGAGCTGCCACATTCACATACTGAACAAGCAAAAGAACATAGTCTGTGATGATGTGTGGGAGATGGTGTTGGACTGGGATGGACAAAGTTAAAAATCACACAACACCGGGTTATAGTCCAACAGATTTATTTGGAAGCACTCGCTTTTGAAGCATAAAAAGCTAGTGCTTCCAAATAAACCTGTTGGACTATAACCCGGTGTTGTGTGATTTTCTAACATGGTCTGTGATGTGCAAGGATGTCTTTACATTTTTGGAAAGCCTCTTACAGTGGTGTACCACTCCACAGGTCCTGCCAGACCTGCTGAGTTTCACTGGCAATTTCTGTTTTTGTTTTAGATTTCCAGCATCTGAGGTTCTTGGTTGCATTCTAAGCGGCACTTCCTGGTTCCAGTGCTGAAGGATCATTAGTAATTTGTGCCCTCTGTTTGGTTTAAGGAAACTGACGATAACTATTCTTGTTCATACAGACTCCAGGTGTTCTGCAGACGTGGGCATCATATGGATGTCCCACCATGCAAAATCCCTCAGGATGTCTTTGAACAAGTGGAACAAATTGTTTGCTGCTTAGCAAATGCTGGCCCTTAAATATTTTTAATGGTATGCAGTTGATTACAATGGAAGTGGAACAAAAAGTCAAAGAGAAGATATGAATATGTTTAGCGTTTTAAAATTCAATTCATATAAAGTCATGTTTAGTTTGGAAGAGCAGAAAACAGAAATTGGTATGAAATGAAAAAATCGCCCTAAAAGACTGGCAAATAAAGCAGAAAATATGAGTTCCACTCCCAAATGCATTGTGTTTTTTAAAAATAAGGGTTTGTCAGATTCTCCAGTAATGGTGATATGTTTCCTTGCTGGTCATCCTGCAAATTGGCGTCTGCTGTTGTTGAAGGCTGTGAAGATTTGACATGAGGTATGAATTAAAGTGATCCTGCTGGGCCTTTGTAAGATGGTCAATCCATGATCATTTCCAACCATTTCATAAACATGTTGGCTGCTAGATTCTGAAGAGAATTGTTCAGAGACAGAAACGTGTCAAACTACATTTGGAGTTTTGCTACTGCAGTATCCATCTTTGAAGGATAAACTATATTTTTTAAAATAAAACTTTCAAAGGGACACGCGGCTTGTTGACTTTTTTGTTTGTATAAACATTTTAAAATGTCTGAAGCGTTATTGCATACACAGAGATAACTCAATTTACAAAATCAATCCAGACCTCAGTAAGTAAGTATGTTCTGAGCTGGCTTTCCCTATTTATTCTGTTTACATGAATTCAATTCCAGTGGAATCATTGGAGTCTATGGGGATGCACCCTTGGAACAATTTCCCCAATATAATCCCAAACTGTCAAGCGAATACTTTGTCACTTTAGATTTCATTTATGTGTGCTTTTTAAGAGAATTTAACTCAGCTGTAGCAATGTTTAAAAAAACAACAAATGGAAGCCAAATTGGCAAATCATAATAACCACACAGTTCAAAATATTCATTAGGTGCAGCAGTTTCAAGATAATGATGTTTCATTGTGATGTGGAACTTCAGTGATTAAGATTAATTTAACAAGATCAAAACTTGTGGTGAAAATTAAAGTTTCACCGTGCAATGCACCTGAATAGATTTCTATGAATTATTGGCAAATGATATGGGCCATCAAGGTGTTTTAAACACTACCCAAATTCAGGAAGGCTCACTGGACCTGAAACGTTAACTCTGATTTCTCTCCATAGATTCTGCTCAGTCCATCCAGCCATTTCTGATGTTTGCTTTATGATTTCCAGCATCTGCAGTTCTTTCGGCTTTTGTTTGCCCAATTTCAGGAGTAGCCAACTACGAGATGTGTCTCTATTTCTTTTTTATCACCTTCCCTCACTTTGATGGAACTGAATACAACACCCACATCCAATTAAAGATCGAAAAAATTATGAAACACTATAATGGCAGTAATTCGTGAGAGAGTGGTACGTGTATGGAATGAGCTGCCAGAAGAAGTGGTGGAAGTTGGTACAATTACAACATCCAAAAGGCATCTGGATGGGTATATGAATAGGAAGGGTTTAGAGGGATATGGGCCAAGCGCTGGCAAATGGGACTGGATTAGGTTGGGATATCTGGTCGGCATGTACAAGTTGGGTCTGTTTCTGTGCTGTATGTCTCTATGGCTTTATGACTCTAAAAGACCATCAAAGTAAAGTTTTAAAGATTTACAGGTACCTCTGTAAAATGTCAGTCCATTTAAGCAAGATAAAAAGTGAGACTTTCCAAGACTGCAAAAAGATTGCTGGAAAAATAGTCTGTTAACTTTCATTAATTTCTTACAACTGACAACAAAATATTGAAATGAATGGTTACTTGGAAGACATTTTGCAATAGTCACCTCAACTGATTGATCAAAATTATGATGTGTTTACTTTTATGTTTTCAATGCATTCTGCATAATTTTGGATTAATAATAATCAAAGGGCATTTTTGCATATTTAAGATTAATCTTTCCTGCTTGATATCACTTTGATGAAATCAGATCTTTCTCCAAATTCAACATTTTTAAAATCTCTTGAGTCACCTTGGTTCAATGTACTAAACCAATTAAATAATTATCCAGACCAGACATTTAAGCATGTCATTGTTAAATACTGCTTGCAGAATGTTCCCACTTAACACCTGAATGCACTTGACCCATTGTATTAATTAGGTCCAATGCAGTAAAACCTGTAACCAATTGCACATTTGCAGTGAAGAATACATGGGTAATTTAGGTGTGGTTTGCAAACAAAATACTAACCTTAATACATTTTCAAAGTTTACACACGATTAAACTGATAGAATGTAAGAAATAATAAAAGTAAGTTTCCCTGCAAAGTAAGACATGGAAATGTATCCCACTGAGAAAAGTTGTACATTTCAGAATAAATTAACAAGTCAATTATGTGAAACTTAAAATTTAATCACTGTCAGGTACACAGCAGATTGCAATCAGCTAATAGGGTAGTTTAGTATACAATAGGCATGTAAACATTTCTGCTGTAACTGAAACTAGGAGACACATGCCCTGGTTAATCTCTACTGTAAAACTAACTGTCACATCAAACATTTCAGAGAAATGTTAATCTTCTGAAACGAATAGTGTTTCTTGTCTAACCTTTAACATTGGTTAAATGATGTCAGGAAGAAATGGAACTTCAGTGACACCTGTTGAAGGAAATGAAGTACTGCTGAGAAGGTTTGACCATGCTGGCTGGCTTGCACAAGAGTATGTAAGTAATGGATTGCACTTGTGTGAAGCTTGTGATGACTTTGGGTCTTAATGCCTTCATTGATTGAATAGCTATGTTAAGGGAGAGTGAGGCTACTAGGTAGGCTGACATGAATTGAGCCTCATTGGCATCTTGGATGCACTTATGAGCAGAGGACTGCAAAATTCTACTGAGGTCCCCAGTTGATCCCAGAAACAACACATTTCCAGAAACATTAAACAGCTTGCCACAAGTGCAGTTTACAATCAATAGCACCCACATAAAGTGCCCTATCATGAAACAGCAGTCTTCATGAACAGAACTCGATCCCACTTACTTAATGCTCAAATAGTTTGTGACCATAGCAGCCTCCTATGTATGGATGGAGTTGCAATTACCTGGAGATCCTGGATCACCCATAAGTGCTCTTAGCCCACACAAGGATGATTGCTGATCGACAAGAGATTCCACCCCCTCCCCCAAACCCTCAACCTACATCTGACTGATGACAGCTAGTAAGAATTCTTCAAATTGACATAATCTTTAGGACTACCAAGGTGAAACTGCCATCCAGTGCTTGTTTGCCAGCAGCTGGCATGGTGTGACATTATGGGGCATCCTTCGTCGTCTTCTCCCCTGGCTCTCAGTTATTTGCGGATAGCCGCTCTGTAGGTTCAGTTCTGTGCCAGAACTCTTCTCCTCCAGGGTCAATCTTTTCCCTCTAGGTGCAGTGCGGCAACCAATAGCAGCTGCTGCTCTTGTCGGACCCGTAGAAGCTGTTGTCTTCTGCAGCGGTTCCTTCCCAGTTGTAGGACCTGCAAGAACAACTGCTGGATTGTCTTTTCCCATTGTGTAGTTGACAGTGAAGACTGCAGATGCTGAAGATTAGAGTCGAGAGAGTCCACCCTTCTCCCATTGTGTGTCCAGTCTCAGCAGATCTGTGAGAACAAAAAGAAAGCCAATGAGGCTCTTAACAAAGGGACACTTCAGCCTTGGCATTCTTCTGCACAACAATCTGGGTGATTCCCTCACACACTACTGTTATGACCGTGCAAAGAACCACGTTGAATGGACCACTGCTCATTTAACATTGCTGTTATATATAGAAATTCTTGTCGCCAATCTCACAGAAGCTGGGAGACATTTAAACTGCAGAATTTCCTTAATTTCTGATGATAACCTTCCCATGATCATTAGTCATCCTGGCCTCATATTAGATTAGATTAGCTTACTTACAGTGTGGAAACAGGCCCTTCGGCCCAACAAGTCCACACCGCCCCGCCGAAGCGCAACCCACCCATACCCCTACATCTACCCCTTACCTAACACTACGGGCAATTTAGCATGGCCAATTCACCTGACCTGCACATCTTTAGGACTGTGGGAGGAAACCGGAGCACCCGGAGGAAACCCACGCAGACACGGAGAGAACGTGCAAACTCCACACAGTTAGTCGCCTGAGGCGGGAATTGAACCCGGATCTCTGGCACTGTGAGGCAGCAGTGCTAACCACTGTGCCACCGTGCCGCCCAATAAAGTTGGTCCAATAAAGTCTTCATGTTTCATGGTGTGAGTCAACTGTCGGGAGGCTGTCTTTCCAATCAGTCTTGCCCATTTCAGTAGATCAGTGCCAGCAGACTGACTTGTATGTAAAGACATTACAGTTCTAAGGTGTTGGTGTTTACTCTTTGGCCAAATGGGAAAAGGAAGTATTGACTAAGTGAACCTGCTTTCATTGAGTCAAGTTGGCCTCACATGACAAAATGGCAGTCAGAGCACAATGTACTCCTGAACATTCTCTCATGATGTAAGAGCCCAAAGACTGAACTGAACCAGAAATCAGCATTGTGTCATTTTTGATGACTTTCACAGAGGCTGTCTTTTCACAAGGTCTAGCAGGTTTCCTTGCACTATGGTCCTAACTTCACCTCATCAATCACACACAATGCCCTATGGTGCCCATCTCTTCCTATTCTCCAACTCACCTTAGGAGGAAGTGATCACTATGCCAGGACATCTGGCATATCACGAGACCATAAGAAATAGAAACAGGAGTACACAATTTGACCCCTTGAGCCAGCTCTGCCATTCCATAGGATCGTGGCCAATCCAAAATTCCCCACACCCACTTTGCTGTCCTTTTCCTGTAACTCTTGATTCCCTGACTGATCAAGAATGTATCTGTCTCAGCCTTCAATATACACTAGGACTCTGCCCCTACAGATCTCTGTGGCAAGCAGTTCCAAAGACTCTCAACCCTCTCAAAGAAATTCCTTTTTATTCAATTCTTTATAAAGGTACCTCTTTCTTCTGAGACTATGCCTTCTGGGCTCAGACTCTCCCATGACGGGAAACATTCTCTCAGCATTTACCCTGTCAAGCCCCTTAAGAATCCTATATGCTTCAATGAGATCATCTCCCATTCTTCTGAACCCCAGTGAGTCCCAACCTGTTTAACCTTTGCTCATTAGATATCTCTCCATACAAAGCATCATCCCAATGAACCATCTTTGAACTGCCTCCAAAAGAATGATGTCCCTCTTAATATAAGAGGACCAAAACTGCTCTCAGTACTCCAGATGTTGTCTCACCAGCTCTTTGTACAGTTTCAGTAAGGCTTCCCTACTCTTATATTCCACCTCCTCCCCCCTACCTGCCCGAAATAAGGGCCAGCATTCCATTAGCATTCTAAAGTATCTGCTGTCTCTGTGTACTAGCTTCCTGTGTTTTGTGCACAAGTGCCCCCAGTCTCTCTGTGTACCCACTTTCTGATTCCTGGCACTTGTTCATCTTTGAACACCAGCCATGCAACCAGTGAAGGATTTCTGTGAGGCAGATTGTGGAGCACGGGTTCCCTTGGGAGGTGTATAGTCCAGGACCATTGTGAAATTCCATCCAAATAGGGGTCAGCTCAGACTGGAATCCACCACATGCATGAGCCTTCTCAATATCAATGGTACTGATGGGACCGAGCACCATGGTTTGAGGCACTGAATGCCATCAGCCGGCAGCTAGACCAGGACAGATGTCCATTGTGTTAACTACTGCAGCATCATCAAGCCTGCTCCTAGCCATTCAGCATGTCCCCAAGTCTGGTCACCCCCTAATAGCCCAAGCCCTCTTCTCTGCCAATTTCCTAAAACCGTACTGGTGTGGCTTCCTGAACAGCAACTCCCTGATACGGGAGAGCTCCAGTATCCACTGACCATATCCCAAACCCAGACCAGATCCTGGTAAAAGCCAAACAACTCCTTTTAAAGCATTTCAGAGATTGAACGGTAAGGGGAATGTTGCGATTCTACTGAACTATGAATTGAAGGAGGATGTGTGGTATTAGCCAGTAATTGGACTCCAGTTACCTCCTATAGCTCCCTGGGATGGATCACACTCCACCCCTCTGAAAGGAACAGTTATTTACTGCTCTCACATTGGATGCTGTTTTATTGAAACCGTGTTGTATTGTTGTTGTGGTTCTGTTCGCCGAACTGGGAATTTGTGTTGTAGACGTTTCGTCCCCTGTCTAGGTGACATCCTCAGTGCTTGGGAGCCTCCTGTGAAGCGCTTCTGTGATGTTTCCTCCGGCATTTATAGTGGTTTGTCTCTGTCGCTTCTTGTTGTCAGTTCCAGCTGTCCGCTGCAGTGGCCGGTATATTGGGTCCAGGTCGATGTGCTTATTGATTGAATCTGTGGATGAGTGCCATGCCTCAGGAATTCCCTGGCTGTTCTCTATTTGGCTTGTCCTATAATGGTAGTGTTGTCCCAGTCGAATTCATGTTGCTTGTCATCTGAGTGTGTGGCTACTAATGATAGCTGGTCGTGTCGTTTCGTGGCTAGTTGGTGTTCATGGATGCGGATCGTTAGCTGCCTTCCTGTTTGTCCGATGTAGTGTTTTGTGCAGTCCTGGCATGGGATTTTGTACACTACATTGGCTTGTCCTTTAATAGTCGTGTTGAGCAAAACCAATGTAGTGTACAAAATCCCATGCCAGGACTGCACAAAACACTACATAGGACAAACAGGAAGACAGCTAACGATCCGCATCCATGAACACCAACTATCCACGAAACGACACGACCAGCTATCCCTAGTAGCCACAAATGCAGATGACAAGCAACATGAGTTCGACTGGGACAACACTACTCTTATAGGACAAGCCAAACAGAGAACAGCCAGGAAATTCCTAGAGGCATGGCACTCATCCACAGATTCAATCAATAAGCACATCAACCTGGACCCAATATACCGACCACTGCAACGGACAGCTGGAACTGACAACCAGAAGCGGCAGAGACAAACCACTATAAATGCTGGAGGAAACATCACCGAAGCACTTCACAGGAGGCTCCCAAGCACTGAGGATGTCACCTAGACAGGGGACGAAACGTCTGCAACACAAATTTCCAGTTCAGCAAACAGAACCACAACAATGAGCACCCGAGCTACAAATCTTTGCACAAACTTTGAACTTGTTGTATTGTTTATTTTCAGTTAAATATGGTGAGCGTCTGACTTTGCATTTGTACAGTGACTTGTGGCTTGCCCATGACCCAAAAAAATTCTACTTCTTCATGTCCCCAATTGTGTTTCAACCCCTCCCCCCCCCACTTCCAGTTTTAGTCAAACTCCTTTATGTGACCAGTAATGTGCCCACTTTACCACTTGAGCCCATAACTCTTCAGTAACCAATGCCCCCTCTAGCTCTACAGCATCACCATATCAAAGCCAGAATGACTAGGACTTTCCTTCATCCCCTTGTCGAGACCATCAAGTCTCCTCCAATAAATCAATGGGTCCCACAATACCATGTGTAATTGATGCACATAAAGTGACTTGAGCAATCTGTCAGAGTATATGTGACCCACCACTAACCATCAGACCCTATGCCTTAAGGCCAGTACCTTGGCTGCTTATGGCCCATTGTCCAGACTGAACTTGCATCATAACCCTGGCCCTGACTGAATAGTCAGCAATGGTTTTTGTTTTTGAATTCCAGGAAGGGGCCATCAATGGCACAGATACCCTGACGTATGATGGAGCAACAGTCTGCCTGATCATGGCTGAACTTCCTGGACAAGAATACGCCCAGTGCCTGGACTGACTGTTGTTCATGTTCATACTATTGAAGGAACCTCCTTTGCCTTTCACACATTGCCTTGTATTTCAAGCACGTGCTATGTGACTGCCACGTAAGATGCTGGCACATGCACTTTTTGACAAAACATTGTGCCAAGCGTTACTATGGAATCCCCCACTTTCACATTTAATCTTTGTTGTTTGCTAAAGACATGATGGCACAGTGGTTTGCATTGCTGCCTCACAGAAGCAGGGACCTGGGTTTGATTCCAGCCTTGGGTGACTGTGTGGAGATTACACATTGTCCCCTTGTCTATGTGAGTTTCCTCCAGGTGCTCCAATTTCATCCCACAGTCTAAAGGTGTGCAGATTATGTGGATTGGCCATGGGAAATGTGGGGTCTGTGTGGGATGCTCTTCAGAGGGTTGGTGAAGACTCAATGAGCCAATTGGCCACTTCTGCAATGTAGGGATTGTATGATTCTACAACACCAGCTGCCTCTTTTCCCCTGTCATTAGACCTCTCCATTTCAGCCAGAGGCTGCCTGCCTTTTCCTCTGCACTAACGTTTTCTCTCAACTACAAGTTGCTGGCTATCCCTCCCCACTGATCTACCATCTCTGAGAGCAAAATGGCTGCTGAAGCCCACCCACATGTGAGTGCTGCTGCGTTGGTGGTCACGTGTTGGCATTGCCCAGTTGGTTGGTCAGTGACCATGGAGGCACCTGCTGCAGCTACAGCAGTTTTATCTAAAGTAAAGCAAAGGAGAGTGGCCAGACTGGGAGCTGAGGGCCCAACTCAACAAGGACCCACTCGTCCATCGCCAAACCCCTGACCACCTAACACCTGGAGGAAGAACGCCTCATCTTCCACCTTGGGACCCTGCAACCACACGGGATCAATGTGAATTTCAACAGTTTCCTCATTTCCCCTCTCGCCACAACATCCCAGTCCTAAGCCTCCAAATCGGCACTGTCCTCCTGACTTGTCCATCACCTTTTCCCATCTATCCACTTCACCCTCCTCTCTGACCTATCGCCTTCTCCCTCACCTGCATTCTCAGCAACCTTCCCCCCCCAGCCTCACCCCCCCCCCCCCTCCCATTTATCTCTCAGCCCCTGGCCCACAAGCCTCATTCCTGATGAAGGGCTTACGCCTGAAATATCAATTCTCCTGCTCTTTGGATGCCTGACCTGCTGTGCTTTTCCAGCACCACACTCTAGCAGACAGAAATTATACTCCCCCAGTCTTGAACAGAACTCCATCCCCTAAGATTCACTGAAGCAATTGATAGTGATTGGTCCAAGGAAACCAGCATGAACAGAGAACATGAAATGTTACAGCGCAGTACAGGCCCTTCAGCCCCTGATGTTGTGCCGACCTGCGAAATTAATCTGATGCCCATCCTAAATTTATCACCTCTCAACTTAAAGCTATGTCCCCTTGTGTTAGCCTTCATCCTCTGAGGAAAAAGGCTCTCCGTGTCCACCCTATCTAATCCTCTGATTATCTTGTACGTCTCGATTAAGTCACCTCTCAACTTTCTTCTCTCCAAGGAAAACAGCCTCAGTTCCATCAGCCTTTCCTCATAAGACCTTCCCTCCATACCAGGCAAAATCCTAGTAAATCTCCTCTGAACTCTTTCCAAAGCTTCCAAGCCCTTCCTAAAATGTGGTGACCAGAATTGTACACAATATTCCAGGTGTGGCCTTAGCAGTGTCTTGTACAGCTGAAGTATGACCTCATGGCTCTGAAACTCAATCCCCCGTCAATAAACGCCAAAATAACATATGCCTTATTAACAATCCTTTCAACCTGGGTGGCAACTTCCAGAGATTTATGCACCTGGACACCGAGATCTCTCTGTTCATCTACACTGCCAAGAATTTTACCATTAGCCCAGTACTCTGCATTCCTGTTATTTCTTCCGACGTGAACTACCTCACACTTTTCCACATTAAATTCCATTTTCCACTTCTCAGCCCAGCTCTGCATCTTGCCCAAGTCCCTCCGTAACCCACAACATCCTTCGGCACTATCCACAACTCTGCCGACCTTAGTGTCATCCGCAAATTTACTAACCCAACCTTTTTGCACACATCCAGATTATTTATAAAAATGACAAACAGCAGTGACCCCCATCCTTGCGGCACACCACTGGTAACCGAGCTCCAGGATAAACATTTCCATCAACCACCATCCTCTGTCTTCTTCAGCTCGCCAATTTCTGATCCAAACCACTAAATCACCTTCAATCACAAAACTCCCATCAGGTTAATTTTGCAAGTCGACACAACATCGAGGGCCGAAGGCCGGTACTCACTGTAACGTTCTATGTTCTACATTCATACTAGTGTCCTTGACCCAAACCACCATCAGCTGCTTCAGTGAATCTCGGGAAGGAGTTCTGTTCAAGAGTGGGGGAGTATAATGTGTGTCTCCTACAGTGTGATGCTGGAAAAGCGCAGCAGGTCAGGCAGCATCTGAAGAGCAGAAGAATCCACGTTTCAGGCATAAGCCATTCATTTTGTGCAACAGCCTACAATGTGGAATCTTATCAAATGCCTTACCCTCATCCACCTGTTTTGTCACCTTCTTGAAGAACTCAATAAGGCTTGTGAGGCATGACTTACCCTTCACAGAACTGTGTTGACTATCCCCAATCAAATTATTCCTTTCCAGATGATTATAAATCCTATCTCTTGTAACTTTTTCTGAAATCTTACCCACAACCAAAGTAAGGCTCACTGGCCTGTAATTACCAGGGTCATCCTGACTGCCCTTCTTAAACAAGGGAACATTATTTGCTATCCTCCAGTCTTCTAGCACTACTCCTGTCGCCAATGATGACATAAAGATCGAAGCCAAAGGCTCTGTAATCTCCTCCCTGGTTTCCCAGTGAATCTGAGGATGAATCCCATTCAGCCCAGAGGACTTGTCTATTTTCAGATCTTCTAAAATTGCTAAAACCTCTTCATTGTCAACTGCAATCCCATCTAATCTTGTAGCCTGTATCTCTGTATTCTCACTAACATTGCCCTTTTCCAATGTGAATACTGATAAAAAGTATTCATTAAGCACTTTCCCTGTAACATCAGATTCCACACAAGATGTACAAGATGATTAGGGGGTTAGATAGGGTTGACAGTGAGAACCTTTTTCCACGTATGGAGTCAGCTATTACAAGGGGGCATAGCTTTAAATTAAGGGGGGGTAGATATAGGACTGACGTTAGGGGTAGGTTCTTCACTCAGCGAGTCGTAAGTTCATGGAATGCCCTGCCAGTAGCAGTGGTGGACTCTCCCTCTTTATGGGTATTTAAGCGGGCATTGGATAGGTATATGGAGGATAGTGGGTTAGTGTAGGTTAGTGTAGGATCGGCGCAACATTGAGGGCCGAAGGGCCTGTACTGCACTGTATTCTTCTATGTTCTATGTTCTATAACTTTCTACTACTATCTTTGATTGGCCCTAATCTTACACTCGTCATTCTTCTATTCCTGATATACCTGTAGAAGGCCTTAGGGTTTTCCTTGATCCTATCGGCCAACAACTTCTCATTTCCCCTTCCTGGCTCTTCTTAGCCCTCTCTTTATGCTGTCTCCCATCGCCACAATTGCTTTTCCCAGCATCTCCACAATAGCAGTGGCCCCTCATAACACCCAGATTTTCAATGAACAGAATCCCTGGTCTGATCATGGCCGACTCCTCGACATCAAAGATATTATTTTTCCAACCTTGTCACATTTTTGAAACTGACACACCGCTGCATGCAGCATTCCGGGGCTGGGGAAATTCAGACAATTGTTACCAAATGGCATGGCTAGGTTATGGCCAGACTGCTGAAAGGCACTGTCTTTTGTTTAGATATGATGTCTGTAGGTAAGCTCTTGAATCTGCAAAACTCTTGCATCCCCGACTGAGTTATCATTTACTGGGTGGCTCTTGCAATCTACTTAACAGAAGAGCTAAGTCCACTGTTGGATGGCAACTCATTCCATACACACACCACCCTCTGTGTGAAAAAGTTGCCCTTAGGGTTCCTTTTAAATCTTTCCCCTCTCACCCTAAACTTATGCCCGTCTAATTCTGGACTCCCCTACCCCAGGGAAAAGACCTTGTCTATTTATCCTATACATGCCCCTCACGACATCTACAAGGTCACCCCTCAGCCTCTGACGCTCCAGGGAAAACAGCCCCAGCCTATTCAGCCTGTCCCTATAATGAGTGATGAGCAGAGCATGAAGTACCAGCCTGTGGAAATAAGGTACATCACAAGGGCCCAGCATTGGTGGCGGGAGTGGGGGGGGGGGGGGGGGCGTGGGGCGCAGTCACCTTCAGAGGCCAGTCATCCATCAGTCAGCTGACCCCATCAGATGGAAAATTGATTAGAAGGAGAACAAAGGAAAACCAGGGAGTGTTCTGTAAAACTGCACTCACGCAGCAGAGCAGAGATGGTTTCTGTCATTAAACGAGCATGTAACATTGAATTTTTATGCCGTAATGTTGTGGATTTTAATTTAAAGCAATTATCTGAGCTGTGAAAAACCTGTTCCCAAAATATGGAGGTAAAAAAATTTGACTGACATCCAGCATGAGCTCAGAATTTGAAAATTATTTTAAGAAGTAAAACAAGAAAATAAATTTTGGAGAAGTAAATCAGAGCAGGACTTATATACTTTCTGGTGAGGTTCTAGGGAGTATTGCTGAACAAAGAGACCTTGGAGTGCAGGTTCACCGCTCCTTGAAGGTAGAGTCTCAGGTAGATAAGATAGTGAAGAAGGTATGCTTTCCTTTATTGGTCAGAGTATTGAGTATAGGAGTTGGGAGGTCATGTTGCAGCAGTACAGGATGTTGGTTAGGCCACTTTTGGAATATCGTGTGCAATTCTGGTCTTCTTCCTAATGGAAGGATGTTGTGAAACCTGAGAAGGTTCAGAAAGATTTACAAGGATATTGCCAGTATTACAGGATTTGAGCTATAGGGAGAGGTGAATTGGATGGGTTTTTTCCCTGGAGCGTCGGAGGCTGAGGGATGACCTTACAGAGGTTTATGAAATCATGAGGGACATGGGTAGGATAAATAGACGATGTCTCTTCCCTTGGGTGGAGGAGTCCAGAATTAAGTTTAGGGCAAGAGGAGAAAGACATAAAAGGGATTTAAGGGGCAACTTTTTCATGCACAGAGTGATGTGTGTATGGACTGGCCTGCGGAGGAAGTGGTGGAGGCTGGTACAATTACAGTATTTAAAAGGCATCTGGATGGGTACATGAATAGGAGGGTTTTAGAAGGATATGCAGCAAGTGCTGGTAAATGGGACTAGATTAATTTGGGATATCTGGGTATCTGGTCGGCATGGATGAGTTGGACCTAAGAGTTTGTTTCCGTGCTTACGTCTCTATGACTCCATGACTTGAATCCTTCTATACAATGCTCACAAGAAAACCATTTACAATGTCAAAATAAGGGTTGCCCTTTTGCCCTTCCTGAGTTCAAGGTCAGCATACATTTTGAAAGAAAATGCCTTTTTTTTTTCTGAACAACTTAGAGAACCAGGTATCGGTAGCCTGGTAATCTCGATAAATGTTATCTTTAACAAGCTGCTTGTCCTGGTGTGTTAAGAGTTTGTTTCTATTTTGACATATAGAGGTTCAAATTTGTCTCAGTTAAATTTAATAAAAGTTTTAAACTTAATAAAAGTGAAAGTGCCTCCCTTTCTACCAAGATTCTTTTATTGTTTTAAAGAAAACTTGTTGCTTTAGTTTGCAGAGGACTGAGGTGATGCAGCAATCCAATGTTGTATCTCTTTGTCAATATTGACCTTAGGGCAGAGGTTAGAGACAAAAAGAACTGCAGATGCTGGATTCCAAGGTAGATAAACAGGAAGAACCCAGCAAGCCAGGCAGCATCAGAGATGGAGAAGTCAACATTTTGGGTATAACCCTTCTTCAGGATTCAGTGTCCTAAAGAGGGGTTACACCTGAAACATTGACTTCTCTAGCCCCTGATGCTACCTGGCTTGCTGTGTTCTTCCAGCCTCCTGTTTATCTACCTTTGCACAGAGGTGGCTATCCAGGTTTGGGAAGTCTGAACATATTCCAGAACCTTCCTTCGGCATTTACGAGGTGTGGAATATTTACTGACCAGGTCTGGCTTGGTCTCTGGGCTTTGTTTTGACATCTTTCAAGGATAGATAGTAATTTGTGTACAGAAATGAATAGATCAAGAGTTGTTTGCAAATCTGGTATAAATGCACAAGTCATCCATAGATGATAAAGGTCATGTGTGTCCATGGTGTTTAGTTTCGGCATGCAGGTGACTGAGGTTAAACAGTTTTCCATAGGGACAGTTTTTAATGTTCACACTAGAGGGCAGTTGATCTTTTGAAGTGACTAAGCAATGTCAGGTAGATTGTACCATGTGTGGGGATTATCATAAAGCCTTGCTTGATACCAGTCTGCATTTTGAAGGTGCAATGCTAAGGCCTTGTTGGTCTGCCTTTGGAATAAATTAAATCCATTTGACAAATGCTCATCAGTAATGTAAATATCCATTCAATCTTTTGGTATACTTACTTAAACATATGTTTGCAAACGTTGAACCTCTCTACAATTTATCATCCTGAATGTTTTGTGAAAGTTGCACAATTTCTGTTGGAATAAAAGCAGACTGTGCTCTTATGCCATTTAAAACTGCATATAAATCAAGGGTTACCAAATGAAAATGTGCAAGGTTTCCTTTAGCATGCACATACAATGGGCAGAATTTGTCAACACAGTTGCATCTAGCATAATGGTGTGGAGTGAGTAACATCACTACCATGTGCAGGTTATGGGACCTTGGAAGGTGATCGCTTCTTTGGATTGATCCATAATGTTGAATGTTGTGGTCGGGATTGCTTGGGGCCTGGGTTTAAGTTGGCACAGGATGTCAATGTGTAAGGTTCACATAAAGCACTTTGATCTCAGATGTCTTTCACCTGTACTATACGTGTCTGTTTAATGCTATTGCCATTTCAAGGGTCTTGCATCATCCAAAATGAGAACCCCTCCCCCAGGAATGAAACTCTTACTCCATCCGCACTGGGGGTAATGGTAGCAATTTTCTTGCACTTTTAGGAGGCTTTCAAGGCTCAGCTTCTGAGTCTAGGTGGCCCACCCCCCAAAACCTTCTAGTCCCTTCTTTTTTGTCCTTCCAGCCTTGACTGCCTCACATTCCCACCTCATCCATTTATTTAAACAACCATGAAATTTCAGGAGAAACTCAGCTGGTCTGGCAACATCTGAACTGTTCCAATGAAGAGTCACCAGACTTGAAACATTAATTCTGCTTTCTCTCCACAGATTCTGCTAGACCTACTGAGTTTCTCCAGCAATTTCTGTTTTCGTTTCAGATTTCCACCATCCGCAGTTCTTTGTTTTATTTCACCATTTATTTAACTGTTCATCTCTGAGCCGAAGACATATCTTCGCATTGTTAAAGTCACCTTAATCCCAGAGGACCATCGGTCTGTTCTCTCATTGGACAGAGAAAAAGAGAGACTGGTGGTGATTTTAACCTGAGGGTCACCATGACTCAGCCAAAGGGCAGGTTGAGAAGCTGGGGTCTTTATAGTGACATCAGCCGGTATGAGAATCAAACCGATGCTGTTGGTGTCACAATGTATCGCAGAGCTACCATCTAGCCAACTGAGCTAACTGACCTCTCCCCTTACTCACACCAACAATTATCTGGCTTCACCTGAAAGAGGACTAATATTAGACATTGAGACATGGCTAATTGGTTGAAGCTCATGTAGGATGGTTGGCACGGTCAATGTGTTGTACACCATTATCTCCACCCCCTCTAAAAACAATAAATGTTGGAGATCACAGTAGGTTAAGCAGTTTCCATGGAGAGACAGCAAGCTAATGTTTCAAGTTTTGATGTCCACCCCTTTGATTGATAACTGCTGACAATTGTTATGAGGTGCCTGGCGTTGCCAAAAAGCAATGCAGGACCGAATGGCTGAAGTGTGAGCCTGTGAGATATGAATGAGGCAAGACAGTACGGAGAGCCTTTTTAGGTCTGAATAAGGAAGTAAAGTGCAAAAAGACAAGGGAAGGTATCCTGGTCAGTGCAAAAGGAGCGGGAGCTCTGAGAAGCAGCCTGGTTGAATCTATGGTGGGTGACTGTCTCTTCTTGTCCTGGCAACAACATCACAATGAAAGGCAGGAGAGCTCCAAAGTGCGGCTTTTGAGTGAAGCACGTGTTCTAAATGGTTCAGAGATGTGACATGATGATACAGTAAAGCTGGTGTGCTTCCAATGCCAACTTCTGTAGAAGATGGCTGGAAGCGTTACCGAAATGTTGGGGACTGCTGGAGGCCTGGAAGGCAAGCTGCGAGCTGGAGTTGTCACATATCTGCTCTGACTTACACATGACGAACTGTTGCCTCTAGTTTCTGCACAGGAGAATAAGAAAATGAATACCAACGATTTGGTAATGTTGTTGGGGAGGGTTTAAACTAATGTGGCAGGGGGATGGGAACCAAATGAAGAGATTAGTGGACAGGAAGGAGGTAGTAACTAAAGCCTGTGACGAACTAGATAATGAGGTCAGTGTGGCTAAGGGAAAGAGCAGGGGCAGGAAGCAGAGGATGAACACAGAGGGACTGGTGGTCTGAGATGCATTTGTTTTATAGTATAGTAGGTAAGGCAGATGAACTTAGGGCTTGGATTGGTAGCTGGGAGTATGATTTATTGTTACTACTGAGACTTGGTTGAGGGAAGGGCATGATTGGCAACTAGATATCCCAGGATATGGATGCTTCAGGCGGGATAGACAGGGAGGTAAAAAGGGTGGAGGAGTTCATTACTGGTCAGAGAGGATATCGCAAAACACAGGTAAAGGCGAATGTTAAGCGTTTGTGAGTCCATTCAGTATTCTAACAATAGCAGGGTAGAAACTGTTGCGAAACTGGCTAATGCATGTGTTCAGGCTTCTGTACCTTCTCCCCGATGGTAGAGGTTGTAGAAAAACATTGCCAGGGTGGGATGGATCTTTGAGAATGCTGGCGGCCTTTCCTTGACAGTGGACCTGGTAGATGGATTCTATAGATGGGAGGTTGGCCTTTGTGATTGTCCGGGCCGAGTTCACCACTCTCTGTAACCGTCTCCGATCTTGAATGGTACAGTTGCCATACCAGGTAGTGATACATCCAGACAGAATGCTCTCGATGGTGCACCTATAAAAGTTGGCACGGGTATTCGCCGTCATGCCAAATTTCCTCAGCTGCCTGAGGAAGAAGAGACGTTGTTGGGCCTTTGTAACCAGTGCATCCACATGAAGAGTCCAGGAAAGTCTGTTGTGGATGGCCACTCTCAGGAGCATGACACTCTCCATTCGTTCCACCTTTGTGCTGTTAATGTGTCAGGGGGCATGAGTAACATCCCGCCGAAAGTCAATAATAAATTCCTTGGTTTTGCTGACATTGAGAGCTAGGTTGTTCTCAGTGCACCATTTTCCCAGGTCTTTTACCTCCCATCTGTAGTCTGTTTTGTTGCCATCTGAGGTTCGACCAATTATGGTGGTGTCATCAGCGAACTTGTAAATGGCATTAATCTGGTATATGGCGACGCAGTCATCTGTATACAGTGAGTACAGTGGGGGCTGACTACGCACCTCTGGGGAGCTCAAGGATTGAGTATTAGTGACGATGAAATATTGTCCCCAAGCTTCACTGATTATGGCCTGGTGGGTCAAGAAACTGAGGATCCAGTTGCAGAGAGTGAGGCTTAGTCCAAGATCACTAAGTTTTTAGTAACCCGTCTTAAGTGGGATAATAGTGTTGAAGGCTGAACTGAGGGATAGAAATGTCAAGATTAGGGAACCTTTGATGACAGGTAAAATTGTGGGACTAGCTAAGAGGAAAAAGGATGCATACATAAGCTCTAGGTGACTGACAACAGACAAAGCTTTGGAAGAATATCACAAATGTAGGACCAATCTGAAACGAGGAATTAAGAGGGATAAAAGAGATCATGAGATATCCTTAGCGAGCAGGTTTAAGGAAAACCCCAAAGTCTTTTATTCATATATAAGAAGCAAGAGGGTAACTAGTGAAAGGGTTGGCTCATTCAAGGACAAAGGAGGAAAGATATGCATGGAGCCAGAGAAAATTGGTGAGATTTTTAATGAGTACTTTGCATCAGTATTCACCGGGGAGAGGGACATGGCTGATGTTGAAGTTAGGGATAGATCCTTGATTACTCTAGGTCAAGTTGGCATAAGGAGATTTTGGGGAAGGTGGGGGAGAGGAGAGAGAAAGTGTTGGGTATTCTAAAAGACATTTAAGGTGGACAAATCCCCAGGTCCTGGATGGGATCTATCCCAAGTTACTGAGGGAAGCGAGAAAGGAAATAGCTGGGGCTTTAACAGATATCTTTGCTGCATCCTTGAACACGGGGGAGGTCCCAGAGGACTGGAGAATTGCTAATGTTGCCCCCTTGGTTAAGAAGGGTAGCAGGGATAATCCAGGTAATTACAGACCTGTGAGCCTGACATCAGTGGTAGGGAAACTACTGGAAAAGATACTGAGGGATAGGATATATATCCATTTGGAAGAAAGTGGGTTTATCAGTGATAGGCAGCATGGCTTTGTGCAGGGAAGTTCGTGTCTTACAAACCTAATAGAATTCTTTGAAGAGGTGACAAAGTTGATTGATGAGGGAAGGGCTGTAAATATCATGTACATGGACTTTAGTAAGCCATTTGATAATGTTCCCCATGGTAGGCTGATGAAGAAGAAGTCACATGGGGTCCAGGGTATTCTAGCTAGGTGGATAGAGAACAGGAGAGGGTGCAGAGGAGGTTCACTAGGATGTTGTCTGGTATGGAGGGTGCTAGTTATGAACAGAGGTTGAGTATAGCCAGATTATTTTCATTGGAAAGACGGAGGTTGAGGAGGGACCTGATTAAGGTCTACAAAATCATGCGAGGTATAGACAGGGTGGATAGCGAGAAGCTTTTTCCCAGAGTGGGGGACTCAATTACTAGGGTTCACGAGTTCAAAGTGAGAGGAGAAAAATTTAGGGGAGATATGCGTGGAAAGTTCTTCACACAGAGGGTGATAGGTGCCTGGAATGCGTTGCCAGCACAGGTGGTAGGGACGGGAACGATAGCAGCATTTAAGGTGTATCTAGACAGATACATGAATGCTCAGGGGGCAGAGGGATACAGATCCTTAGAAAATAGGTGGCAGATTTAGATAGAGGATCTGGATTGGCACAGGCTTGGAGGGCCAAAGGGCCTGTTCCTGTGCCGCAATGTTCTTTGTTGTTTGAGTTGAGATTAGTTATTATTTGCATACAAACTGACCTCTTGCTGCTTACTTACAAAATTCTCATCTCCCTGATCAAAGTTTAGTTGCAGAATCAGACTTTATGTCTTGATGTCAAGAAGCTCGTTTCTGCTGGTCTTCCCATATTTCTGCTGGTCTTCTCATATTTTTCCAACTGACTCATCATTGCCCATAATATCTAGGGTGTAGTAATGGAAGTAAGCCATTTGGCTGACCAAGTGTGCTCAACCAAGTGAGATCATGACTAATCTGATAATGCTCAACTACACTTTCAGGGAAACTCTGAAGAGTGTCAACTGCCAACATGTTGCTTGTTTTTTTCTCTGCAAAGATGGTACAGAACTGTTTTAGTACCTTTGTGTGTGCTTATAAAAAATCTGTATCAATAAAGTATATTTTTGAAAAAACCTCCACTCTCCTGCCTTTTCCCAACAACCCTTGATTCCCTTACTGATTAAAAATCTGTCTAATTCAGTCTTGAACACATTTAGCAACCCAGCCTTGACAGCCCTCTGTGATAAAGATTCCATTAGATTCACTATCTACTGAGAGAAAAAATTCCTCTTCATCATAGTACTGTATTACAGTCTGCCACAAGGGGAAACAGTTTCTCAGTATCTACCCTGTCGAGTCCCCTCAGAATCTTAAATATTACATCATTGCTCACTTTCTTCAGGGACTGAGAGGATTGTGCCCAATGTAAAGCTTCACAGATGAGGAGAATAAACAAAGTATTTCTATAGAAGCAGAACACTGCAGATGCTGGAAGTCTGAAAGATAAAACAAGAAAATAGTTAGGAAAAAAACAATAGTTGCAGCAGATTGTGTTCAAATTCGACTTTCCAGATCACACAATCAGTTTCTTTCCATAGATTCTGACTGACCCGTTGAGTTTTACCAACCCTTTTTTTTGCATTTTATTTGAAGCCTTAATGTTGCTTGAAGTAGAATGTAAAAGCTTTGACCCAGCAGTATCCTTTATTGTTCAACTGTAGATTTGAAAAATAATTAAGATGACAAATCTGGAATAGCAGTGCCACACACCTACACAAACCAAACAGACAAGGTTACAAGTAAATGTTATTTAATTTGTCACAGAATAGACTGATGTATATCTTAACTACTTCACAGTGAATCAGAAAATGAATGTACAGCCAATCATTGAACTTGAAACATTGAACATCAACGTTCATGCACACAATCAGTTCTGCAATGACCCAGAGATTTGAGTGCATTCTTCATCCATGGAAACAATAGCAATCATAAAACAAGTATCTGAGTCACATGTGCACTGACATGCATTCCATCTCTCTAACCATGGGCTCAAAGCTAATTGACAGGATAATAAGGCCGCTGAGAGCACCCTCATCAGCTCCTTCCCCACTGGTGAACAGAGTAGCTATTTCACACTCTGAAGTAGCTGACTTCTGTTCCATCAAGGTCTTGAGCACAGGATACTCCAGGACTAGTTGGCATCTCCTCTCCCCCTCCAACATTAACCTCAATAGCTCTTGCAGGCAGATATGAGGGGTTACCACTGTGCCAGCACAGAATGCCCTTAGGAGGCTGGAGTCTTCAAGACTCCATGCCTTCAAAGGATGTTAGTTACATTTATCCAAGGCAATGAGGAATAGCATGGAGCAGACTGCCTATATCTCAACTGGTGATGTTAGAGTAGCACCGAGATGTTGTGGTAGCAAAGGAAAACTGAAAGAAAGTGTGCTACTAAGGTGACATTAGTTATCTTGCCGTGATTGCCTCACTTTGTTAAAATATGCACAATCATTCGTAATTATGAAAAATTGTTGGGACCTATCATAGTATTGACTCTTATAAAGACAGTGCAATGGAATTCTCTGTGTTAGATATTGCAGGTTCTATACAATGGTCATACTGAAGATAATACAAAGTGCACTGTCAGAGTAAGAAACGTGAAAGATTGAGCTTGATGATTTGAAACATATGCTGGAGTGAAAGGAAATCTTGAAAACTAAGTTAATGTGTGAAATTCATCAGGTGTCTGATTACATGTCCATTTTTATTAAAGTAAATGAAGGATTACAGGTTGTAAAGAAGGGGCATCCAAGAGTGTAAAATTTGCAACGTAATACAATATGAAGGTTTTTGACTTAATTTGTTTAGAAACTTTGCCTATTTGTAGAAAAGGCAATCTGTTATCTTCCTGAACACACAAAAGACTGCGAAGGATGGAAATCAGAAACAATTTCAGAATTCACTGGAAAAACTCAGCAGGATTGGCAGCATCTGTGAACATAGTTAACATTTTGGGATCAGTGACCCTTCTTCAAAACTGATTGTAGCTGGGGGAAGGTTTGTATATACTGTATACCTCATGATGGGGGGGTTGGGGGTGGAGGAAACAATAGGTGGAGATAGAGCCCAGAGAGAGAGAAAACCATTTAGGCAAACAAAGGAAGGGGTAAAGGTCAGACTGAGAGAACCAATAGCAGCTATTTGTGACTATTAGTAACTGACAATGGGTTGTTTGTGGTAGCAGCCCACATGATGGCAAGGACTAGTTAATGGGGGTTGGGGTAAGGACACAGGAGAAGGTGTTCAGTTCATACAATTATTGAACACAATATTGAGTCCTGAAGGCTGCAGGGTTACCATGTGGAAAATGAGGTGCTGTTCTTCCAGCTTGTGCTGAGCTTCATTGGAGCACTGCAGCAAGCCTGAAACAGAGATGCTGGCCAGGGAACAGGCTGGGGTGTTGAAATAGCTAGTAACAAGAGGCTCAGTGTCATGTTTGCAAGCAGAATATAGGTTCTCAAAATGAACACCCAAACTGCGTTTTGTCTCTCCAGTGCAGAGCAGACCATACTGGATTGAGTGAAGTGCAGGTAAATCACTGTTTCACCAGGAAGATGGGTCTGGCGTCTTGGATACTGAGGAGGGAAGAAGTAAACAGGTAGGTGTTTCACCTTCTCTGGTCACAGAGGAAGGCACTGTGGAGCAATGTGCAGGTGTTGGGAGTGAAAGGAGGAGTAGGCCAAGGTATCCCGGAATGAACACTCCTTGCAGAAGCTTATAAAGGGAGTGGAGGGCAACATATGTCTGGCGGTGTTGGCATCCCACCCGAGGTGGTGGAAATAGTAGTTAATGATCCTTTGAAAATGGATGCTGGTGGAATGGTAGGTGAAGATAAGGGGGCCCCTATTGCTGTTGTGGGAGGGAAGAGAGTGGTGAGGGCCGAAATACGGGAGACGGGTGGGACATAGCTGAGGCCCCTGTCAACCATGCTGGTGGTGGAGAATTCTCAGTTGAGGAAGGAAGTGGACATTTTGGAGGCCCCCTTGAACAAGATGGTATTATTAGAACAGATATGACAGAGACAGAATCAGGGAGAATGAAATAGAGTCTTTACAGGAATCAGGGTATGAGGATGTATAGTCAAGGTAACTCAGGGAATCTTTTGCATTTGTTGTGGATATTGATGGCCAACCTATCCCCAGAAGTGGAAGCAGAAATGTCAAGGAGGGGAAGGAAAGAGTTGGAGATGCATTAGGTGAGGGTAAGAGTGGGGTGAAAATTGGAAGCGAAATTAATAAACGTTTACAATTTCAAACCAGAGAGGGAAGCAGCGCTGATGATGTTATCAATATACAGATGAAAGAGTTATGGGAAGAGACCAGAGTAAGATTGGAACAAGGAATGTTTCATCTACCCCATAAACAAACAGACATATCGGGACCCATGTCCACATCTTTGATCTGAGATGAGTTAAAGGCAAGGTTGTTCAAAGGGAGGATGAGCTCAACCAGATGGAGGAGGGTTGTGGATGGGTACAGTTCAGACCTTTAATTAGGAAGAATCAGAGAGCACAGAGACCATCCTGATGGAGGTTGGACATGTAAAGGATTGCATGTCCATGCCTGAAACCTGCGAACTGGAAATTTTGAAATCAGGGATGTCAGAAAGGGAATTGACTGGACAAGGGGAGAATAAGATTCAAGTTAAGGTAATCTGTTAATTATGCTTTGTGTTGAATTGTATGCAGGCTTTACTTTATGATGCACTGAACTCACGGTAAATAGACACAGACTGAATATGTGGTGCTTGGTTTAGGAGGTAGATGCTTGTTTTGTGTAACTCAAAATGAATAGGAATATGCAAATGTAAATTGATGGGCTCCAGTTCTATTCTCCACTAATTAGATTTTAGATCATAACAATTTGGGCATTTGTTTCTCTACATTGGACTGCATCCATTTACAAAGCAGGGATTTGGCTACTTGGAAAAAAGGTTAACCCAGCAATTAATACCTTAATGTTTGTATTTTACAGTTAATTAATACTGCTTCTCTGCTGTAGCCAATGCTCTTCAGATAACAGTCGACGGTCAGATAAAATACTTGGATTAGAGGTCCCACAGGTCTGTGCCCTGTACAGTGCACTGTTGCTTCTTTTAAGCCTTAACATCAATAGATCCTGCAGACCTAGCTGTCACAGATTTACCGATCCACACCAAGTGCAATCGCAACAGTTTCTTTTCCCATTTTGGAATTCAGTTTTCCGGTGCACTGGAAGGCAGCAGTGAGTACTTCTCAAACAGTGGCTTTCAGACTCTGTATGTGTCAAAACCAGAACATCTAGATCTGGAAACGTATGAGAGAACAAAAAATCATACAGACTGATGAAGCTAATCTAGATCATGTGATAAAGGAGTACAATATTGTAGTATCATATTAGATTTGAAAATAGAGGTAAAATAGATGTGTGGTTTCAGTTCTGACATAAACATTTTTTTAAAATCGGTCAGAATATCATTTGGAAGACTAAACTAAAGAAGATTAAGTGCCTAGCAAGATGTCCTTATGGTAATTGATGAAGTGTTTGCAAAGGTGAATATTTAGGACATGCAGAGATACCAGACCAAGGCTCCACTGGCAATTTGAATTCAATTCAGGATCAGGTGTCAGTCAGGAGAACAGTTTTACCTGAGCAGAAGGATTTTAGTTTGTCAGGTTGCCAAGCTCTGAGAGTTTGTATTGAAGTTTTCAAACAATCAGAACTGAAAGGAGGTTCAAGTCATCAGAATTGGGAAGAAGTCTCTAGGCCATCAAAACTGATAAGAGTCAATTAAGTAAGATATTAAAAAGCTACAGTAGAATGAGACTTCACTGGTGTGAGATATTGCACTCTGAGATATTGTGTTATCGGTTATTTTTATTAATTCACTCACCAGCTCGCTATACTCATTAGAACCCAGTTCCTGTTCATTCATTCATAACCTTTTACTAACCCGTTATTTACTATAACACAGTTTCATTCATTCATTCATAAAATTGCAGTTCTGTTGAATATTTTACTGTCCAAATTTAAAACAACCCTTTCAAATCAAAACAACCCTTTCAAACCCACTACTGCATTTGCACACTTTATCAGCCCTTGCTACAGGCAGTGTTTACCTCTGAATAAGTGTAGCAGACAGAACAATACCATCCCCATCAGGTCTCCACGAAGCATTATAATATTAATCAGCCCTTACCAACCATCTCCTGGACCTGAATAGATTCCCCAATTAGTGTGAACTTGCTAAATACCTTTTAACTGGGGCGTTATCCCTTTATGAAACTAACTGACAAAACAGTGCTTCCATGAATGAATGAATGAATGAAACTCACAACTGCAAAAAGTAAACAAACCTCACAATTCAGCTGAATTAATCAGTTTAACATCCTTTATTCTTTTATTAAGTATAGGTACAATTTCTAACTTATTTAGAGCATATAGGCCGAGTATTTTTACTAACATTTACTAACTTAAAACACAAAAGGACTAACACCTCTTCATTATGCAAGCAGAGCAGATAGACACTCTTAATCCCATCAGAGCAGCAACCAGCATTTAGCACATTTTAACCCATGTCCTGTCTCCCAGAACTGAAGCCCTTCAGATCTTCATGAACTATATATAAAACAATGTAACACCATAGTAATGGAATTTTAATATATGTAAGAGCTGTGTATAAAGGGGCTGTTGTAAGAACTATATTTCAGGATTCTATTGCCACCTCGAACTTGTGCTGTGATTGCCAAATAAAAAAGGCTATTTTCGCCATTCACTGCTTCCAGTCATTATTTGAACACGATCCCACGCTGGGTTTGAGTATCTTTATGGAACATTGCTGGGAAACAGGAGAAAATCTTGTTATGCTCTTTATGTTAAGATCTTTCTAAACTGTCTCATTTATTTATAGCTTTGCTTCTTGGATGTGTTATAAACTTGTGTTCTCATTAATTAATGACAGTCCTGTAAGAATATCTTCGTTGATGAACCACCACAGTACTAAGTGCAAAAATTAAACTTATGATCTATCAGGTCTGGTTTCACACTGGGATCTGTCTTGTTCAGTATTACCAAAAGCTGGATCATAAGAAACATCAGATGATATCTATTGGAAAACTTTTAAACCATCACATTGATTATATTGGATAAATAAATACTTAAAATCAAGAACTTAAGACCATACAAATTTGACTCCAAGTGGATTAAAAAACATATTCTAGAGAATCCAAAATGGAAAAATAAGATCCACAAACCCTTCAGTGACAAAGAGAAGGGATTTACTAAGATTAACAGAATAAAATTCAAGAACCTTAGAGGTTTATAAAATCATAAGGGGCATGGATTGGGTAAATAGACAAGGTGTTTTCCCTGGGATGGGGGAGTCCAGATCTACAGGGCATAGGTTTAGGGTGAGAGAGGAATGATATAAAAGAGACCTAAGGGGCAACATTTTCATGCAGAGGGTGGTGCATGTGTGGAATGGGCTGCCAGAGGAAGTGGTGGAGGCTGGTACAATTGCAAAATTTAAAAGGCATCTGGATGGGTATATGAATAGGAAGGGTTTGGAGGGATATGGGCTAGGTACTGGTAGGTGGGACTAGTGGGTTGGGATATTTGGTCGGCATGGACGAGTTGGACCAAAGTGTCTGTTTCCTTGCTGTACATCTCCAAGACTCTATAACTGCTTCCTTGAAGAATTTGCAACATGAGGTATGAGCAACATTCTATTCTCAACCAAGGTAACTTAGAAAAATTAATGAGGCAAAATAAATTAAATGAAATTCTAGAGAGGCCAACTTGGCTTGAAGTGATAGATTGAGTTGGGATATCTGGTTGGCATGGATGGGTTGGACCAAAGGGTCTGTTTCCATGCTGTACATCTCTATGACTCTATGCTGTATAACCTGTCGACTCTGGAAAGCCCCATAAAGTTTTATACCTAAATTCATAAAAGGCATTTTTGTGATTCATGCTAAACCTTCAGAATGGATAAGAAATTTTGTAAAGAGCACTAAACAAGAATCCATGAAGGAGTTAGATGGGTATCTCCGGCGCTTAACATTTATCAATTTACATAAACAACCTGAAGTCAAAACTCATTATACTGCAGTAAAATTCGTGGATGATGGTAAGCCAGTAAGGGTATTGGAATTGAAATACACAACTTCAGTATTGCTGCATGAGCTGGATAAATGGCGTACATTTGTAGAACAATAGTAGGTGAAGTTTAATGGCAGCGATAGAACTCCAGATAGGGCATTCCATGGATGGTGCTGAATAGCTGAGAAGAGATCTCGGATTCTTATTGGGCTGAATGATATACATGTCCAACTGTAAGGAATAATAATCTATATAACCAATTGAATATAATTTACAGGAAATTATAATACAGTGAATACTATAGCGCACTGCTCCATTGGCACCTTGAATGCTGCAACCAGACTGACTCTGAAAACATAGGGGAAGTATAAAAGCACTAAAGGCAATGCCGCACAGGATATGCAGAGGTATACAGCACGGCTAATAAAAGGCAACATGAATCCTTTCACTTCAATTTAAACTGAATTGTGACAGTAGAACAAGGGGACATGAGTTTATAAAAGCAAATGGAAACTGTAGGAGTGATGTCAAGGAAATTCTTTATTTACACAAGAAGTGATTAGTGTTTTCAATAAAATTACATTGCCATGCAGGAAAGAAAATGCTGAAATTGCTTAAGAAATAATGAGATGTGACTATTAGGGATTTTAATTTCTTTCTGATGGAAGAATTAAGATGTATCAAATGTCTTTCTTCATCCAATATTATCTTATGATTGCTATTAGCCCTGCAGAAAGTTATCAAATATGAATACCTGAAATATATGGAGAGACTAGAACAAACAAATTGTGAACTGGTGGGGGGGGGGGGGGGGGTTGTTGATGTGATGGTGGTGTGTTAGTGGTGGTTTGGGATGGAGATGAGCTGTGCAGAAAAGTTCAAAGTGATAAAATACAGGGCAAACCCCATATTCATGGAATTGTTTTTCACGATTTCAGTTACCTCTGGTTTACCATGGCCTGAACATAATATAGGGAACCTTCCGGAACCAGGGAACAGGGGGATGCCGTGAAGATAAATTTCCCATTTAAATGAATGGGTTTGCTCCTATCTCGGTAGATCTTGGAATGTATCCTCCATGTGTATGGGGGAGGGACTATTGTAGCCAAGATAAAGGTGGAAAGTTCTTTTCCATTTGTAGGTTAATCATTCTCTCAAGACAAGCACTCCATAAAGGTACAGCTGGATAAAACAGAGCTCAGGAAGAAATGCTTTCACACAAAAAATGATCAAAAGGTAAGATTTTCCCAAATTGGTAATCAATGCTGCATCGGTTACAGTACATAAGAACAAAAGAATATAAGACCTAGGAGCAGGAGTAGGCCGTCTGGCCCCTCGAGCCTGCTCCACCATTCAATAAGATCATGGCAGATCTTTTCATGGACTCAGCTCCACTTACCGCTGTTCACCATATCCCTTAATCCTCTGAAGTAAATTTCAACCCAGGCGCAACTGGAAATAGGATAATCAACATAACCAATGGGCACTTCACTCTAGTGAAGCTGGTTTAACTGTTGCTTTCCTTCAACTTCGGTGATAGTGACCCACAATTCATTTATGTTTACTTTAATGATGGAAAGGGATAGGTGTATAATGCAGGGCAAGATTTGTTGCTGGGGGAAAGGCAATTATGATGCAATTAGGCAAGTTTTAGGATGCATAGGATTAGATTAGATTCCCTACAGTGTGGAAACAGGCCCAACCAGTCCACACCGATCCTCCGAAGAGTAACCCACCCAGCCACATTTCCCTCTGACTAATGCACCAATACAATGGACAATTCAGCATGGCCAATTCACCTGACCTGCTCATCTTTGGACTGTGGGAGGAAACCGGAGCACCCAGAGGAAACCCACACAGACACTCGCCCGAGGCTGGAATCGAACCTGGGACCCTGGCACTGAGGTAACGGTGCTAACCACTGAGCCACTGTGCTGCCAGGGAAGGACACTGCAGGGGATGTGCACAATTGAAATGTGGAGCTTATTCAAGGAACAGCTACTGCGTGTCCTTGATAAGTATGTACCTGTCAGGCAGGGAGGAAGTGATCAAGCAAGGGAGCCGTGGTTTACTAAAGAAATTGAATCTCTTGTCAAGAGGAAGAAGAAAGCTCATGTTAGGATGAGATGTGAAGGCTCAGTTAGGGCGCTTGAGAGTTTCAAGTTAGCCAGGAAAGAGGTAAAGAGAGCGGCACGGTGGCACAGTGGTTAGCACTGCTGCCTCGCAGCGCCGGAGACCCGGGTTCAATTCCCGCCTCAGGCGACCGACTGTGTGGAGTTTGCACGTTCTCCCCGTGTCTGCGTGGGTTTCCTCCGGGTGCTCCGGTTTCCTCCCACAGTCCAAAGATGTGCAGGTCAGGTGAATTGGCCACGCTAAAATTGCCCGTAGTGTTAGGTAAGGGGTAGATGTAGATGTAGATGTAGGGGTATGGGTGGGTTACGCTTCGGCGGGGCGGTGTGGACTTGTTGGGCCGGAGGGCCTGTTTCCACACTGTAAGTAATCTAATCAGAGAGCTAAGAAGAGCCAGGACGGGACATAAGAAGTCATTGGCAGGTAGGATCAAGGAAAACCCTCAAGTTTTTTAAATCGGGAATAAAAGAATGACTAGAGAAAAGTTAGGGCCAATCAAGGATAAGAGTGGAAAGTTGTGCATTGTGTTCGAGGAGGTAGGGGATGAGTTAATTAATTTTTTTTGCTGATATTCACACTGGAAAAAGACAATGTCGTCAAGGAGAATACTGAGATACAGGCTACTAGACTAGATGGGATTGACATTTGCAAGGAGGATGAGTTAGCAATTGTTGCAAGTGTGAAAATAGATAAGTTCCGTAGGCCAGATGGGATTTATCCTAAGATTCTCTGGGAAGCCAGGGAGGAGGTTGATCTTTTATGTCATCTTTGTCTGCAGGAACAGTGCCAGAAGACTGAGGATAGCAAATGTTGTCCCCTTGCTCAAGAAAGGGAGTAGAAACAACCCTGGTAATTATAGACCAGTAAGCCTTAGTTCAGTTGTGGGTAAAGTATTGGAAAAGGTTATAAGAGATAGGATTTATAATCATCTAGAGAGGAATAATTTGCTTAGGGATAGTCAATATGGTTCTGTGAAGCGTAGGTCATGCCTCACAAACTTTTATTGAGTTAGTTGAGATGGTGACAAAACAGGTGGATGTGGTGTATATGGATTTCAGTAAGGCGTTTGATAAGGCTCCCCACGGTAGGCTATTGCACAAAATATGGAGACATATTTAGTGCAGGGTGATTTAGCGGTTTGGATCAGAAGTTAGCTAGCTGAAAGAAGACTGAAGGTGGTGGTTGATGGGAAATGTTCATCCTGGAGTTCAGTTACTAGTGTGTACCACAAAGATCTATTTTGGGGCCACTGCTGTTTGTCATTTTTATAAATGACCTCGATGAAGACACAGAAGGATGGGTTAGTAAATTTGCGGATGTCACTAAGGTCGATGAAGTTTTGAATAGTGCTGAAGAATGTTGCCGGTTACAGAGGGACATCGATAAGCTGCAGACCTGGGCTGAGAGGTGGCAAATGGAGTTTAATGTGGAAAAGTATGAGGTAATTCACTTTGGAAGGAGCAACAGAACACTGAATAAAGAGTACTGGGCTAATGGTAAGATTCTTGGTAATATAGATGAGCAGAGAGATCTGTGTTCAAGTACATTGATCCCAAAAGCTGATACCCAGGTTAATAGGGCTGTTAAGAAAGCATACGGTGTATTACCTCTTATTGGTATAGGGATTGAGTTTTGGAGCCACAAGGTCATGCTGCAGTTCACAAAACTCTAGTGTGGCTGCACTTGGAGTATCGCGTACCGTTCTGGTCACCACATTATAGGAAGGATATGGAAGCTTTGGAAAGGGTTCACAGGAGATTTACTCTGATGTTGCCTTGGATAGAGGGAAGGTCCTATGAGGAAAGGCTGAGGGACTTGAGACTGTTTCTGTTAGACAAAAGAAGGTTGAGAGGTGACTTAATTGAGACATATAGGATAATCAGAGGGTTAGATAGGGTGGACAGTGAGCCTTTTTCCTAGGATGGTGATGGCTAGCTGGATGGAGGAGACAAAGCTTCAAATTGAGGGATGATAATATAGGACAAATATCAGAGATAGTTTCTTTACTTAGAGAGTAGTACGGGTGTGGAATGCAACAGTAGTAGACTCGCCAACTTTAAGGGCATTTAAATGGTTACTGGATAAAGATATGGATGAAAATGGAATAGTGTAGGATAGATGGGCTTCAGATTGGTTCCATAGATTGGTACAACATCGAGTGCCAAAGGCCCTGTACTGCACTGAATTGTTCTATGGTCAAATTGTTCCACATATCCTTGCTGCTCCTCTTCCATCAGATTTCTGCTTTGCTGGACAGTCCTGAGATTATTCAGTATCTATCCCTTGGATAAATTTAATTTTTTGTGAGATTAGAAGTACTGTGCCAATGACTACACAGTGTACCATACCATTTGTGGCCAGCTCAGTTCCTCATACAGAATGTACGCTTGAACATGATGATGGTGAACCCATTCTATAATTTATCCAAATCTGAGGTGATCTGTACCCATGTACAGCCGGCCCTCAACTATATTCAGACTTGGCTTTTAAGTGACATGTATCTTCAGTTCCTGGATGCAGTCGGAGAGGTCACAGGATGGCCAGGGAGCAGCGGAGCTTGTCGGGATACATGAGTATACAGTTTAAATTTCTTTTAGTTCCATTTTTCTTCAGTTCCTCAACGCAGTCAGAGAGGTCACATATTTGCTTTACCCAAAGCACTACTCAGGTATTGTCTCCCACCCATCCTCCTCCTCTAACCAAACAAAAATCTATGCGTTGGTTGGTAAGGTAACAAGTGTTTTCTTTCATGTTTCATTTGTTTCTTTTTTCAGCAGTCTATTTGGGAATTTAGAATAGCGGGAATGGAGGTTAGGGCAGTTGATGTTCCTCCTGCAGTATGTGGAAGGTAAGGGTCACCTCTAGTGTTCCTGCTGACTTCATTTATTAGGAAGTGTACCCACCTCCAGCTCTTCGAGAAACATGCTAGGAAATTGGAGCTGGACCTGGATGAACTTTGGATCATTCAGGAGGTGGTGAGTGTTATTGAGAAGAGTTACAGAGAGGTAGTTGCTCCAAAGCCACCTGACCTGCTCATCTTTGGACTGTGGGAGGAAACCGGAGCACCCAGAGGAAACCCACACAGACACTCGCCCGAGGCTGGAATCGAACCTGGGACCCTGGCACTGAGGTAACGGTGCTAACCACTGAGCCACTGTGCTGCCAGGGAAGGACACTGCAGGGGATGTGCACAATTGAAATGTGGAGCTTATTCAAGGAACAGCTACTGCGTGTCCTTGATAAGTATGTACCTGTCAGGCAGGGAGGAAGTGATCAAGCAAGGGAGCCGTGGTTTACTAAAGAAATTGAATCTCTTGTCAAGAGGAAGAAGAAAGCTCATGTTAGGATGAGATGTGAAGGCTCAGTTAGGGCGCTTGAGAGTTATGTTATCCAGAAAAGATCTAAAGAGAGGGCTAAGAAGAGCCCGGAGGGGACATGAGAAGTTGTTGGAGGATAGGATCAAGGAAAATCCTAAGGCCTTCTATGGGAATATCAGGAATAAAAGAATGAATAGAGTAGATTAGGACCAATCAAAGATAGTTGTGGAAAGTTGTGTGTGGAATCTGAGGACATGGGGAAGTGCTTAATGAATACTGAAGAAAGAATATTCACATTGGAAAAGGGCAATGTTAGTGAGAATATGGAGATACAAGCTACAATATTAGATCGGATTGAGATTGACAAAGGGGAGGTTTTAGCAATTTTGAAAGATCTGAAAATAGGTAAGAACCCTGGGCCAGATGGAATTCATCCTCCGATTCTCTGGGAAGCCAGGGAGGAGATTGCAGAGCCTTTGGCTTTGATCTTTATGTCATCATTGTCAACAGGAATAGTGTCAGAAGACT